>NW_016107734.1:1790981-1805925 GCF_001604975.1 Cebus imitator | reverse complement strand
TCAATACCTATTTTATTGAGGGTTTTTAGCATAAAGGGCTGTTGGATTTTGTCAAAGGCCTTCTCTGCATCAATTGAGATAATGTTGTGGTTTTTGTCTTTGGTTCTGTTTATGTGGTGAATTATGTTTATAGACTTGCATATGTTGAATCAGCCTTGCATCCCTGGGATGAAGCCTACTTGATCGTGGTGGATAAGCTTTTTGATGTGCTGTTGCAATTGGCTTGTCAGTATTTTATTCAAGATTTTTGCATCTATGTTCGTCATGGATATTGGCCTGAAGTTTTCCTTTCTTGCTTAGTGTCTGCCGGGTTTTGGTATCAGGATGATGTTGGTCTCATAAAATGATTTGGGAAGGATTCCCTCTTTTTGGATTGTTTGGAATAGTTTCAGAAGGAATGGTACCAGCTCCTCTTTGTATGTCTGATAGAATTCGACTGTGAACCCATCTGGACCTGGGCTTTTTTGGGTGGTAGGTTCTTAATTGCTGCCTCAACTTCTGCCCTTCTTATTGGTCTATTCAGGGTTTCGACTTCTTCCTGGTTAAGGCTTGGGAGGAGGCAAGTGTCAAGGAATTTATCCATTTCTTCCAGATTTACTAGCTTATGTGCATAGAGTTGTTTGTAATAATCTCTGATGATGGTTTGTATTTCTGTGGAAACTGTGATGATATCCCCTTTCTCATTTTTTACTGCATCTATTTAATTCTTCTCTCTTTTCTTTTTTATTAATCTGGCTAGTGGTCTATTTTGTTGATCTTTTCAAAAAACCAGCTCTTGGATTTATTGATTTTTTTTGAAGGGTTTTTTTGTGTCTCTATCTCCTTCTGTTCTGCTCTGATCTTAGTTATTTCTTGTCTTCTGCTAGGTTTTGAGTTTTTTTGATCTTGCTCCTCTAGCTCTTTCAATTTTGACAATAGGGTATTGATTTTAGATCTTTCCTTGCTTCTCATGTGGGCATTTATTACTACATATTTTCCTCTAGAGACTGCTTTAATGTGTCCCAGAGATTCTGGTATGTTGTGTCTTTGTTCTCCTTGGTTTTGAAGAACATCTTTATTTCTGCCTTCATTTCATTGTTTATCCAGTCAACATTCAAGAGCCAGTTGTTCAGTTTCCATGAAGCTGTGCAGTTCTGATTTAGTTTATGAATTCTGAGTTCTAACTTGATTGCACTGTGGTCTGAGAGACTGTTTGTTATGATTTCTGTTCTTTTGCATTTGCTGAGGAGTGATTTACTTCCAATCACGTGGTCAATTTTAGAGTAGGTGTGATGTGGTGCTGAGAAGAATGTATATTCTGTGGATTTGGTCTGAAGAGTTCTGTAAATGTCTATTAGGTTTGCCTGGTCCAGGCTTGAGTTCAAGTTCTGGCTATCCTTGTTAATTTTGTCTCACTGATGTGTCTAATATTGACAATGGGGCGTTAAAGTCTCCTGCTATTATTGTGTGGGAGTCTACGTCTCATTGTAAGTCATTAAGAACTTGCTTTACCTATCTGGGTGCTCCTGAATTGGGTGCGTATATATTTATGATCATTAGCTCTTCTTGTTGCGTTGATCTTTTTACCATTATGTAATGCCCTTCTTTGTTTCTTTTGATCTTTGTTGGTTTAAAGCCTATTTTATCAGAGACGAGAATTGCAACTCCTGCTATTTTTTGCTCTCCATTTGCTTGGTAAATCTTCCTCCATCCCTTTACTTTTAGCCTTTGTGTATCCTTGCATGTGAGATGGGTTTCCTGGATACATCACACAGATGGGTTCTGGCTTTTTATCCAATTTGCCAGTCTGTGTCTTTTGACTGGGGCATTTAGCCCATTTACATTTAGGGTTAATATTGTTATATGTGAATTTGATCCTGCCATTTTGATGCTAGCTGGCTGTTTAGCCCATTAATTTTTAGCCCATTCTGGTATGTTGTGTCTTTGTTCTTGTTGGTTTCGAAGAACATCTTTATTTCTGCCTTCATTTCATTGTTTATCCAGTGAACATTCAAGAGCTAGTTGTTCAGTTTCCATGAAGCTGTGCGGTTCTGAGTTAGTTTCTGGGCAGTTTCTTCATTGTGTCGATGCTGTTTACCATTTGGTATGTGTTTGGAGTGGCTAGTACTTGTTGTTCCTTTCTATGTTTAGTGCTTCTTTCAGAAGCTCTTGTAAGCAGGCCTGGTGGTGATGAAATCTCTGAGTACTTGGTCATGAAGGATTTTATTTTTCCTTCACTTATGAAGCTTAGTTTGGCTGGATATGAAATTCTGGGTTGAAAGTTTTCTTTAAGGATGTTGAATATTGGCCCCCACTCTCTTCTGGCTTGTAGTTTTTCTGCTGAGAGATCCGCTGTGAGTCTGATGGTCTTCCCTTTGTGGGTAGCCCGACCTTTCTCTCTGGCTGCCCTTAGCATTTTCTCCTTCATTTCAACCCTGGTGAATCTGACGATTATGTGCCTTGGGGTTGCTCTTGTTCAGGAATATCTTTGTGGTGTTCTCTGTATTTCCTGGACTTGAAGATTGGCCTGCCTTGCTATGTTGGGGAAGTTTTCCTGGTTACTATCCTGAAGAGTATTTTCCAGCTTGTGTTCATTCTGTCATATTCAGGTATACCTATTAAATGTCGGTTAGGTCTTTTCACATAGTCTCATATTTTTTGGAGACTTTGTTGATTCCTTTTTACCCTTTTTTCTCTAATCTTGCCTTCTCGTTTTATTTCATTGAGTTATCTTCGACCTCTGATATCCTTTCTTCTCCTCAGTCAATTTGGCTGTTGAAACTTGTGTAGGCTTCATGAAGTTCTCATGTTATTTTTTTCAGCTCCATCAATCCACTTATATTCCTAAGTTGTTTGTTCTCGTTAGCATTTCATCAAATCTTTTTTCAATGTTCTTAGTTTGTTTGCATTGGGTTACAACATGTTCTTTTAGCTCAGTGAAGTTTCTTATTAGCCACCTTCTGATGCCTGATTCTGTTAATTCATCATGCTCATTCGTCGTCTTTGTAGTTGTTGACTTTCAGATCGGGTCTCTGAGTGGACGTCCAGTTTGCTGATGATGAAGTTATTTCCTTCTGTTTCTTAGTTTTCCTTCTAACAGTCTGGCCCCTCTGCTGTAGGACTGCTGAGGTCCACTCCAGACCCTACTTGCCTGGGGATCACCTGCAGTGGCTGCAGAACAGTAAGGGTTGCTGCCAGTTTCTTCTGCTATCTTTGTCCCCGAAGAATACCTGCCCAATGTCAGTCTGAGCTCTCTATGAGGGGACTCTTTGGATATGCAGGGCTCAGAGAGCTTCTTGAGGAGAAAGTCTGTCCTTTATAGGAGCTCAAGTGCTGAGCTGTGAGCTCTGTTGTTCATTCAGAGCTGCTGGGCAGGTATGTTTAAGTCTGCTGCAGCAGAACTCATAAACGGGTTTTTTTTTTTTTTTTTCCTCCAGGTGCCCTGTCTCAGGGAGTTAGGGCTTTCTTTACAAGTTTCTGTTGTGCTTCTGCCTTTTTTCAGGGCTGCCCTGCCCAGCGAGGAGGCAGCCTAGTCACTGTCTGCCTGCAGAGGCTTCACTGAGCTGCTATGGGCTCCCCCTAGCTGCCGTGTGAACTTCCCTGCAGTCCTGTTTATACAGGTGTAGTTAGAACTGCCTCAGCAATGGCGGCCCATCTCTGTAATGGTGGACTCTGTCTGTAATGGTGGGCTGCCTTGGTAATGGTGGGCTGCCTCAGCAATGGCAGACTACCTCCTTAGTGGGGGACTGCCTCAATAATGGCAGACACCCCTGCCCCACAGTGCTGGCCCATCCTGGGTTCAGCTGTGCCTGCTGTGAAACTCAATCCAGAGTGTTTCAGATTGCTGTTTTTTTGTGTGTTTGGGGGCGTGGGACCAGCTGTGCCTGATCACTGGCTCCTTGCCTCAGACCCCCCTTTTTTGTTCAGTTGAACGGGTGACTGTCTCCCAGGTGTTCCAGTCACCTATTGAAAAGGCGCCCGGATCTGTGTGATTTCCCATGCAGTGACCCACTGCGCCAGCTGAAACAACCGTGCTGAGATTCCTGGCACTTTTTTTTTTTTGTCTGGGAATGTCCTGGCCTGGCTCCCTGTTTCAGTCCCCTTTTTTTATCAGTTGAATGGGCGACTCTGTCTCTCAGGAGCCCCAGTCACCAGCTAAAATGGCACCCGAATCCGGGTACCACATTTTCTTTATCCAATCTACCACTGATGGCCATTTAGGTTGATTTCTTGTCTTTGCTAGTATGAATGGTGGTGCAACCAACATACACATGCATGTGTCTTTGAGGTGGAACAATTTATATTCCCTTGGGTATATACCCAATAATGCGATTGCTGGGTCGAATGGTAGTTCTCTTTTTTCCTCTTTGAGGAATCGCCACACTGCTTTCCACATCCTTTGCAGGAACATGGATGGAGCTGGAGGTCATCATCATTAGCAAACTAATGTAGGAACAGAAATCCAAATACCACATGTTCTCACTTACAAGTGGGAGCTGAAGGATGAGAACACATGGATGCAAAGAGGGGAACAACACACACCATGCCCTGTTTGAGGATGGGGGGTGAGAGAAGCAGAAAACAATAACTGTTGGATTCCAGGCTTAGTGCCTGGGTGATGAAATAATCTGTAGAACAAACTCCCATGACATGAGTTTACTATAGAACAAACCTGTGCATGTACCCCCGAACCTAAAATAAAAGTTAAAAATAATGGCATTTTTAACTAATAAAAGTTTAAGAAAATGGCAGTGGAAGGTTTCTCCAGAAAGCCACGATTTAAGAAAATGCACTTCGAATGCTGGGTGTGGTGGACAGAACTATGACCTGGCACTGATTCATGCACTTCTTGATAATCATTGAAGATTATCATGCATTTGCATTGTACTATATTTTTGTATATTTACTCTTTCTTTTATTTAGAAGTCTATAATGGAAGACTATAGGTCAGCTTGGGATATACTGTAAGTCTAAGATCTGACTTGGCTGGGCGTGGTGGCTCATGCCTGTAATCCCAGCACTTTGGGAGGTTGAGGCGGGCAGATCATGAGGTCAGGGTTTCAAAACCAGCCTGGGCAACATGGTAAAACCCTGTCTCTACTCAAAATACAAAAATTAGCCAGGCATGGTGGTGGGTGCCTGTAATCCCAGCTACTCAGGAAGCTGAGGCCGGAGAATCACTTGAACTCGGGAGGCAGAGGTTGCAGTGAGCCAAGATCGCACTATTGCACTTCAGCCTGGGTGATGCTCCATCTCAAAAAAAAAAAAAAAAAAAAAAAAAAAGATCTCACTTATGGTGGCCCAGGGACTCAGCCGCAGCCCCCAGCCCCCTCACCAGTATAATGCTTGTGAATTCTTTCTACCGTCGTCACTAAGGTCTCACTTTGTTATCTTTATCCCTTCTGAATCCACTGGGGTTCTGCTTCCCTGGGGTGATTTAAAGTATGAGTGGCTCAGCTTTCTCCTTGCCGATTCAAGCTTCCACCTTTTGGCTAATACAAATAATGCTGTTTAGGTGTGGGTCTTAGAATCGTACAAGTTCTCACCTGGAGGAAGACAGTATCCTTGGGGTGGAGATGGGCTTTATCCCACCAGTAGGCAAATGTGCAAAGATGCCAAGTCCCAGAAAGAAAAAGGAGGTTGTATTTAAGAAGGAAAGGGCTGAAGCAGAAAATCAGATGAGAAGGTGTCGGTAGCATAGCCTGACACTTTCTGGCTCATTTATGCTGAGCAGCTTCTTCGCCTGGAAATGTTTCGGAAGGCAGCCCTTTTGCATTCCATCTTGAGGGCCCATGAAAGCTTTAGGAAGAGAAACATTCCATAATTGGGCTGAGGGAGAAAGTTTTTGCTGAAGCCCGTGTTTATGAAGGTCACCCAGGAAACAAGGTTACCGGCAACAGGATTATCCCCCAGGAGAGCAGGGCTGCAGCTTTCATCTAAAAATCCTTCCAAGCCGTAGAAGGGGAGAGATGAGGATGGAGTAAGTGCCTGGAGAATTCAGACCAACGTCCTGTAAGGAGGGAGGAGCTTCTAGATCGACAGTGGAT
Organism: Cebus imitator; assembly: GCF_001604975.1. Lineage (NCBI taxonomy): Eukaryota > Metazoa > Chordata > Mammalia > Primates > Cebidae > Cebus > Cebus imitator. Next base: position 1,799,899 of record NW_016107734.1, on the reverse strand, counting down.
CATAGTGGCTCTGAAGTAGACCTTAGTCTGAGTCAATGCCCTGTGCTTGGATGGGAATCATTTTCCACCACACTGTGACATTATAATACATCGCGTGGCTAAGCAAAGAGGAAGGACTTTGGAGCCAGATCAAAATCTGGATCATGACCCTCTGTGTGACCTTGAGCAAGCAAATTTTTCTAGGCCTCAATTTTCTCATCTATAAAGTGGGATAATAAGATCTATCTTGTTGGAGGTTCACACCTGTAATCTCAGCACTTTGGGAGGCTGAGGCAGGTGGATCATCTGAGGTCAGGAGTTTGAGACTAGCCTGGCCAACATGGCGAAACCCCGTCTCTACTAAAAATACAGAAGAAAAAAAATTAACCGAGTGTGGTATTGTGTGCCTGTAATCCTAGCTACTTGGGAGGCTGAGGCAGGAGGATCACTTGAACCCAGGAGACAGAGGTTGATCACACCTCTGCACTTCAACCTGGGTGACAGAGCAAGTCTCTGTCTTTTAAAATAAGCTATCTTGTTATGGAGATTATGCATATAGGAAGGAACTGGAAAATGGTTGGTGCCTGATAAATATGAACTCCCTTGTATAAACCTTTTAAATGCTCCGATTTCCTTATTGAACACCAGCATCAGTGTTCAATAAGTATGAGTAAATAAACATGCAGAAGTATAGTACAATGCGGGTGCATGGTCACCTTAAGTGCTTTTTTGGTTCTACATGCAGAGGTTGCGTAGCGTAGCGGCGGATCTCGTGCGATGGGTGTGTTGTCTTCATTCGCTGCGTGAGGAGCCTGAATGCCAATAAATGAAGTTCAAAGTCATTTGGGAAATGGTGGAGGTGGGATTTGCGCCGAGGGCTTACTTTAATGCCCAGGTTCAAAACCTGTGCACAAATTCTTCTTGATCTCCTGCATGGCAGTAAACAGGTCCAGAAAAAGTGCACCTCGATGCTGGGTGTGGGGAACAGGACTGCGGCCTGGCACTCATTTATGGGTTCCTTGATAACGATTGAAGGTGATCATGCATTTGCACTGTACCGTATTTGTGCATGTTTATTTACTCTTGCCGTCTATTATTCAGAAGTCTGTAATAGAAGACTGTAGGTCCGCCTGGGAAAAACTGTGAGTCCAAGATCTGAACTTCCTCCCCGAACTGCCACTTAGGAGTCCTGGACAAGTGAATGAACTTCTGCGAGCCTCAGTTTTTCTCTCTTTAAAAGGAGCTAATAATTGCTCTGCTCATCTCAGGAATTATTTCCAAGATCAATGAGCTAATCAAAGTGAAAGCTACATCCAACTGCAAATTGGCAGAGAAACACAAGATTTCATTCTTGCATCCCCTGAGGGCAGGAAGAAACCCCTGCTGGTGGTTCATCCTGTTCCCTGCAGCCTACAGCGCAAGGCAGACACTACCTCAGATGCTCCCAAATCTTTTTCGTCTCTTGCTTCTACTCATTCAGAACTGCAGCTAGACTCACCTTTCCCTGCAGGCTTCCTGCAAAGGCCGCTGTTGATGGGAGAAGCCTGTTCCAGCCCCTAAGCTCAGCCAGAAGACCATGCCGCACTCTGCCCCACTTTCCCGCTGTGTTCCCCAACCACCCTTCCCTTCCCCTCCCCTGGCCCCTTCTGCTCCAGACAAGCAGGTCCCCTCATTTTCTTCAATGCAGATCACTGGTGCCCTCTGATCTTCCCTCCATTTCTCTCTCTCCTTCTTTCCCTTCCTTCCTTCCTCCCTTCCCTTTCCCTCTTTCTTTTCTTCCTTTCTTTGCTCCTTTCTCCTTCCTTCCTTTCTCTTTCTTTCCTTCTTTCTCTTTCTTTCTTTCCTTTCTCTTTCTTTCTCTCTCTCTCTTTCTTTTGTCTCACTCTGTCACCATGCTGAAATGGACTGGTGCAATCTCGGCTCAGTGCAACCTTTGACTTCCTGGTTCAAGAGATTCTCCTGCCTCAGCCTCCCAAGTAGCTGGGATTACAGGCCTGCGCTACCACGCCCAGCTAATTATTATTATTATTATTATTTTTGAGATGGAGTTTCACTCTTGTTACCCAGGCTGGAGTGCAATGGCGCAATCTCGGCTCACCGCAACCTCCGCCTCCTGGGTTCAGGCAATTCTCCTGCCTCAGCCTCCTGAGTAGCTGGGATTACAGGCACGCGCCACCATGCCCAGCTGATTTTTTGTATTTTTAGTAGAGATGGGGTTTCACCATGTTGACCAGGATGGTGTTGATCTCCTGACCTCATGACCCACCCACCTTGACCTCCCAAAGTGCTGGGATTACAGGCGTGAGCCACCGCGCCCGCCCATCTTCCCTGTTTTCCTCTGGGGCCTGGCCCACACTTTTTTTTCCTCTGAGGTTTCTTCTGAACATCCTGCTCTATAAAAGGGCCTGCTCCCTGCAATTTATTTTGTGTAATGATCTAGCTTTCAATATTTAATCATTTTTCATTAAGATACAGTTCGCATACCATAACATTGGCCCTTGTTCTACAATCGTGCACAATTCAGCAGCGTTTAACACGCTGGCAAGATTGTGCAACCATCACCACTTCTAATTCCAGAGCATTTTATCACCCGGCAAAGACGTCCCATGCACGTTAGCAGTTGCTGCCCGTCCTGCTCTCTGCAGCCCCAGGCAAACGCTAATCTGCGGTCTGTCTCAAGGGAGTTGCCTACTCTCAGCCTTTCAAATCAATAGGATCATACGGTAGGTGACCTTTTGTGTCTGACTTCTTTCAGCACGGTTTTTCAAGGTTCCGCCAGCTGTTTGTCGCATGTACCAGTACTTCATTCCTTTTTATAACCGGATGATATTTTATCATATGACTGTGTTGCATTTTGTTTACTCATTCATAATGCTGATGAACATTGGGGCTGCTTCCACCTTTTGGCTACTATCAATCATGCTGCTGTGAACATCTATACACCTGTTTACATACGAACGTTTGTCTTAAATTCTCTTGGGTGCGAACCTAGAGGTTGAATTACTGAGTCCTGCAGTAACTCTATGTTCCGTGTTTTTTAGGAACTGACCCTTTGGGGTCTTATTGACTACGTCATCCTGCTGGTGACCTTTCTATCTTGCCACTAAATCTTGGACTCCTTTTCAGCCCTGTACTTGGCACAGTGGAAGCTCAGAAAGTATGTGGGAATGAACCGTGAGTTGAGGAGGCCGTCACGGAGGACACAGAGATGAGTTTCCTGTTTTTTGTTTTTTGAGACAGAGTCTCACTCTGTCACCCAGGCAGGAGGGCAGTGGTGCGATTTCAGCTCACTGCAACCTCCGCCTCCTGGGTTCAAGTGATTCTCCTGCCTCAGCCTCTCTAGTAGCTGGGATTACGGGCACATGCCACCACGCCCAGCTAATTTTTGTATTTTTAGTAGAGACAGGGTTTCACCATGTTGGCCCGGATGGTCTTGATCTCCTGATCTAGTGATCCACCCGCCTCGGCCTCCCAAAGTGCTGGGATTACAGGCGTGAGACACCGTGCCCGTCCCAGTTTCCTATTTTGCTGCAAATTTGCTCACAGGTTCCATGCACGACAGACTTGTGGCTGCCCCAGTGGGACCTGGGTTTGCCAGCTCTAGTGACAGACATCTGACTGCTTCTTTCCCTCTCTCACTGTAACAGCCATTCACACTGCTCCACTCAGCAAACGACAGGCAGCGGCTCTTGGCTTTTCTCCTGGAGACAGTCATCTGCAGACTTTCCACTGATCAGAGGATGGCCCTGGACACAATGGGTTCATAGTCCCTCTGGCTTCCACCTCCTTGTTTGGGAGCTGGGCTGCATGTCTTCAGAGATCCCGGCTTCCAAATGAGGCAAAGCGGAACCATGAAAATTCTGATTCCTTGCTCTGCAGCAGACCAACAAAAGTCTTATTTCTGGCAGGAAGCCATGGGTTCAGGGATGTTAATAAACAGAACAGTAGCAATCCCAGCTCAGGTGATTCTTAGAATAAGCAGAGCCACCAGGCCTGGGAGCTGTTTTGCTGTGTGATCCTTCCAGTTCTGATATTTTATGATTCTATGAAATTGGCTATGTGTGCACCCCAAAATGGAACTACTTAAGAGCTTTTGAAAAAGAATTTTGTAGACAGCAATGATATCGGAGATGCCCAGGCCCCCAGACAAAACCCTAAGGAAGACATGGAGCATGCGGCCGCTGTGGAACAAGAGTGAGGTTGGTATGTTTCATGGCGCTTTTGTTAAGAGGACGATGAGTCATGCCGACTTGTGGGGCTGGGAGCTGGTCCTTTCTCCCCCAAAAATCTCACGTCCCGCATCTCAGGTTTGCCACATGCCAGACGGCTGTGTTTTGCCTTGAGGGTCCTGCAGTGGGCTCTCGGTGCAATACCAGGCCTGATTTTTGTCCCTCTGGAAGCCCTACCCCTTGTTTTAATAATGAAATTAATCTTCTGTGCTTGAGGCCTCCGCCACTCCATCTAGTGGAACTCGGTCCCTGACTTCACCTTTTCCATCATCACACACCGGCTTGGCCAGGCGGCGTGCCCAGGGACCTCGGCTCGCTCTACAGCAGGCCCCTGAGTTAAACAGGGACGACTGAGCTCCTTTTCGGATGAAGACAGATCCTGGGAGAGAAAATCTTGAGACTCTGTGAAGAGAGTCTGCCCAAGAATGGAGCTAACAGGGAGTTAAAAAAGACAGAGAGAGGGAGAGGCACAGAGCAGGCTAGAGAGAGAGAATTTTGCTTGAGCTCTTACTCCCCCCATTATTTGAGACAGTGATTTTTAATTTAAAAGAATCTTGGTTGGCTTCCTTCTATTTGCAACCAGATCTTTTATTTTTGATTTTTTATAGCCTGGGTTTCACTCTGTCACCCAGGTGGAGTGCAGTAGCATGATAGTAGCTCACGGCAGCCTCTGTCTCTTGGGATCAAGCGATCCTCCCGTCTCAGTCTCCTGAGTAGCTGGGACTGCACCATGCTTGGCTAGTGTTTTAAAAACAAATTTTGTAAACAGGGGGTCTCACTATGCTGCCCAGGCCACTCTCTAACTCCTGGGCTCTAGTGATCCTCCCACCTTTGCCTCCCAAAGTATTTGGATTACAGGTGCGAGCTACAATGCCTGGCCCACAAGGGTCTTGGTGAATACCTTCGATACCCCCAAGGTGGGTAGTGACTTGACTCCAGGAATGAGTGTGTCAACAGCAAGGCTCACACCCGCTACGTGTGGCTCCTGCCCCATGAAGGCGTGGAGCTCCAGGAGCGGCACATACTCAGCAATGTGTCCAGGTACTGGGGCTAGGGACTGGTTAGCTTTGCTTTTCATTCATTCGCTTCCTGTGCTAATGTGTTGAGTTTTGCACCGAATATTGTCATAGATGACGTCGTTTCATCTTCATAACGTGTATGACAGAGGTTGTATCATGACTCCCCTTTCACAGGTGGAGAAAACGAGGCTCTCAATATTCATTTACTCAGGTGACCGCATGCTGGGGAAGGCTAAGCCAGGCTCATCCTGGGTGCAGAGCTGGAGCTCTTAATCGGCTTTGTTTTAGTGTATTTATATAAAAAAGCTCTCTGGGTCTCTATTTTTTTTTTTTTTTGAGACAGTCTCGCTCTGTTGCCCAGGCTGGAGTACAATGGGGTGATCTCGGCTCATTGCAACCTCTGCCTCCTGGGTTCAAGTGATTCTCCTGCCTCAGCCTCCTGAGTACCTGGGATTATAGGCACCCGCCACCATGCCCAGTTTAAATTTTTTTTTTTTTTTTTTGTATTTTTAGTAGAGACGGGGTTTCACCATGTTGGTCAGGCTGGTCTCGAACTCTTGACCTCAGAGACCCAACCGCCTTGACCTCCCAAAGTGCTGAGATTACAGGCGTGAGCCACTGTGCCCAGCTCGGTCTCTATTTTGTGTTTCAGAATCTCATTCCCTCCTACAGGTTTGCTGTGAAGGGTCCGCAAACAGAAGAAAAGTTCTTTTATGTCTGAAGTCCCAAATCTCTTTGAAAACCTCTGTCTCACCACTGGCTACTGACCTCAGATCCTTAACCTCTTCTGTCTACCCAAGGAGAAAGATTTTATTTTGGGAAATTCGCAGCACAGGAGAGCTGGGAACAGATGGCGTTGATGACACAGTGTTCCCTTTTCATTGAGCCGGGCATGAGAGAACCACTGTGCACGGCCAGGTGACAGGACAGGTCTCTCCATCCAGGTGTGCCCTCGATGGCCCGACAAAAGCGCTGAGACTTCAGCGGGGAGGTCTCAGCTGGCAACTTTGGCTTTGGCTGCAAAATTCCTTCTGACCTTCCACTGAGCCCAGAAGTTTCTGTATCTAAATATGATTGTCATCATCCAGCCTTTTCATGGGATGCATGAGGAAAATAAGGCGCAGAGAGGTTAGCCAACATTCCCAGGGTCACGCAGCTGGTTGGCACAGAGCTGGGAACAGAACCCACACATCCTCCCCAGGGAGCTTCCTGGGGCTGCCTAGCCTGCGGGCCCATCACCACCCTTGCGTTTGTCTCTTTTGTCCATGGCAGGGCAGCGCTGGGCGATGCCGGGCCGTTCCATTTATACCCCAGTGGGTGACTTTGCTTTACTTGCGTCTCTCGTGCCTGTTGTCAGAAAGTCTAGAAAAATCTGACAGCTGGTATTCCATTTAGGGACAACACTTGGGGGGCGAGTCTTGAGAGGGCGCACACAGATCTCACTGCACTTCTCAACTTCCGAATGTAACATGCGTTTGTTGAGATGAAATGGAAAATGAGTATGCTGAGGAAGCACCGTTTTGTATCAAAGACTTTGAAATGTTTAATCCCAGGTGAATGACCCAGGGTGACCAGCAAAGAGGACAGGATAGGGATTTGCCAGGTAGACTCAGGTTAAAAGTTTTTCTTTTTTTTTAACTGAGCAATTTAAAAAAAATTTTTAATTTAAAGTTCCAGGATACATGCGCAGAGTGTGCAGGTCTGTTTCATAGGTAAACATGTGCCATGGTGATTTGCTGCACCCATCAACCCATCCTCTAGGTCTTAAGCCCTTTGTGCATTTGCTATTTATCCTGATGCTCTCCTTCCCATTGCCCCCCATGACAGGCCCTGGTGTGTGATGTTCCCCTCCCTGTGTCCATGTGTTCTCATAGTTCAGCTCCCACTTATGAGTGAGAACATGCAGTGTTTGGTTTTCTGTTCCTGTGTTACTTTGCTGAGATTGATGGCTTCCAGCTTCATCCACGTTCCTGCAAAGAACATGATCGGATTCCTTTTTATGGCTGCGTAGTATTCTATGGTGTACATGTGACACATTTTCTTTGTCTAGTTAAAATTATTTTTATAAAAAAAAATTGAGACAGGGTCTCACTCTGTCACCCAGACTGGAGTGCAGTGGCACGATCATGGTTCATTGCAGCCTCAACCACCCGGGCTCAAGTAAGCCTCCCACCTCAGCCTCCTGAGTAGCTGGGACTACTGGCGCCTGCCACCACGGCTGGTGAATTTTTTTTTTTTTGCAGAGACAGGGTTTTGCCATGTAGCCCAGGTTGCAGGTTAAAATTCTTAGGTACTATTTGACTTGGGAAACATGACTTCACTTGTGGAGCCTCAGTTTCCTCATCTGCACCAAAATGGCAACAGAACCTGCCTCTCAGAGGCACACAGAGGGTTGAATGCAATGTGTTAATATTAGTTTGGTGCAAAAGTAATTGTGGTTTTTGCCATTAAAACGGTTGCCATTGCTGGGCACAATGGCTCATGCCTGTAATCCCAGCACTTTGGGAGGCCAAGGTGGGTGGATCGCCTCAGGTCAGGATTTTGAGATCATACTGGCCAACATGGTGAAACCCTGTCTCTACTAAACACAAAAATTAGCTGGGCATGGTGGCGGGTGCTTGTAATCCCGGCTGCTGGGGAGGATGAGGCAGGAGAGAGAATCGCTTGAACCCAGGAGTCGGAGCAGTGAGTTGAGATCATGCCACTGCACTGCAGCCTGGGTGACAGAGCAAGACTGAAAAAAAAAAAATTGCCAGTCCTTTTAAAGGCAAAACCACAATTATGCACCAACCTAATAAATGGCCAGCACTTGGCAGGCAGGCCCAACAATCCTCTTCCGCTGTCTTCCGCCTGGACTACATCCATACGGATTAAGCAGTAAACACCGTGGGGGCCAGTGCTGTCAAACTTAATAGACACGACAAGCTGTCATGGGAGTGCGTATTAAGAATCTGGTGACAGGCAGAGAGACGATTCAACCACAAAGACCACTGCATTCCATAGATGCCAGCACCTGGGACCACATAATAAGTTACAAATCTGTCGCAGAGTCACTTAGCTTATGTTCTATAAAACCAAAAATGTCTGGTGCCTAAAAATGGTGGAACTGAGGCAAAATGTCTTTAAAAACTCCCTTATTCAGCATGAATGGTGAATGGGGGCTTTTGGTGGATACATACTTAAAGATCCAACCTGTTAGGGGCATATGGGCTCGGTAAGTTTTTATTTTATTTATTTTTTTATTGCATTTTAGGTTTTAGGGTATATGTGAAGAACATGCAAGATTGTTGCATAGGTACACACATGGTGTTGCGGTTTGCTGCCTTCCTCCCCTTCACCTGTATCTGACATTTCTCCCCATGGTATCTCTCCCCAACTCCCACCCCCGTTGTCCCTCCCCTACTTCCCCCTGACAGACCCCAGTGTGTGATACTCCCCTCTCTGTGTCCATGTGTTCTCACTGTTCAACACTCACCTATGAGTGAGAACATGTGGTGTTTGATTTTCTGTTCTTGTGTCAGTTTGCTGAGAATGATGGTTTCCAGGTTCACCCATGTCCCTACAAAGGACACGAACTCATCATTTTTGATGGCTGCATAGTATTCCATGGTGTATATGTGCCACATTTTCCCTGTCCAGTCTATCATTGATGGGCATTTGGGCTGGTTCCAGGTCTTTGCTATTATAAACA
>NW_016107734.1:1787771-1790281 GCF_001604975.1 Cebus imitator | reverse complement strand
TTTCTGCTTTCTGCACATGGCTAGCCAGTTTTCCCAACACCATTTATTAAACAGGGAATCCTTTCCCCATTGCTTGTTTTTATCAGGTTTGTCAAAGATTAGATGGTTGTAGATGTGTGGTGTTGCCTCCAAGGCCTCTGTTCTGTTCCATTGGTCTATATCTCTGTTTTGGTACCAGTACCATGCTGTTTTGATTGCTGTAGCCTTGTAGTATAGTTTGAAGTCCGGTAGTGTGATGCCTCCATCTTTGTTCTTTTTGCTTAGAATTGACTTGGCTATGCGGGCTCTCTTTTGGTTCCATATGAAGTTTAAGGTGGTTTTTTCCAGTTCTGTGAGGAAGGTCATTGGTTGCTTGATGGGGATAGCGTTGAATCTGTAAATTACTTTTGGCAGTATGGCCGTTTTCACGATATTGATTCTTCCTAACCATGAACATGGAATGTTTCTCCATCTGTTTGTGTCTTCTCTTATCTCGTTGAGCAGTGGTTTGTTGTTCTCCTTGAAGAGGCCCTTTACGTTCTTTGTTAGTTGTATTCCTAGGTATTTTATTCACTTTGTAGCAATTGTGAATGGCAGTTCATTCTTGATTTGGCACTCTTTAAGTCTGTTATTGGTGTGTAGGAATGCTTGTGATTTTTGCACATTAATTTTGTATTCTGAGACTTTGCTGAAGTTGCTTATCAATTTCAGGAGATTTTTGGCTGAGACGATGGGGTCTTATAGATATATACAATCATGTTGTTCTGCAAATAGAGATAATTTGACTTCCCCCTTTCCTATTTGAATACACTTTATTTCTTTTTCTGGCCTGATTGCTCTGGCTAGAACTTCCAAAACTTTATTGAATAGGAGTGGTGAGAGAGGGCATCTTTGTCTAGTGGCAAATTTCAAAGGGAATGCTTCCAGTTTTTGCCCATTCAGTATGATATTGGCTGTTGGTTTGTCATAAATAGCTTTTATTATTTTGAGATACGTTCTATCAATACCTATTTTATTGAGGGTTTTTAGCATAAAGGGCTGTTGGATTTTGTCAAAGGCCTTCTCTGCATCAATTGAGATAATGTTGTGGTTTTTGTCTTTGGTTCTGTTTATGTGTTGAATTACATTTATAGACTTGTGTATGTTGAACCAGCCTTGCATCCCTGGGATGAAGCCTACTTGATCATAGTGGATAAGCTTTTTGATGTATTGTTGCAATCAGTTTGCCAGTATTTTATTGAAGATGTTTGCATCTATGTTCATCATGGATATTGGCCTGAAGTTTTCTTTTCTTGCTCAGTCTCTACCAGGTTTTGATATTAGAATGATGTTGGTGTCATAAAATGATTTGGGAAGGATTCCCTCTTTTTGGATTGTTTGGAATAGTTTCAGAAGGAATGGTACCAGCTCCTCTTTGTATGTCTGGTACAATTCAGCTGTGAACCCATCTGGACCTGGGCTTTTTTTGGGTGGTAGGCTCTTAATTGCTGCCTCAACTTCTTCCCTTGTTATTGGTCTATTCAGCGTTTTGACTTCTTCCTTGTTTAGGCTTCGGAGGATGCAAGTGTCCAGGAATTTATCCATTTCTTCCAGGTTTACTTGTTTATGTGCATAGAGTTGTTTGTAATAATCTCTGATGATGGTTTGTATTTCTGTGGAATCTGTGGTGATAGCTCCTTTATCATTTTTTATTGCCTCTATTTGATTATTCTCTATTCTTTTTTATTATCTGGCTAGTGGTCTATTTTGTTGATCTTTTCAAAAAACCAGCTCTTGGATTTATTGATTTTTTTTGAAGGGTTTTTTTGTGTCTCTATCTCCTTCTGTTCTGCTCTGATCTTACTTATTTCTTGTCTTCTGCTAGGTTTTGAGTTTTTTTGATCTTGCTCCTCTAGCTCTTTCAATTTTGACAATAGGGTATTGATTTTAGATCTTTCCTTGCTTCTCATGTGGGCATTTATTACTACATATTTTCCTCTAGAGACTGCTTTAATGTGTCCCAGAGATTCTGGTATGTTGTGTCTTTGTTCTCCTTGGTTTTGAAGAACATCTTTATTTCTGCCTTCATTTCATCGTTTATCCAGTCAACATTCAAGAGCCAGTTGTTCAGTTTCCATGAAGCTGTGTGGTTCTGATTTAGTTTCTGAATTCTGAGTTCTAACTTGATTGCACTGTGGTCTGAGAGACTGTTTGTTACGATTTCCGTTCTTTTGCATTTGCTGAGGAGTGATTTACTTCCAATCACGTGGTCAATTTTAGAGTAGGTGTGATGTGGTGCAGAGAAGAATGTATATTCTGTGGATTTGTGGTGGAGAGTTCTGTAAATGTGTATTAGATTTGCTTGCTCCAGGTCTGAGTTCAAGTTCTGGATATCCTTGTTAATTTTCTGTCTCGTTGATGTGTCTAATATTCACAATGGGGTGTTAAAGTCTCCTATTGTGTGGGAGTCTAAGTCTCTTTGTAAGTCATTAAGAACTTGCCTTATGTATCTGGGTGCTCCTGTATTGGGTGCGTATATATTTAGGATCGTT
>NW_016107734.1:1744530-1786769 GCF_001604975.1 Cebus imitator | reverse complement strand
GGTCAATTTGGCTGTTGAAACTTGTGTATGCTTCGCAAAGTTCTCGTGTTGTGTTTTTCAGCTCCATCAATTCACTTATATTCCTCTCTAAGTTGTTTATTCTCGTTAGCATTTCATCAAATCTTTTTTCAATGTTCTTAGTTTGTTTGCATTGGGTTAGAACATGTTCTTTTAGCTCTGAGTAGTTTCTTATTACCCACCTTCTGATGCCTGAGTCTGTTGATTCATCATGCTCATTCTCCATCCAGCCTTTTTCCCTTGCTGGTGAGGAGTTGTGATCCCTTGTAGGAGGAGAGGCATTCTGGTTTTGGGTGTTTTCATACTTTTCGCACCGGTTTCTTCCCATTTTTGTGGATTTGCCCACCTGCCATCTTTGTAGTTGTTGATTTTCAGATTGGGTCTCTGAGTGTACGTACAGTTTGCTGATGATGAAGTTATTTGTTTCCGTTTCTTAGTTTTTCTTCTAACATTCAGGCTCCTCTGCTGTAGGACTGCTGAGGTCCACTGCAGGCCCTGCTTTCCTGCGGATCACCTGCAGTGGCTCGAGAACAGTAAGGGTTGCTGCCAGTGTCTTCTACTGTCTTTGTCCCTAAAGGATTCCCGCCAGATGTCAGTCTGAGCTCTCCTTTATGACATGACTCTTTGGATATACGGGGTCAGGGAGCTGCTTGAGGAGACATTCTATCCTTTATAGGAGCTGAAGTGCTGAGCTTTGAGCTCTGTTGTTCATTCAGAGCTGCTGGGCAGGTACGTTTAAGTCTGCTGCAGCAGAACTCATAAACTCCTCCCCCACCCCCGCTTTTTTTTTCCCCAGGTGCTCTGTCTCAGGGTGTCAGGGCTTTAATTATGAGTTTCTGTTGTGTTGTTGCCTTTTTTCAGGGCTGCCCTGCCCAACGAGGAGGCAGCATAGACACTGCCTGCCTGCAGAGGCTTTGCTGAGCTTCTGTGGGCTCTGCCCAGCTGCTGTGTGAACTTCCCTGCAGTCCGATTTATATGGGTATAGTTATAAGTGCATCAGCAACGGCGGCCCACCTCTGTAATGGTGGAGTTTCTCTGTAATGGTAGGCTAACTCGGTGATGGCGGGCTGCCTCAGCAATGGCGGACTATCTCCATAGCGGTGGACTACCTCAGTAATGGAGGACGCCATCCCCCACAGAGCTGGAGCCTCCCAGGTTCAGCTGTGCTTGCTGTGAAACTCTCAATCCAGAGCGTTTCAGATTGCTGTTTTCTTTTGTCGGAGTGGGACCAGCTGAGCCTGATCACCTGGCTCCTTGACTCAGACCCTCCCTTTTTTGTTCAGTTGAACAGTTGACTTTCTCCCAGGTGTTCCAGTCACCTGTTGAAAAGGCGCTGGGATCTGTGTGATTTCCCATGCAGTGACCCATTGTGCTGGCTGAAACAGCCGTGCTGAGATTCCTGGTGCTTTTTTTTGTCTGGGAATGTCCTGGCCTGGCTCCCTGTTTCAGTCCCCTTTTTTATCAGTTAAATGGGTGCCTCCTCTGTCTTCCAGGAGCTCCAATTGCCAGCTAAAACAGTGCCGGGACCCATGTATTTTGTGCAGAGAACGACAGCGCCGGCCAAAACAGCCACGTTGGCGACCCGTGGGGCTCCTCCACCTGGAATCTCCTGGTCTGTGGGCAATAAAAATCCGTCTGGAAATGCAGCGTCCACTCACCCTCCACACTTTCACTGGGAGCTGCAATCCTGAGCTGCTCCTAATCGGCCATCTTGGATCCCTCCTTGGTAAGTTATGTATTCAGAGTTGGAGTCTCACTCTGTTGCCCAGGCTCAAGTGCACTGGTGCAATCATAGCTCACTGCAGTCTTGAACCCCTGGGCTCAAGTGATCTCCCCACCTCAGCCTCCCAAACAGCTGAGACTATAGGCATATACCACCATGCCTGGCAAATTTTTAAATTTTTCTTTTTGTAAAGAGGTCATGCTATTTTGCCAGGGTATGGTAATTTTTCCAAATAGGACATGAAGATTGACAAGTAACACAAAAGTATATCAAGCTGGGCATGTTGTCTCATGCCTGTAATCCCAGCACTTTGGGAGGTTGAGGAGTTGGAGACCAGCCTGGCCAACATGGTGAAACCCAATCTCTATTAAAAACACAAAAATTAGCGGAGCATGATGGCACATGCTCTTAAGCCCAGCTACTCAGAAGGCCGAGGCAGGATAATTGCTTGAACTCCAGAGGCAGAGGTTGCAGTGAGCCAAGATTGTGCCACTGCACTCTAGCCTGGGTGACAGAGCAAGACTCTGTCTAAAAAAAAAAAAACAAAAAGTGTATCAAACATATTTTATCTTAATTAGGGGATTCAGAGATATCTGAGGGGCTGGGAGTGCCTGAAAGTCATGCTTTTAACCAAATCTCATGGGACTGGGGACATTAAAAAGTTGTAATACATAATGCCAGAGAGTTCCTGAATTCAGAGGGGTGAAATGAATTCATATGCACAAAGCACCCAGCATTGTGTGGGTGGAATGTGGTCAGCAACTGACTCACTCAGTGTGAGTGATTTTCAGTCTGGAAGCCAGGTGTGAATGATGGAAAGGTCGACTGCAGAGCCCCTGAGCAAGCATCTTCTAGTCTCCTCCCTGCCTGCAAAAGGGTTTCTGTAGGATACTCCGTTTGGTGCTCTAGGAAAATGAGTTCTACCTCTGATACAGGAGTTCCCTGGAGAAGTCAGGAAGGCATTCTCCCTGTGATGTGAGCCCCTGAGACAGGTGTTTCCTGGAGAAGTCAGGAAGGCTTGCTTTTTTTTTTTTTGACAGGGTGTCGCTCTGTTGCCTAGGACAGAGTGCAGTGATGCCATCTCAGCTCACTGCAACCTTCACCTCCTGGGTTCAAGCAATTCTCCTGTCTCAGCCTTCTGAGTAGCTGAGCTTACATGGGATTACAGGCGCCCACCACCACATCCAGCTAACTTGTATTTTTAGTAGAGACAAGGTTTCACCATGTTGGCCAGGCTGGTCTCAAACTTCTGACCCTCCTGACCTCAGCCGATCTGCCCACCTCAGCCTCCCAAATAGGTGGGAACCACTGTGCCCAGCCAGGCTTGTCCTCTATCCAGCTTGGAGTTTCATACTGTTTCTTCTTGTCCGTTTTTTGGGAGAAAAATGAAAAAGTTGATGCTCCCATATGATTGCAGGGCTCTCCCACCACAAAGATAAGTCAGACTGGCATATAGGAGGGGCTGTGTGTGTGCATGCGTGCGTGCGTGCGTGTGTGTGTGTGTGTGTGTTAAACAAGATAACAAAATTACCTTGTTGTCTAAAAATTAAACAAATAAAGATAAAATCAAACCCAAACCAAAACCTTTCCCATCAAGAGTGCCACACTCTTGGGGATCCTAACTTACTTTTTTCTTTATTCTTTCATTCATGTAGAAGGAATGGTCAATATTGCTCACTTAACGAAGACTGTCCTAAAACCTCTTATTAAAATTGTCAGACCCAAGACTCAGACAAATGAAAAATACAATCATTGCTATAACATGAGCCGGTCACAGTGGCTCATTCCTGTAATATCAGCCCTTTGAGAGGCTGAGGTGGGAGGATCATTTGAAGCCATGAATTCAAGACCAGGCTGGGTGATATAGAAAGATCCTGTTTCTACAGAAGTAAAAATATTAGCCTGGCATGATGGCACATGGCAGTAGTCCCAGCTACTCAGGAGGCTGAAGCAGGAGTCTGGGAGTTTCAGGGTTCAGTGAGCTAACATCATGCCACCGCACTCCAGCCTGGGTGACAGAGACGGACTCTCTTTATTTTATATATATAACAAGCATATATATATATCTGTTCAAGACCAGGCTGGGTGACAGAGCAAGACTCTATATATATATATAAAAATATCCAAAAGGGATTATGTAATGAAGGTCCCAGAGATCATACAAAAATGTAATGTGCAAATTACAAAATAACAGCTTTTGTCGCCATGCTTAGTAAGTTTATTTTATATATATATATATATATACACACACACACACACACACACAAATATATACATATGTACATATATACATATATCACACAAATATATACATATGTACATATATACATATATATACGTTCAAGACCAGGCTGGGTGACAGAGCAAGACACTCTTTATATATCTATATGTATATATGTATATATATTTATATATATATTTGTAATATGTGTATTATACTAAAAATATATATATTTATATTAAATGTATATATTTAAAATAAATACATATACAAATAAATATAAATTTTTATATATATATATTCAAGACCAGGCTGGATGACAGGGCAAGATTCTCTTTATATATATTTATAATGAATATATATTTATATATTTATAACAAATATATATTTATATTAAAATATATAGTTATATATTTATAATATATATATTTTTATATATGTTTATATATATAAAAATATGTTCAAGACCAGGCTGGGTGACAGAGCAAGACTCTTTATATATACATATATATATAAAATAAACTTACTAAGCATGGTGTCTCACGCCTGTAATTCTAGCCCTTTTGGAGGCCAAAGTGGGGGGATCACTTGAGGTCAGCAGTTCCAGACTAGCCTGGCAAACATGGCAAAATGCTATCTCTACTAAAAATACAAAAATTAGCCAGGCTTGGTGGCACTTGCCTGTAATCCCAGCTTCTCAGAAGGCTGAGGCAGGAGAATCACTTTAACCCAGAAGGCAGAGGTTGCAGTGAGCTGAGACTGTGCCATTGCACTAGACAACAGGAGTGAAACTCCGTCCCAAAAATCTAAATAAAATAAAAAAAAAAAGGATGCTGGTGGCATGCTCAAGTCCTCCCACTAATTTCTAATTGAATTTTTGTCACGTGTGCTGCCCACAGCAGCATTTTGAAGCCTTTTCCACGCTCTGGATCTCAGTCCTCCCTCCAACTCTGCCAAGCTCCCAGCCATCAGATGTGGGCTTCTTTCAATTCCATCTCTGTCATGAAATGTCTGTTTCTTTGCCCATCTCCTAGTTTCTGGTACAGAGGCAGATGCCCTCTTCCATCTTTTGGTGGCAAAGACCTTCCTAATTGATGTGATTGGCTGCTTGATCTAATGAGAGCAGCAGGAAGGAACTTCCTGGGGGTGAGGGGTGGGTTAGCAGAAGTGAAGAAGACCTGAGTTGGGGCTCTGGGGCTTAGGGTAGAGGCCCAAGCCCCTTCCCTTCCCTATTATTGGTCATGTGGGATTGCCAGGAGGATTCAGTTTAAAGAGAAAAGAATTCCATCACTTGGAAGAAATAAAGGAAACCACCTGGACCCTTCACAGTTAGGTGCTGGCTAGATCAAGACTTGGGATGGAGTGAGCCAACAGAGTGAGTCGGGAATCTGGGATTGAACTGTCCCTAAAACCTTAGAAAATTAATCAAAGAAGAAGGGCAGGAGAGAAATGAAAATAAATGACATTTGCTTCACACTCAGCATTGATCATGAGATCAGCTTGCTTTCCAGCCTGCCTCCTCATAGACGTTTGCTGGCTATTGCCCCAGAATCACATAGCACCTGTTATAAGATTATAGTTCTTTATAACATAATGATTTATATTCCTTTGGGAATATACCTAGTAATGGGATTTCTGGGTCAAATGGTATTTCTGGCCCTTGATCTTTGAGGAATTGCCACACTGTCTTCTGATAGACTGGATAAAGAAAATGTAGTACATATAAACCATGGAATACTATGCAGCCATAAAAAGGAACAAGATCATGTCCTCGCAGGGACATGGATGGAGCTGAAAGCCATCATCCTCAGCAAATCAACACAGGAAAAGAAAACCAAAACACCACATGTTCTTATAAGTGGGAGCTGAACAATGAGAACACATGTTGGGGGGGTGGGGGATGGGGAGGAGACCATCAGAAAAAATAGCTAATGCATGCTAGGCTTAATGCCTAGGTAAGGGGTTGATGATAGGTGCCGCAAACCACGATGGCACACATTTAAGTGTAACAAACCTGCACATCCTGTACATGTACCACAGAACTTAAAAATCAACATTAATGAAAAGCCAGGTTCTCTGTCTCCCTCTCTCCCTCCCTCTCTCTCTGTCTCTCTCTCTCTCTCCCCTCTCCTCTCTCTCTCTCTCCTCTCTCTCTCTCTCACACACACACACACACACACACACGCGCGCGCAATTATAGTTCCCCTTAATTGCCCTACTGATGACAACTTGAACAGTATAAAATGTTAAGTTTTCCCTTTGAGATATTCCTTAGGTTCTGCATATCAATGAGACTACTGATGTCAGCTGGTATGAAGGACCCCATGGGAAGCTGACTTGCCAAAGAATGCAGTTTCCGCATCCTAAATTAACATTCCCAATTTTTCAGTCCCTTGCCCTCCACAATCCCCTTAAAAATCCTAGCTCAAAACTACTCAGGGAATGGATTTGAGGATTCCTCCTGTATCCTTCCTCAGCTACCCTACAGTCATTAAACTCTTTCTCTGCGGGAAACCCTGCTGTCTCAGTGTATTGGTCTATTACTGAACAGTGAGCATAAGAACCTGGTGGTCCTGTAACAGAATGTCAGCAAGGGCATAGTTGAGGTGGCTGGACAAGGCATGCAGCTTAGGCTAAGAGAAAAAGAGGATAGGGAGGAGTTGACAGTTTAGGGGAGATGGGGAGGCCCCAAAGGGCTCAAGGCTGAGAGGAGGAGAGGGAGATTTTGGAGGTAGAAGCAATGCAACTGTGCAGTCAGGTCTTGATAGAAGAACGGAGAGGAACTTGTGGATATGGGAGCAATATAGCGGTGAGGGGTCTAAGGTGAGCCATAGGGTCTCAGACAAACTCCTCCAGTCCTAGGATGCAGAGCAGGTAGATTCAGGCCTTCAGTATTCTCTTCCTAGACACCTCTGCCCAAATGCAATCAGGGAGGCCCTTTCCTGCATGTGGAAAGGCCTGTGAGTATTAAATATGTTCAACCATGACTTTGATCATATCCAAGCTTGGAAAATTCTTAAACCTAAACACAAATCAATGAGCTTGTGTTTGGGAACAAACAACTGTGACATAATGCTTTATAAAAGTTCTCTGAGATAAAAATATCCAAAAGGATTATGTAATGAAGGTCCCAGAGATCATACAAAAATATAACATGCAAATTACAAAATAACAGCTTTTGTAAATAAGATAATAAATTTTAAGACACTTAGTGCAGTGCCTGGACTAACAGGCTCACACCTGTAATCCCAGCACTTTGGGAGGCCAAGGCAGGTAGATCACGAGGTCAGGAGTTCAAGACCAGCCTGACCAACATGGTGAAACCCCATCTCTACTAAAAATACAAAAATTAGTTGGGTGTGGTGGTGCATACATGTAACCCCAGCTACTCAGGAGGCTGAGACAGGAGAATTGCTTGAACCCAGGAGGCAGAGGTTGCAGTGAGCTGAGATCGCACCACTGCACTCTAGCCTGGGCAATGGAGCAAGACTCTGTCTCAAAAAATAAAAAAATAAAATAAAAAAATTATTACCAGAGTTACTGGTTAGGCAATGGCTAGGTATGGTTAGATGATACCATAATATTAATTATGACAATATTAATTATGGTAATTATTACCATAATGATTAATAATTGTAAGCCACTTAGTGCAGTGTCTGGACTAATTATTGATGGCAATTAATAATGGTAATAATTATTAGTCCAGGCACTCCATTAAGTGACTTACAATTATTAACCAATAATAAGCATTAATAATTATTTGTAATAATCAATAAACAATTATAAATACCATATTAATATAAAACTAAGATAATTATGATTAAGTATTATAATTGCTATTAATCATATTATATTACATTAAGTATAACTAAGCTATTGACTAATCATTAAAGCATTTATTAATGTATAAGGTTTTGAGAAATAAAAAGGGCTTAGAATTTATATTATTTCCCAGTATAGCCTGGCCTTTCCCAAATTACTAAGATCCATGACATTTCTCTGAACAAAACACTGATCCACCAGCAAAGGCTCCTGTGGAAAATGAAAGGATACCTGGAAATGCCCTTCCCCACCCATCTCAAGAGTGCTCACAGGCAGTCAAGGGCTTGAGCCCCACAGGCTTCCATCATGTGGGCACAGGGTCCGTCAGCCTGGAGCGAGGTGCATTGGGGAGGCCAGGTCTGCTGTTTCCCCAAGTTTCAGTCCCCAATCTCTGCCCTCCTCTCCTCACCCCTCCTCACCCTTGAAAGACCCTTGCATGTCCTGCTGGAAACAGACTTGCTGTGACCACACCATTCTGCCCTTATAAGATCATTGTGACCTGGCCGGGCATGGTGGCTCACAACTGTAATCCCAGCACTTTGGGAGGCTGAGTCAGGTGGATCACTTAAGGTCAGGAGTTCGAGACCAGCCTGGCCAACATGGTGAAATCTTGTCTCTACTAAAAATACAAAAAAAAAAAGTTAGCCAGGTGTGGCAGCACACGCCTGTAATCCCAGCTACTTGGGAGGCTGAGACAGGAGGATCACTTGAACCCGGGAGGCAGAGGTTGCACTGAGCTGAGATTGCGCCATTGCCCTCCAGCCTGGGCAACAAGAGAGAAACCACCTACAGAAAAAAAAAATCCGTGGGACCCCTACTCCAAACACAGTCACCGATGCTATTGCCCTGTTGCCGCAGCAGGGACCAGGCAGCTTCAGGCCCACAGCTGGGTTTTGTTTGATGCACGTGGCATTTTTGCAATGTTTAAATTTGAGTGACTTCAGAAAAGAGCATCGTTCTCTGCTTTGCAACAGTCTCCACTACGCCCTCTCTTCCACTGTTTGTGAACTTGGAGTATACACCATCTCCTGTTCCCTCCTGTCATGGCCTTTAATGCTGGCTCCATGATGCAGCTGCTCAGCCCAGACAGGGCTGGTGGGAGCCTGGGTTTGGATGGACAGTCCTGGTGCCTAGGACCGGCTCAGCCCCAAGCCCACTAGCTTCCCTCCGCAGCGCTCACTGGCTCTAAGGGAGACAGCTGTGAGACCGCACAACTAAATACATCCTTCCAGCGTCTGTGTGGCAGCTTCCCAACTATGTATACTGACTTGTTTAAATGCTCATAAAAAAAAAGAAAAGAAAAAAAAAATTGGCCTCCTTAAGAAATGTCAGCATTGAACAGGAAAGTCACTGATAGCCTGCCAGATGATATTTTAATGTAATTAAAAATTTTTTTTCTATACATCAAGGCTTAAAGCCACTCTGATTTTCAAAGTTGGAAGGAAGGACGAAATCATTTTGCTTCCCAGGAATTCTCTACTGATTAGGGGATCAGTTAGGTTCTTTTTTTTTTTCTTTAAATTTTTTTTTCATGAATCCAAAAAAAAAGAAAAAAGAAAACCCAACCTTTCATGGGTCTCTTTCTTGCCCTCCAGAGAACCTTATTTCTTTTGTAACTACTTGGGTAAGTTCATGAGAGGACTCTGTCCCTGGTTTCTTTTTTTGGCCAGTGCATTTGTGAACATAGAGGTCATCCATTTCTAAGAATTCTGTGAAGCAGGTGTAATTATCCTGATGTTTACAGATGAGGAAACACAAGAGAAGAGTCATCCCTTGCCCAAGGTCACACAACGGACTCAACCTAAGTTTGCCGACCATCAGAAGAGGCTTTTTGCTCTGCCGCAGGCAGCCACAACCGAGAAAAGGCAAACAGCACAAAACCACACATAGACCTCAGAGAGCCCTGAGAGGAAGGACAGGGACAATTGGAGATTCTGCAAAAAAATGTAGAATTTGGAGGAAAAAGAAGGAGAAAATGAAGCCCATCACTTCTTAGCAAAAAAGACTTTTAACCTCAGTCCTGGATTTTTGACTTCAGTACAAGCCACATCAGCCCGGGAGCCTGTGTGTAAACACATTTTTCATAGAGAGAAAGTGGTGCTTTGGTCTGTCCCAGACCGAGAGGGGACGGCAGCAGGGGCACCTACCTCCTTCAAACTCCGTTTGGCAGTTCCCCGAGGTCTCATTCAGGCTCTCCTCCTCGTTGATGATGATGTTCTCGATGTCCTTCATCGTTAGGTGGTCTCGGAAGGCGTGATAGAGAATGTGCTTGAGCTCCTCCAGAGTTATCCTCTGCATGTCGAACTGTGGAGACAAAGGGCAGGGAGGTGGTCAGGAGCAGGTGCAGATGGGGCGGTGGCGTGGCCGTGACAGGCGAGACCCGCGGCTGCTCTGCAGAAACTCGTCTCCGTGTCTCAGGATCTCAGAGGAGCAGTGTCCCATCCCGTTCAGCTGCAAGCATACTCGTCAACTTGCAGGGACTTGTTGGGGCAACAGAGAGGGGAACATATTCCCTTCACTTTAGATTCTTGGAGGAAAGAAACGCCCCTCCCAGTCTGGTTTCCTATTCAGCCAGCCTGTGCTGTCAACCCTGCGTATCTCATGTACTGTAGAGCGGTGAAACCCTTCATACAATGCATGTGTCTGTAAAAATTTTATAAGTTACCAACACATTGGCAATTCCCATATTGCTTTAAGTATGTATCTTTTTTTTTTTTTTTTTTTTTNTTTTTTTGAGGCGAAATCTTGCTCTCGCCCAGGCTGGAGTGCAGTGGCACGATCTTGGCTCACGGCAACTTCTGCCTCCTGGGTTCAAGCGCTTCTCCTGCCTCAGCTTCCCTAGTAGCTGGGATTACAGGCACCCACCACCACGCCCGACTATTTTATTTTCTTGTATTTTTAGTAGAGACAGGATTTCACCATGTTGCCATGCTGGTTTACAACTCCTGACCTCACGTGATCTGCCCACCTCAGACTCACAAAGTGCTAGGATTACAGGCATGAGCCACCATGCCTGGCCTAATTATGTATCTTTTTTAAAAAAAAATTTTAGAGACAGGGTCTTGTTCTGTCACCCAGGCTGGAGTCCAGTGGTGTCACTATGGCTCACTGCAGCCTTGAACTTCTGGGCAGAAGTGATCCTCCTGCCTCAGCCTCCCAAATAGCTGGGATTACAGGCCCGAGCCACTGTGCCTGGCCATGAATCTTGTTCTAACAAGTTAAAACCACAAGTTCAAAGTCATGTTCATGAAGAAAAACTGCTGATGGAGAGGTGCAGAATTCCTGATGACATCCTGCCCCTCCCCGAGAGAGGACTGTACTTTTCCACTCCATTTATATTCCGTTTGCTGGTATCACTTTCTTGGCCAATGCAGTGTGAGTACAAGTCACATACGCCACATCCGATTCACAGCTTTGCGAATCATCATGTGGTTCTAACATTTGTTCTTTCCCTCTGCTATGAGAATTGCATGCCCCAGAGAGGGGCTATTCCTTCGGCCTGGCTTTCAGAATGAGGATAAAGTGGGGAGCACCTGCAGCTGAACCACGACGGACGACTCACATCAGGAATACCCCGTTTCATTATGAGCCATTGAGATTTGGGGCTTGTTTGCTGCCGCAGCATAACTTAGACCATTGTTGGTCTATGTCAAAAATAGAGAAATTGGTACATAAAACTAAGAGGCTAGTATAACCAAAGTTCTAACATATGACGCGCTGGTTCCAGAGCCAGGCAGTGAAAAATGAGAAGACCTTGACCGGAGATCCCTGTTAGGCAACAGCACAACGTGTGGTACAGCTGTTGCTTGTGACACCTTGGAGGGCAGACAGATATTGAATCCGAGTCCTGTAGGCTTAGGTAAAAAGCTTGTGAAACCAAATGCCCTGATTCACAACTGTAATCAGTTACATCCAACAGAGCACTACAAGGAAGGGATCCGCTCAGGAATGAATTGGTTGGTTTGCACACCGAGCATAAAAAGAACCCAGAAATTCCTGGTCTTGCAGCATTGAAAGAAGCAATTGTTTCTCTTTTTCTCACAATCATCTGTGATCTTCCTATCCCCCACATTTCTCAAAGCCCCCTTTTCAAATTTCTGGGTTTTTTTTAGAGACAAGTTCTCGCTCTGTGGTCCAGGCTGAAGTGCAGTGGTGTGATCATAGCTCACTGCAGCTTCAGACTTCTGGGCTCAAGTGATCCCCCTGCCTCAGCCTCCTGAGTAGTTAAGACTACAGACGTGTACCACCATACCCAGATATTTTTTATTTATTAATTATTATTTTTGAGATGGAGTCTTGCTCTGTCACCCAGGCTGGAGTGCAGTGGCATGATCTCAGCTCACTGCAACCTCCACCTCCCAGGTTCAAGGGATCCTCCTGCCTCAGCCTCCCAAGGACCTGGGATTACAGGCACACACCATCACATCCAGCTGATTTTTGTATTTTTCATAGAGACAGGGTCTCACTATGCTGCCTGCCTCAGATTCCCAACAAGCTGGGATTATAGGCGTATGTCACCACACCTGGCTGATTTTTGTATTTTTACTGGAGACAGGGTTTTACCACGTTAGCCAGGCTGGTCTTGAACTCCTGGCCTCAAGAAATACTCTGGCTTCAGCCTCCCAAAGTGCTGGGATTACAGGCACTGAACCAGAAGCAACTGTGTCTCATCTCCAACTATTAAGAGATCAAATAAAGAAATGCTTTATAATACAGCCCTATTAAAGCAAATCATTGCCTCTTTAAAACATCTCTGAATGTATTAAGTGACTCTCCTAGGAAGCCTGTTATCAAGTTTAGAGAGAGGTATGTCTCAAAAATAATTGTGGATGTGGTTATTAGCATAAGCTGATTGGACTCAGATAAAAATATGTCTAAGTCCTTGAGAGAGCTGTTCTGGCCAGGAGCCAACAATCTTGGATTAAAAGACGCTGTGACTGTTCCAAACGTAAAGGATCTCTGGGTTTCCCAACCTATGCGCCCAGGCAATTATGAGGATAAGCTACACAGGTCCCAGGAAGGGTATACTGCCCAATGCCCTCATAGAAGAACTATAAGAATAATGGGAAAAGACAGTGTTCCTGGGAATCTTGGAGAACAGTGCCATAGAGGGTCATTCCTAGGAAGCAGAAGCACCTAATGAAAAAAAAAAAAAACAAAAAACTCCTCACCCCAAGGTTTTTGTCCAACAGGGTTTCAGAATTGCTCTGAGCCTCTGAACACTATGGGTGTCCCACTTTTTGCTTTCCAGAAGGGAATGTTTCTGATGGTTGCCCGACCCTGGTCCACCGCCATATGCCAAGTGTGCGTGTGCGTCCAGCGAGGGTGGGGAGTGATTTGTCTTTTAGTTTTTGTTTCCAGACCAAGAGGGGCCACACCCAGATTTGATGAGCATCATGAGATTCTAGAGTTTGAGTCTGGTGTTATAGCTGGATGGGACTTTTGGGGCGTCTCCCTGGGGGAGAGGAGGAGGGTATTTTGCAGCTAAAGAGAGGGAAATGAATACTGATGAGCAAGAGTGTGGACTCTAACAGGGTCTACTATTCCCAGCGATAATTGAGCCTTGAACAACATGGGTTTGGATCGCGTGGGGCCACTTATCTGTGGATTTCCTTCTGCCCTGCCACTCGTGAGACAGCAAGACCAACCCCTCCTCCTCCTCCTCCGTCTGCTGCAGGCGCAGACCATGAGGGTGAAGACCTTCATGATGATGCACTTCCAGTTAATGAACTTATTCCCTCCTCCTTATGATTCTCGTAATAGCATTTTCTTTTCCTTAGCTGACTTTATTGTAAGAATGCAGTGTATAAGACAGGTAACATATAACATACGTGTTAATCCACTTTTTATACTATGGGTGAGGCTTCCAGTCAGCAACAGGCTATTAGCTGTTAAGTTTTTGGGGACTTGGAATTTTGACTGCGCGTGGGTCAGTGCCCCCCACCTCTGCTTCGCCTCAGGGTCTGCTGTGTTGGTTTCCCCCCGTAGGAGAGGATGGCATCTCCTTGCCTGTTGAGGTCAAGCTTTGGCCGATCGACTGAGAGCGAAAGTGACAGAAGAAATGTATGAAAGTCCAAGGAGAAGCTTCAAAGCCACTGTGTTCCCTGCCATTTCTCTTTTTCTTCGTACACAAAACATTTACACTGGGGAGGGGCTGCTGCTTCATTCTAGGTCCTGGAATGACCTGGGAATTCAGGTCATTCAACCAGCCCTCAACCCTCAACCTACTCACAAAGGACGCAAGATCTGAGTGAGAAATAAATGCTTGCTGCTAGCCATAAGACTGTGGTTTCTGCAGTGTAACTTAGTCAAGGATGAACACGAAAAACAATCTTTTCAGTTACTCTGGACCATGAGAAAGGAAAGCTTTAGACTCTTTTTTCCCTCCCTCCCTCCCTCCTTTCCTCCTTTCCTTCCCTTTCCCTCCCTCCCTTTTCCTTTCTCTCTCTTTCTCTTCCTCGTTCCCTCCTTTCCTTCCTCCCTCCTTTCCTTCCTTCCTTCGTTCTTTCCTTGCTTTCTTCCTTCTTTCCTTCCTTCCTTCCTTCCTTCCCTTTCCCTTCCTCCCTCCCTTTTCCTTCCTCCCTCTTTCTTTCCCTCCTTCCCTCTTTCTCTTCCTCCCTCCCTCCTTTCCTTCCTTCCTTCCTTCCCTCCTTCCTCTCTCTCTTCTTTGCTTTCTTGGTTCTCACCTGTTATGCAGGCTGGAGTGCAGTGGCATGATCATAGCTCACTGCAGCCTCAAACTCTTGAGCTGAAGCACTAGTCTACCTGGAACTGCAGGTGTGTGACACCAGACCTGGCTATTTTTTTTTAAATTGTCTTTTTTCCTGTATAGAAACAGAGTCTTGCTCTGTTGCCCAAGCTGGTCTCAAACTCCTGGCCTCAGGTCATCCTCCTGCCTCACTTGCTTGTCAAACAATTCTTACCTTGCTTTATGTACCCCTGTTCTAACAAATTACATTGGGATACTGAATCTTGCTGTAGGATCTAAATTACTGAAGTTCAAAGCCATTTCTATGCCTCACAGCAACTGAAGGGTAGGTGTCACGTGAGCTTGTTTCCCGCATTAGAGTTTAATGATCCTAGACAGGAATTTTGACATACACTCAGGGAAAACTCATGGGACCTTGTCTCTTTGTATTGGGTAAGGGAGCAAGGTGTTTCATTTGGCTTTGGGGAGAAGCCTGGCAGAATGCAAGAAGAGGATGATTTACAGATGACAACACCAAGACCCCCTGCCATGATCAGGATGAGGAGTGGCAAGGCCGAGGTCAACAGGCTCAGAAAACGAGGAACATTTCCTGAACAGCTGAAGAGTGTGGGGCCTGGACAAACGCTAACCAGTCAAGAGGTTTCTGTCATTCAGAAATCAGGCCAAAAGGCTGGCCAGGAGCTATGAGAAGAGGAGGAGAGCTGCAGACTTAAATCTATAGTTTTGAAGATCTGGGTCATGTTTTAGTATTAGGTACATATTCAGTACTAGGACGTCTCAACAAAATAAGCTGAGCAGCATTCTATCTATCTCCTATATTGTCAATATCTGTCTTTAAAAAGTTTGAAAAATATTACTGTAAAACAGTGTGGCCCCCATGCCAAGCCTTTCTTCAATGAATATCAGTCCATTTTACTTTTCCCTTTTTCTTCAATTTTGTGATGTCGTAGTTTTTTGTAAAACCAGCCAGAAGTTTCTCATTGTTATTAGTATGCAACTGTGCACCCAGTACATTTCTCCTTTGTACTTCCACTTCTCTCTCCTAGTTACGGTTTTCGTCACCTTTTTCTGTTCTAAATGGATCACAGAGTACGTGGCCTGTACATCTGCTGTCTTGGAAACCCAAGGAATTTTCCACTATGGTAGAATCTCTATAAGGTCAGTTATACAAATATATTTATATTTATTAATTATATTATATAGCCTTATCATCTTTCTCTATAAACTTATTTCTTTGTATACTACTGCATGTGTCAAGCACCATGAGTAGCATATTGAAGTCTGTGAAGAAAACTCTTTCTCCATAAATTATTCTGATAGTTCAAATGCTGGTTAAATGAAGCTATTCTTTAGTGCAAAAAGATTTATACACTAAGCCAACAAATGGTTATTGGGAATGGCTCTGCCAGATACTGTGATGGGAATACAAAAGCAAATCAGATATATGCCCTGTTCTTGAAAGGCAAGAAATGAGTAATTTTAATTCCGTGTGGTAGATGCTGGTGCAGGGAAGCCGAGGCGGCTTGGTACCACCTGAGGGGTGGGGGTCAGAGGGGATTTCTGGAGAACACGCATACTATCAGAGACCTAAAGGCAAAGGAGGCTGACTGCCAGCTGAGTGAGGGGAGGGTGGGAAAAAGATAAAGAGGGAGAGGAGGTCAGGTGGGCTGGGGGCAGCCATACCAAGGCACAGAGTTGCAAAAGCTTGACAGGTTCATTGACTGACAATCTACTGAGTTCCTCTGAGACTCCAGTAGTCAGGAGAAGGTAGGAAGGAATGAGGTGAGGACTTTGGGTGCAGCACTCATTAGAAAAGGCCTTGTCTGACATGGTAAAGAGCTTAACTGCTTTTCGTTTGTTTTTATTTTTAATTTTTATTTATTTTGTAGAGATGAGGTCTCGCTATGTTGCGCAGGCTGGACGTGAATTCTGGAGCTCAAGTGATCCTACTTCCTCAACTTCCCAAAATGCTGAGATGACAGGCACTTGCCACCATGAGCAGCTCATTTAAAAAAATATATATTTTTGTAAAGATGGGATCTTGCTTTTTGTTGCCCAGGCTGGTCTCAAACTCCTAGGCTCAAGCAATCCAACCACTTCAGCGTCCTGAGTGGCTGGGACTACAGACATACACCACCAGCTGTTTTTATTTATTTATTTTTATTGTGGTAAAATGTAATAACTAAAATTTACTATCTTATTCATTTTAAGTGCACAGTTATGTGGCATTAAGTACTTTCACACCGTCATGTGACCATCACCATTATTTCTCTCCAAACTCCTTCGTCTCCCCAAATGGAAACTTTGTACTCACTAAACACCATCTCCCCATTCCTCCCTCCCTCCAACCCCAACAACCACAATGCTATTTTTTTTCTCTGTGTCTTTGACTTTCCTAGGTACCTTATATAAGTGGAATCATACTGGTTTATTTCACTTAGCATAATGCCCTCAAGGTTTACCCATGTAGTGTCATGTGTCAGAATTCTCTTCCCTCTTAAGGCTGAACAATACTCTGTAAACCAAAAATAGAATTCTAAGCCCCACAACCATCTGAATGGAACCCCCTTCCCACTTCTCAGCCAAGGGCGTTCCAAAGTTAACCTGAAAAATGACTTCAGGTTATGACGGGAAGGGGGAATTGAACATGGCTCATTATACCCTCCTCCCTTTTGGAATTCAGGACCAAACATTAATGTTAATTAATGTTTCAATTAATTAACATTAAAACAGGGATCTTAAGACTGACAGAACTCTGCAGCCTGCTACCTGGAGGCTTCATCTGCATGATAAAACCTTAGCCTCTACAACCACTTATCATAAGTCAGACATTCCTTTCTATTGATTCCAAGTCTTTAGACAATTCCTCAACCAACTGCCAATCAGAATCCACCAATGACCAATCCACCCATGACCTGGCAACTCCCCACCCACCAACTTCCAGTTGTCCCACCTTTTTGGACTGAACCAATGTACATCTGACATGTATTAATTGATGCGTCACATCTCCCTAAAATGTATAAAACTAAGGTGTAGCCTGACCACCTTGGGCACACGTTCTCAGGACCTCCTCAGTGCTATGTCATAGGCCATTGGTCATTCGTATTCAGCTCAGAATAAATATCTTCAAATATTGTTCAGAGCCTGAGTGTTTTCACTGACCATTCTGTTGTATGGACATACCATATTCACAATAGACACAAAGTAGAAGCAGGCCAAGTGTCTGCTATGGATGTAGCTGTACAAATGTCTGTTCTGCTCACTGCTTTTAACTCTTTGGGGTACATGCCTAGAAGCAGAATTGCTGAATCATATAGTAATCCTATGTTTAATTTTTTGAGGAACAGAGTCAGAGCTTGGTTTTATCTTTTGGGTATCTCTGAGTTATATTTTTATCCACAAAAACATTTTCATCAGAGAAATTACTTGATCGAGTTTGAGCCTGGGAAAAATTACCATTTGCCGATACAAGGGCCTCGACAACCAGAGAGGAGGCTACTGAAGTAGGAGATTCTGAGACTGAAGTGGGCTATGGAGACAGAGAGAACTCAAGAGCCGTGTAAAAGAGAGGTTGATAAGACTTGACTGATCATTGTGTGAGGCCTGTGAAGGAGAATGAGCCATCTAGGAAGACACCAGGGCTTTATGTTCAGCTGAGTGGACAGGCATAGAAAGAAGGGCGACAAGTTAAATTTTGGATGCAATATTTGGAGGTTCCTGAGGACAGGCCGGTAGACCAGCCTAGGATGCGCTAGAATGTACAGATGCAGGTTAACCATACAGATTTAGCAGTCATTTGCATAAGATGAGGATGACGTCATCAGAAAGGATGACACCACCTGAGAAGAGTGTGTGGGGCATAAAAGCTGTGAGGGATGCATTTGGAGGACATCAAGAGGAGCAGGTGGGTGGCCCCCACTGCTGAATGCACAGAGTGTGGCTTTTATCATCACATTAGTCCATTTTCCTGTTCTTCTAATGAAGACATACCTGAGACTGGGTGATTTATAAAGAAGAAGAGGTTTAAGGGACTCACAGTTCCAAATGGCTGGGGAGGTCTCACAATCATGGTGGAAGGTGAAAGGCATGTCTTACATGGCACCAGGTAAAAAAGAATGAGAGCCAAGCAAAAGGGGGGAATTCCTTCTAAAACCATCAGATCTCGTGAGACTTATTCACTACCATGAGAACAGGATGGGGGAAAACTACCCCATGATTCAATTATCTCTCATTAGGTCCCTCCCACAATACATGGGAATTATGGGAGCTGCAATTCACGATGAGATTTGGGTGGGGACACAGCCAAACCATACCAATCATTATACACAGTCTTAAAAAAAATTTCAGTGCTTTGTTAATGTCTTTAAAAAAAAAACTGTTTTTATATCAGTACAGGTATGCTTATTTCCTTTGGTATGAATTCTGCTAAACGTTTGTCCCTCTCTCTCTCTCTCTTTTTTTTGATGTTGCTTTTATTTTGTAGTTATTGTTTTGTTTTGTTTTGTCTTTGAGTCAAGGTCTCTCTGTGTCACCAAGGCTGGAGTGCAGTGGTATGAACATGGCTCCTGGCAGTCTTGACCTCCTGGGCTCAAGCAATTCTCCCACCTCAGCCTCTGAGTAGCTGGGACTACAGCTAATTTTTGTATTTTTTGTAGAGACAGGGTCCGGCCATGTTGCCCACGCTGGTCTTGAACTCCTGAACTCAAGTGATCTGCCCACCTCAGCATTCAAAAGTTCTGGAACCACAGGTGTGATCCACCACCCCTGTTCTCTCTTTTGTTTTTTAAACTTTTTAATATTGTGTGTTAGAGGTATATCTCTTACAAGGAGGCTAGAATTGGATTCTAAAGACATTTAATTTGAGATTCTTCGCTTTGCAATGGTTGAGTCTAATTCCATTTTTATATATTGTTGTAAACATATCTGGCTGTCCTTTTGTTATTTTATTTCATGCTTCTGGTTCTTATGGTTTGTTTCCTCTTTTGTATAAGGAACTTATGGACATTTTAGTTTTGATTATACCATTGGACATTTTTTCCAAAAGTGTAATGCACTACTTAAGCCACTGTTTCAAATTCAAGAAACTAAATTGCATTGTGTCATCTTTTCTTGTATGTAATAAGAAACTTGGGCCGGGCATCGTGGCTCACACCTGTAATCCCAGCACTTTGGGAGGCTGAGGCAGGCAGATCACGAAGTCAGGAGTTCGAGACCAGCCTCACCAACATGGTGAAACCCTGTCTCTAGCAGAAATACAAAAATTACCTGGGCATGGTGGTATGGGCCTGTAACCCTAGCTGCTCAGGAGGCTGAGGCAGGAGAATTGCTTGAACCAGGGAGGCGGAGGCTGCAGTGAGCCGAGCTCACACCACTGCACTCCAGCCTGAGGGACAGAGCAAGACTCCATCTCAAAAAAAATAAAAATAAAAATAAAAAAAGAAGATTCACAGACATTTTATGTTCCTACCTCTTGCCGCATGCTTTTCAGTCTTTGTAAGTTAAATTTGAGATTTATGATGACACATTTTCTACCATTTGCATCTTTTTCTAGAATAGTATTTGGTGTCTGCATTTAATTTTGTAGTAAAATTTATAACAGTTCCTGCTACTTCATTATATTTAATTGATTTCAATCTTCAGTTCCAGGTTTTAATAACTGTTCCTACCCTCAGTGCCTAACTGTGATCCAAATATCTGCTAGAGAACTTTTAAAACTAGTTGACAATGAAACATTTGTGGCTATTACATTTTCTGTGTTCTTAGAATCCTGATAATACCTTTCTCCCCTTCTCTCATGACAATTTATTTTGACATAAAATTCTAGAATTATACAAATTTCCCCCTCAAAGTTGTGTTGAAACTCCTCCAGTTCCTTCTTTCTCTCTCTCTCATTTTTTTTTTCTTTTTTGAGACAGGGTCTCACTCTGTGGCCCAGACTGGAGTGCATTAGTGAGATCAGAGCTCACCGTAGCCTTGATCTCCTGGGCTAAAAGGTCCTCCTGTGTAGCTGGGATTACAGGTGCATGCCACCAGGTCTGAAGAGTTTTTAAACTTTTTTGTAGAGACGGGGTATATTAGTCTGTTCTCATGCTGCTAATAAAGACATACCTGAGCCTGGGTGATTTATAAAGAAATAGAGGCTTGGGCCAGGCACTGTGAGTCATGCTTGTAATCCCAGCACTTTGGGAGACTGAGGTGGGCAGATCACTTGAGGTCAGGAATTCAAGACCAACCCTGCCAATATGGTGAAACCTCATCTTTACTGAAAATACAAAAATTAGCCAGGCATGGTGGAGAGGCGTGTAGTCTGAGCTACTCAGGAGGCTGAGGCAGAAGCATCTCTTGAACTTGGGAAGCAGAGGTTGCAGGAAGCCAAGATCATGCCACTGCACTCCAGCCTCGGTGACAGAGCAAGACTCTGCCCCGCCCCCACCCCAAAAAAGAGGCTTAATGAGCTTAATGGACTCACAGTTCCTCATGGCTGGGAGGCCTCACATTCATGGCAGAAGATGAAGGAAGAACAGAGGGACTTCTTATATGGTGGCGGGTAAGAGAGAGAACTTGTGCAAAGGAACTCCTCCTTATAAAGCCAACAGATCTCCTGAGACTTATTCGCCCTCACAAGAACAAGACGGGAAAGACTCACCTTCATGATCCAATTATCTACCATCAGGTCCCTCCCAAGACACATGGGAATTGTGGGAGCTACAATTCAAATGAGATTTGGGTGGGGACACAGTCACAGCATATCATGGGTGTCTTGCTGTGTTACCCGGCTGGGAGCTACAATTCAAATGAGATTTGGGTGGGGACACAGTCACACCATATCATGGGTGTCTTGCTGTGTTACCCGGCTGGGAGCTACAATTCAAATGAGATTTGGGTGGGGACACAGTCACACCATACCATGGGTGTCTTGCTGTGTTACCTGGCTGGGAGCTACAATTCAAATGAGATTTGGGTGGGGACACTGTCACACCATACCATGGGTGTCTCGCTGTGTTACCCCACTGACCTCGAACTCCCGGACTCAAGCAATCCTTCTGCCCAGGTGACAACCCTCTGTTGCTTAGCGTGGGGTAAGAGCCTAGAGGCTGGATGATGTATGCAGAACACGTGTTTTCTGAATGATTAAACCTGAGTCTTCTACTTGCTCCACAGGCTGGTCTTTCCTGTCTCCCCTAAATCAATGTCCCCCCAAAATCCATGAGAAGGGCAGGAGCCCCCTCTGCAGCTGGACTTCTCACGTTCAGCTTCTCTCCTGTGTCACGTGGGAAGAGCAGAGTAACTGAACTTGTTTTCCTGCTGCGACAGGAACCTCAGGGGTGCCTGAGTCCCCAGGGCAGCCCTGAATTCCTGATAAGATGAAATGCCAGGCCTGCCAAAAGGCCAGAGCTCACTGCTGGCTGCCGGCTGCCTTTGCTCCATTTTTCGTACCTGACTCATACAGGGACCTGCACAGCTGGGGGCCAAACCTCTTTGCTGCCCAGATTCCTGAGCGAGTCCAATCCCATTTCAACTTTCACAGAAGGTCTGGAACGAATTTTATGGCACAGTTTCTTTCTCCTCTGGAGAAAAAAACAGGCGGAATAAACTCCAAAATAGTTCACACCTCTATTCCTTTGTCTGCCCATCTGCAAAAGGCATTTTCCTGCTGACAGCGAACTGCTTGGACAATCCACGGGTCAGAACTTCTTAACCAGGGAGTTAAGAAGGAATTGGCTGCAGTTCACCACAATAGTAACTCCTGTTGTCCGGGGTATCCCGACGGACTCTTCAACAGCTGGAGTCCTACTTACACAGCTGAGTGACCGCACCCAGTTATCTTGGCACACAGAGTAAAAACATAGCCATGTTCTAAGTCTGCCTTGAGCACCAATGTGACCAGGCCAAGAGAGGTCATGAGCTCTGCAGAACTTCCTTCCAGAGCCTTCTCCTTCTTCCTTGGTCCCCACCCCGCAAACAAGGCTGCCTCTTCTATCAAATAGCAGACAGCCTCTCCAAAGGCTGGGTCCAACCATCCACCTCCCAGGGGGGTCCAGATGTGAAGGGCAGGAGACACCAATGTAACCAGGAAGACGTCTAGAGTCCATCTTCGGGCCAAGATTTTTCCCCATACGAGGAATTAAACAGCAGGACCATGAAAGGTATCCTGAGACAGACCCCTCCCTGCCAAGAACAAAGAGACAGGCACACTCTGGACAAGACTGCTTGGGAAGATGAGTAGTTTGGGCAGAGAAGTGGAAGACTGCTAAAGGTATTGAGAAAATGCAACATTTGCAGCAGAAAACACGGCTGGGTGCGGTGGCTCACGCCTGCAATCCCAGCACTTTGGGAGGCCGAGGCGGGCTGATCGGTTGCAGTCAGGAGTTCGAGAGCAGCCTGGCCAACATGGTAAAACTCTGTTTCCACTAAAAATACAAAAATTAGCCCTGCATGGTGGCGTGTGCTTGTGATCCCAGCTACTTGGGAGGCTGAGGCAGAAGAATCACTTGAACGTGGGCAGTGGAGGTTGCAGTGAGCCGAGACCATACCACTGCACTCCAGCCTGGATGACAGAGCGAGACTCTCTGAAAAAAGGAAGAAACAAAGAAACGATAAAAGCCCAAACAATGGGTGCTGGGCGAAGGATAGGGCCTTCTGGGCTCCAGCATGCCCCTCCTCATTGGGTGGAGAGCCAGGAGGACAGAGAGAAGCGGTCCCCTGTGTTCTTTGGCCCCTGCAAAGGAATCAGCTCAGTGGAGCAAGGCGATGGCGCTGGGGCACGTGACTAAGCCTCTGCAATCTACCCCCAGAAGGCACTGGTGGCTTAGAGAAAAGATGAAAATGCCCAATCACACCCAAATAAAGATTGAGCACCTACTGACTCCCAGTCTGGAAGAAATTTTCCACTAACAGCAAGACCGATGGAGCAGGCATGTGACTCAGACACTGTGGCTGACTTTGAAAAGCTTTGCCCTCTGAAAAAGAGCACAAGATCATTCTGAGTGAAGGCAGGAAAGTGCTTTGACCTGCCCTTGAATACCTTGGGCTGGGGCGTCCCCAGCCTCTGCTCCTGACACAGCTCCGGCCCCAAACCCTAGCCTCTGTACCAGCAATCCTCCTGTTCCTCTGCAAAGACAATCAACAACAGGCCAGGCTGGAGGGGACCCTGGAGTGGCCTTCTGCTTGCCTGCCCAGCATGGGATGAAGTGACGTGTGAATCTCTTCTTCCCACCTCTGATCTCATTTCCTACAGGTCTTGCCCCATGTGGGGTCTCATCATTGCAACCTCTGCTTCCCGGGCTCCAGTGATCCCCAACCTCAGCCTCCTGAGTAGCTGGGACTACAGGTGCATGCCACCATGTCCACATAATTTTTGTATTTTTTGTTTTAGAGATGGGGTCTTGCTATGTTGTCCAGGCTGGTCTCCAACTAGGTTGCTGTGGAGCCCAGACATGTCTGTTTCTTATGAAGCACGGCCCTGAACACCAGTGAACATCGAGTACTCAGACGAAGAAACTGCTCCCCTGCAGCCTAGAGGAAATGCCAGCCGGATGCACGGAGAAACAGGTTGCAGCCGGAGTCCAGGTCACCTGCACCATATGTGGCTTTTGCCTTGTCCCAGGGCCCGGGCTCTGTGGAAGATGGCGTTCTCCTATGTCATGGGTGAGAGAGGGCTGCATTTCAACTTGGCGGGTCACTTAAATGAAGACCTGTGAATACAGACAACTCGCCTGGGATCTGAGCCCATTGGTGGGTCCTCCGGCTGCAAATCTGAGAAGGGAGGCCCACAGGACTGGGCTGTCTGGATGCCAAATGTCTCGTCCCCACCTAGATTGAGAGGCTAGATGCAGGGAGAACTTCCTCTGAGCCAGGTGCACAGCAGATGTGGCCTCATTTAAGCCTCACCGAGGAAGCAAAGGCTACATGATGCCCATTTTACAGATAAACGGATTGGAGCTCGAAGAGGTTAAATAACAGGCAAAGACAAGAAATGAAGGAGTGAGATATAAGGCGTCCGATCATCTGTGCACACGCATTCTGCTTCCCTCCCCAGCCAGGCCACAGCCACTCCTGCTGTACAGGAACTTGGAATTAGGGCGTGCGTCTGGCTCTCCCTGATGCTGCTGTTGAAACTTGCTGGCTACATTCTACTGTAACAGGCAGGAAACTGCAGACGGACCCCAGGCTCCCATGGTCTCTGATATTTATCTTCCCTTGATGCTTTTCTTTCACTTATTTGACAAATATATATTGAGAATCTACAAAGTGCTAGGACCTGTTCTAGGCACTGAGGATGCGCCACGGCGTGAGACAGAGAAAAATCCCCTGTCCTTATGGAGCTTACAGGGTGGCCGGGGGAGGCAGGAAATATAAGAAGTGTGTAAAATGCAATCTCAGGCCAGGCATGACTGGCTCATGCCTGTCATCCCAGCAATTTGGGAGGCTGAGGTGGGCAGATCACTTGAGGTCAGGAGTTCGAGACCAGCCTGGCCAACATAGTAAAACCCCACCTCTACTAAAAATGCAAAAATTTGCTGCGTGTGGTGGCATGCACCTGTAATCTCAGCTACTTGGGAGGCTGAGGCAGGAGACAGGCTTGAACCCGGGAGGTGGAGGTTGCAGTGAGCCAAGATTACACCAGTGCACTCCAGCCTGGGTGACAGAGCAAGACTTCATCTTAACAAATACATTTAAAAATTAAATAAATGAATAACGACTCCAGGGAGAGTCACAGTGAGAAGGTGACATTTGAGGCGTGGCATGGAGGAGGCAAGGGTGGGTTCATGTGGACACTTGGGGGACGAGCATTCCAGGCACAGGGACCAGCAAGAGCGACGACCAGGAGGCTGGAACGTGCTCTGTGCGCGGGGGCTGGAAGGGAGCTGAGGGCACGTGTTTCCACGATGGATATGTAGCACCGGAAGAACCAGAAAAACGTTTCTCCTTTTAAAATGGAGATAATCACCGTGCCGAAGTGCGCTTCCTCGGGTAAAATGATAGGGCTGGTTTAGGAGGACAGGTCAAAGGAGAGGTCCATTAGCGGCTCTCTGCTCCTGATTTCCAGCACTGATGGGAGCCGTGGCCCCAAATAATAGTTCACTGGGGGCTCAGCCCTTCGTGCCGGCTTGATCTGACCTGCTGGAGTGCAGAGTGTGTGAGAACTCCGGAGAACAGAGTTCTTTCTGCCCTCAAAGAAATGGGTTTTGTGATAAGCCAATTGGTGGCCCCAAAGATCCCCACATCCTAATCCCGAGAACCTATACATGGGTTACCTTACATGTAAAAGGGACTTTACAGATGCCAAGATTCACCTGGAATGTGCAGATAGACCCTGTGAAAGAAAATACCTTGGGCCCCCAAAATCACCGAGCTAAAGGGAAAATTCAAGTTTGGAACTAATGCTCAGGGCAAATCTGCCTCCCATTCTATTTTGGAAAGGCTTATCAGAAACTCAAAAGAAGGCAGCCATCTGCCTCTCACCTTCCTGTGACCTGCAAGCCCCTCCCTGCTTCGAGTCGTCCCTGCTTTTCTGGACAGAACCAATGGACTTCTTACATATTATACGCACACACACACACACACACACACACACATATATATATAAAGCATGGAGCAAAATGAATATGTAAAAAAAATATATAATATATATATATAAATTTTTTAGATGGAGTCTTGCTCTGTTGCCCAGGCTGGAGTGCAGTGGCGTGATCTCAGCTCACTGCAACCTCCACCTCCCAGGTTCAAGTGATTCTCCTGCCTCAGACTCCTGAGTAGCTGGGATTACAGGTGCCTGCCACCACACTCAGCTAACTTTTGTATTTTTAGTAGATACAGGGTTTTGCCATGTTGGCCAGGCTGGTCTTGAACTCCTGACCTCAGGTGATCCTCCCGCCTCAGCCTCCCAAAGTGCTGGGATTATAGGTGTGAGCCATGCCCCCAGCCACATACATTGATTGATATCTTGCCTTTCTGAAATGTATAAAACCAAGCTGTTCCCCAACCACCTTGGGCACATGTCAGGAATTCCTTAGGCTGTGTCACAGGTGCATGTCCTTAACCTCGGCAAAATAAACTTTCTAAATTAACTGAGACTTTCTCAAATTTTCAGGGTTCACAACCCTAAATATAATCACATAAGACTGGGGGAAAGGCAGATTTCACTTAAGAGGAGAAGGCCCTGTGAGGAAGGAAGAGAAATTGAAGTGTGTGTGTGTGTGTGTGTGTGTGTGTGTGTGTGTGAGAGAGAGAGAGAGAGAAGATGGGGCAAGCAGCCACCCGCCTGGCCACCAAAAGCCACCAAAGGGCAAGGAAATGGATTCTTCCCTTGGACCCTCCAGGAAGACATCTTGGTGTCAGCCCAAGGGAATCGATTACAGACTTCTGACCGCCAGAAATGTAGAATACGTTCCTGCTGTTTTAAGCCACAAAGTGTATGATAATTTGTTGTAAGAGCAACAGGGAAGGAATCGAGATGTATTCTGGTTGCTGTCTATAAAGTAAAGGGCTTTTATGCCAAGTCTGTCTGGAAATAACTCATCATCAGAAGTCTGGACACAGGGCAGGCTGTGCTTTCACAGGGGCGGCGGCACAACTGTTGGACTGCCCAGTTCGGGCCCTGAGGGTAAGCTGTGAATACACCCCTAGAGCAAAGTGGGGTACAGGTGGCGTTCTCAACAGGGGCCCACTCTAGTCAATACGTGGGAGCTCTTTGCAGTCTGCACTGTCTGGAGTTGTTGGCGCCATGGGAAACAAACGGGGCAAAGGAAAAATATTTATATCCTCGCAGCACTCCTGAGAATAAACAACAGCTAAAACTCCCTGCTGTGCACCTAGGAGAATGTGCCAGTGTTCTCAAGTGGTTCATTTTATGTGCAGCAGACAAGCATGTGTGATAGATCTGAGGGAAGATGAAGGCTTAATGACGAAGCCATTGTCTGTCTGTCCGTCTCTCTCTCCATCTTTTTCCATGTGTGTATGCGTGCATGAATAAGTTCTTTTCTTTTTTGAGATGGAGTTTTGCTCTTGTAGCCAAGGCTGGAGTGCAATGGCACGATCTCGGCTCACTGCAACCTCTGCCTCCTAGATTCAAGCAATTTTCCTGCCTCAGCCTCCTGAGTGACTGGGGTTACAGGTGCCCACCCACAAGCCTGGCTGATTTTTGTATTTTTAGTAGAGATGGGGTTTCACTATGTTGGCCAGGCTGGTCTCGAACTCCTGACCTCAAGTGATCCACCAGCCTCAGCCTCCCAGAGTGTTGGGATTATAGGCATGAGCCACCATGCCCGGCGAATGAATAGGTTCTTAGTATGAATAAGCTGAGAAAAAGTCCGTGAACTTGATTCTTGTTCAGATACCATCACATAGTGGCTGTGTGACTCACTGAAAGTTACTAAACTTCTCTGTTCCTTAGCTTTCCCCTGTGAAAACTAGGGCTGCTGTTATTTATACCATGTGGTTGTTATGTGGATGGGACTCTTTTATTCCCAAATCACGCATCTTCGTTTTGCTGTGGCCCACACATAAAAAGGTAAGGAGAAGCAAAGTCATTCAGCTCGTTATTGCAGAGGTAAGAATTCATCAACACCCAGACTCCACACCCAAAGCTCCTTGGTATCACTTTCACTGGCAGCTGCAGCTGTTCCAGAAAATGAAATGAATCAGCTAAGTCCTTTGCCTCCTCATGCAAATAAATGCAGACCCCGAGTTCAGGAGCTAATAGGCTATAATCTAACCAGTTCCGTCCCCTGAGGCAGGTCATTTAATAACTTGGAATCTCTTTCCTTGTTCACTTAATAGATAATCCTAATGACCAAAACAATAATACGAATAGCAATAATATGATAAGAATAACCATAATAATGAAAATCCCTTCCTTATCCACCTTATAGAGGTTTTTGTGAGGATCAAATAAAGTAAGAGGCTGGGTGTGGTGGCTCATGCCTGTAATCCCAGCACTTTGGGAGGCGGAGGTGGGCAGATCACTTGAGCTCAGGAGTTTGAGACCACTCTGGGCAACGAGGCAAAACCTCGTTTCTGCAAAAAATACAAAAATGAGCCAGGTGCGGTGTGGTGGCACGTGCCTGTAGTCCCAGCTACTCGGGAGGCTGAGTCAGGAGAATCACGCGAGCCTGGGAGGTGGAGTTTGCAGTGAGCCAAGATCAGGCCCCTGCGCTCCAGCATGGACGAAGGGAGTGAAACCCTGTCGCAAAAAAAATAAAGTAATAATAATAATAAAGAAATGTTAATTTTCTACCATAAAAAATGCAAAGTAATACAAATATAAGACATGCTGTTGACAGGCCTGTTAATGACGTGATCACTCACTTCATCTCTGTATTTAGGCTCAGAATATCCATCTCTGCTCCACGTGGGAGGCTGACATTGCACAATTCATAATTCTCCCTGAGAACGAAGAAATTTAAGTTCCTCGTGGCTAAAACACCCCTGCTTTTTCCCCCCTCATTTAAAGAATGCCACGTAGGCTTTCAGGCTTCCCTCGACAGCTTCCATCTGGCACTCAGCAAAGCGATAGGGTGAGATGTCACTGCTATGACTTGTCTCATCTGGACAGCGCCTTTTACCACGGCAGTGACCCCAGGTAAGTAATCCTGACTGAGTATCTTCAGGTGATAGAGAAGAAAGCCATTTCTGACGGCGGTTTGAAGGCGAGGGAAAAGAATCAAACAGCAGCAAAGTGCAGTCTAAGTAAGAAAGTGCATATTTGCTTGTGCTGAGCAAATGAATGAAGTGTGGGTTTACCTTGATTCTGTGTGCAGGGACTCTGACTTATGTAGATACTTTTGCAGATGTGCATTCAGAGACAAGGCCCCAGAAGCCAAGGTGACCACTGAAAACCCTTCAGTGCCTCTTAGTTGTTTCATCATTGAGTCCAAGTGCTGAAAAACAGCTTCCAAGTGTTGCCTTTTTTTTTTTTTGTTTGTTTGCTTTTTGAGACAGAGTCTTGCTCTGTTGCCCAGGCTGCAGTGCAGTGGCTATTCACAGGCATGATCCCACTACTGATCAGCGCGGGAGTTTCGATCTGCTCCGCTTCCGACCTGGGCCGGTTCACCCCTCCTTAGGCAACCTGGTGGTCCCCCGCTGTTGATCCCAAACTTAGTGCGGACACCAGATCGGCATAGCGCACTACAGCCCAGAACTCCTGGGCTCAAGCAATCCTCCCACCTCAGCCTCCCGAGTAGCTGGGACTACAGGCACGCGCCACCAGAAATATTAAAGCAAGAAGAAGAGTGGAATAAAATATAGTGACAGCCATGAGACTTAAGGAATGGAAAATACAGGATATAACATGGATAAAGGGAAAAAAAATGACCAGATAGAGGACAAAGAATCAGAAGAGCAGGCCAGGCATGGTGGTGAACGCCTGAAATCCCAGCACGTTGGGAAGCCAAAGTGGGAGGACTGCTTGAGTCCAGGCATTTGGGACCAGACTGGGCACCACAGCAAGACCCTATTTCGATACCCCCCGCCCCCATCCCCCCAAAAATTAGCTGGGTTGAGTGGTGTAGGCTGGTCGTGCTAGCCACTTGGGAAGATGAGGCGGGAGGATCGCCTGAGCCAGGAGTTCAAGGCTGCAGTGAGCTATGATTGTGCTGCTGTACTCCAGCCGGGGCAACAGAATGAGAGCCTATCTCTTAAAAAAATTCTTGAAAGTTAAATTAAATTATATAAATGATGCCAGGTAAAAAGGAAGTGGCCCCTGCTATCTCAGTCTCCCTTTTAGAGGTAATTATGATCCATCCTAAAAAAAAAAAATCAGAAGACTTGAGCCAAGCAGGTCCAGGCTGAGTGGAGAGTGGAGAAGAAACACGTGCAGAGAAGTGACTGAGAGGAACGGCGGGGCAAGGAGTGTGTCCCTTCTATGCCGTAAAAATATGAGCACCAACTGTCAAAAAATAGGAACAACGATTGTTAAAAACAGTGGGAACACGAAGGCATTGTGTTCTGAGACGTAAAGTGAAATGAAGGGGCTTACTATTATTTTTTCTTAGAAGCCCAAATTAATTAGAATATCCTTGAACCAGTGTTAGTTCTCAGGGGAAACCCTACACAATTTAGAGACCTCCTTCTTCTTCCACGAAACAACCAGTCGGGAGTCGAAGGTTAGGCCCAGAGTCCCCTGTGCAGGAACCAGATGACAAATGCAGACTGTTTAAGCCGTAGTCACTGGGGCACGTATGTGGTGTGTGGGAAGGTGACACAGGACTCTGCTCGACTTTTTTCATTTCTTTGAGACAGGGTCTTACTCTGTCACCCAGGCTGCAGTATGGTGGCTCGTTCACAGCTCACCGTAGCTTCGAGCTCCTGGGCTCCAACAATCCTCCCACCTCAGCCTTCCGAGTAGCTGGGACCATGGGTGCATGCCACCACGCCCTGCTATTTCTAAAAATATTCTTCGTATGGATGAGGCCTTGCTATGTTGTCCAGGCTGGTCTCAAACTCCTGGCTTCATGGGATCCTCCTGCCTCAGTCTCCCAAAGTGCTGGGATTACAGGTGTGAGGCTCTGTGCCGGGATGGGACTCTCTGTTTTCATAACCAGCTCATAAACGCGGCACTGTGTAAGCCCCTGGCCTTTTGCTTGGGTAACTGATCACAAGGCAGCATGGGTGAGCTGTACAATCCTCCAGTAACCACATCACTAACACGGCACTTGGGTAAGTCACCCTTCCTTCTGTTTGTCTTGCCAAATCATGTGGTTAGGGATTACAACCCTCTGTTTTAGTAACCACAGGGAAACATGGCTCGGGAGTAAGCGGCGAACATTTCTATCACATTTTAGAAGCCAGATCACAAACTTTACTTGTGTTTAAACCACAGCCTCTCCCTATTAATAAGCAGATCACAACTATGGAAGTGGCATGGCCTCTCAGATCACAAATTGAGCACACAGCTAAGCTGTGCAACATGACATTTATTAGACTCAATTATACATCCTGGCCTCATTGTTTTAAATTTATTTGTTGCTTGTGAAATTTTAATTAGCTAAAGAAAAACAAACACTTCCTGGCAACAACGTAACAGAGGCCATAAACCACATAAACCGCCAGCCCCACAGAAGCACCTAAAAAGACAGGTGGAGACCACATCTAGGAAGTTAGGGCGTCAAGGCAGAGAAAATTTTAGAAGAAATACACCAACCCCACCAGAGTTGGCACTGTGAGGGCATCCGACCAGCCATGGGGTAGACCGACGACCTTTGCTTTTAAAGCTCTTTTGTCATTGTGGATTATCATATTTGGGGACAGCTGGGAGTCATAATTTGGAATACTGCAAAGCAAATATATACCTCCTTCCCTTTGGGGTATATTCCTGCCTGTTGGTGTTAGACTTGGCCGGGTGACTTGCTTTGGGCAATGAGGTGTTGGCAGATGTGGAATGAGCAGAGGCAATTGGGCATGAGCTCTTGCACCAAAGACATCTCAGTGAGAAAATCTTGCCCTGAGTTTCTGCTGCCTGGGCCCAGCATGAATACACAGAGCAGACCTGACCCAGGTTGCTCTAGAAGCGGAGCCTCCCAGCTCAGCCCAGCCCAGATCGACCGGGTCTCCACCCAGCCACGGATCTCAGAACAGCAGGGTCAATGCTTCTTGGGACGTGTCACTGAATTTGGGGGTGGGTGCAACCTCACTGTGCAACATTAACTGTTACCCTTGCAATGTCCAAGGGCAAGAGTAATGACGTGACAGGGGCAAGGAGCAGCTTGAGGGAAAAGGCTGCACAGATGGGCCTGGATCTGGAGTGGAGCTCAGGTCCAATGAGCAAAAGGGAGGAAGTGACCTCACATCTGCGCAGCAGGGCGGTGACATCTCCGCAGCGGGGCGGTGACATCTCCGCAGTGGTGCTGACCCAAGTCAGTGACTTTTACCTTCTTAGAGAAGCAACCATGCAGAGGCAAACCACCCTTCATGGACTTATCTGTATTCCCGGCCCTCTGCACGTTCAGGAGCTGTTTCTGCCTCACTGAGACTCATTCTATTTCATGGCAAATTCTTTCCCGTTATTTCTCTTTTTTTTTTTCTCTCTCTCTCTCTCTGTCTTTTTTATTTTTGGAGACAGAGTCTTGCTCTGTCTGTCAGGCTGGAGTGCAGTGGCGTGACCTTGATTCACTACAACCTCCGCCTCCTGGGTTCAAGTGATCTCTGTGCCTCAGCCTCCTGAGTAGCTGGGATTACAGGTGTGTGCCACCACACCCAGCCAGTTTTTGTATTTTTAGTAGAGATGGGGTTTCACTATGTTGGCCAGGCTGGTCTTGAACTCTTGACTTCAAGTGATTCCCCTGCCTTGGCCTCCCAAAGTGCTGGGATTACAGGTGCGAGCCATTGCACCCAGCCAGAAAATTGTTATTTCTAAACAAGAGCCACTGGCCAGACAAGGTGGCTCACACCTGTAACCCCAGCACTTCGGGAGGCCGAGGCGGACAAATCACTTGAGGTCAGGAGTTCGAGAACCACCTGGCCAACGTGGCAAAACCCCGTCTCTACTAAAAATACAAAAATTAGCCAGGCGTGGTGGTGCAGGCCTGTAATCTCAGCTACTCGGGAGGCTGAGGCAAGAGAATTGCTTGAATC
The DNA here is from genome assembly GCF_001604975.1 of Cebus imitator. Classification (NCBI taxonomy): domain Eukaryota; kingdom Metazoa; phylum Chordata; class Mammalia; order Primates; family Cebidae; genus Cebus; species Cebus imitator. The sequence goes on along the minus strand of NW_016107734.1, from coordinate 1,753,703 downwards.
CAGGAGGCAGAAGTCCCAGCGAGCCGAGATCATGCCGCTGCACTGCAGCCTGGGTGACAGAGGGAAACTCTGTCTCAAAAAAAAAACAGCAATAAAAAAAGCCACAAAGTTAGCTCTCCAGATCTGCTGGGCTTATTGTCAACGGGGTAACATAATTTAACAGATGTCTAGCCTTAGACGTATCTTGATGGTCGATGTGTTTGAAATGCAAGAATAAAGAAAACATGGGGCAAATATCTTGGCATAAAACATAAGTTAATTATAAGGGAAGAAAACTCTTCTGGGACAACCCTTGGATACAGCAGAGAGGTTCCAGGACACATTGGAGAGAGATCATTGAGTTTTTAAGGGAAAAGGCTATTCCTTAGGAATCTGACACCTGGCAAGGTTATGATTCATCTACAAGGCAACAGAATATAAATCCGTCATGCAAGAGCTCAAAAGCATGAAATCTACTACCCTTCCTAAAGACAGTGTTGAAAGTGCACATCGGCCCATGGAGACATGAATCGAAATAAGGGGTTTAAGAATGGGGGGAAAACAGGGCCTTAAGGGACTGTGTCTAGAACTGAAACCATCCACATCTAAAGTTTAAGATAATGCTGTGAACACACTATAGAACAAGACGGGAATGACGTGGCGATGGCCTGAAAGGGAAGACGTAATACGAAAACCAATAATTTCACCATAATAAATTGGATCTAAATCCCATATTACATAAGCAAAGATCAAAACGCCAGAATAAGAGGGATGAAAAGGGGTGGAGGAGTACCAATTGTATTATTTAAACAGGGGCAGAGTTCTTATTTAATTACACTGATTAGTAGACTAATGTTAAGTGGTAGTTGTGGTAACAGGCTACTTATCATGTTTCAGAGTTTAATAGACATGGCTTTAGAGACTTCGTAAAATTGCAGTGTATTCTTCCAGATTTGCTCTGTAGAAAGGAGTTCCAGGAAGTACAGTGCTCTTCATAAAAAGGAAAAACTCTTCCATGCTTCATATGAATGGAAATACAGCATACGATTTCCCCAAGTGGAAATGAAAAATGTCTGTTAGTATACATCTTTGTAAGCAGGCTTGCAGTTAACAGGTCGATTTTTAAGTCTAGTGTTTGCCAATAATTAAAGCAGAAGCATCTTTTCTCATGTACGATTGTAGTAAACATTTGGCGTTGTCCCCTAACATCCATTTTGTCCCAGATGAGCATGGGACCCAATACTGACCAAAGAGATACCCTTTAATGCCTGCTTTATAGAGACAGGGTCCCGATCTGTTCCCCGGGCTGGAGTGCAATGGCGCAATCATAGCTTGACCCCGGTCTCAAACTCCTGGCCTCAAGTGATCCTTCCGTCTCAGCCTCCTGAGTAACTGGGGCTATAGACATGTATCACCACAGTTGTGGAACGGTTTGGCTATGCCTCTGCCCAGTTCTCATCTTGAATCGTATTTCCCACAATCCCCATGTATTGTGGGAGGAATCCAGTGGGAGGTAATTGGATCATGGGGGCGGTTACCCCCATGATTCTGTTCTGGTGACAGTGTGTGAGTTCTCAGGGCATCTGATGGTTTTACAAGGGACTGTAGCCATGGGAAGAAGGACATGTTTTCTTCCCCTCCTGCCATGATTGTAAGTTTCCTGAGGCCTCCCCCGCCATGCTGAATTGTGATCCATTGAACCTCTTTCCTTGATAAATTACCCAGGCTTGGGTATGTCTTTATTAGCAGCATGAGAACCGATTAATTTTCAAAATTTTCTTTACAGACAGGGTCTCATCATGTTGCCCAGGCTGGTCTCAAACTCCTGGCATCAAGCAATCCTCCCGCCTTGACCTCCTAAAGTGCTGGGATTACAGGTATGAGCTACTGAGCCTGGCTCATTTTATCATCCTTGAGAGAGAGAGAAAAGGAGACCCATAAAAGAGATGGTTCCTCTTTAAACTCTAGGTATTGTCACGTCTATATGTGATGTCTGGAACTGCTGCAACCACTTTGCACCATCATGAAAATGACGCTTTTGGGCCAGGTGCCTGTGCCTGTAATCCCAGCACTTTGGGAGGCTGAGGTAGGCAGATCACTTCGGGTCAGGAGTTTGAGACCAGCCTGGCCAATATAGTGAAACCCAGTCTCTACTAAAAATACAAAAATTACCTGGGCATGGTGGCAGTGCCTGTAATCCCAGCTACTCGGGAGGCTGAGGCAGGAGATTTGCTTGAACCTGGGAGGTGGAGGTTGCAGTGAGCCAAGATCGCACCACTGCACTACAGCCTGGGTGGCAGAGTGGAACTGTGTGAAAGAAAGAGAGAAAGAGAGAAAAGAAAGAGAAGAAAAGAAAAGAAAGAAAAAGAAAGAAAGAGAAAGAGAAAAAAAGAAGAAGGGAGGAAGGGAGGGAGGGAAGGAAGGAGAAAGAGAGAGAGAGAGAAAGAAAGGAAGGAAGGAAAGAAAGATAAAGAGAGAGAGAGAGAAAAAGAAAAGAAAAAGAAACGGATACTTCCTGGTTGTCACTGCTGTGTGACAACCTAACGATTTTATGGATTCTCTGTCGGGAAAGCCTCAATGCTGATTGAATCATGTGACTGAAGCCTTGTTCATGGCTCCAGAGCCGGAAGGAGTCTGAGACCAGGATTGCCAACTCAGCCTCTCTCCATGGCCTCTCCAAAGGGCTCAGCTTCTTCCAAGCATGGCAGCATCAGGGTGGCTGGACTTCTTATGCCAGCTGGGCAGCATATCAGGGCTCTAATTGCAAATGATCCAGGAAACAAGGCAGATCCTGCATGCCCTTCCCTGACCTAGCATCACTCTTGCTGCATTCTCCGGGTTACAAAAAAGTGACATGCTCACCCAGATTCAAAGGGTGGGAAGGTGGGCCCCTCTGTCTATGGAGGGATGCCCAGGTCACATGCAGTGCCAGGGCCGTCTTTGGAGAATGTAATCTGCACAGAGGTCAGCCCTAGGCAGGGAGAGGGGCCGGAAGAATCTGGGTTACTCTTGGGCCACAGATTCAAGCAACCCTGAAGTTTTCCCTGACTCTGTTTTCTGTCCTCTGAGGTGTTTTTCTATCCTTTAAGCCAGTTAGAATTGGTGTGTTTTGTTTTTTGTTTCTGACTTATTGCAAAAGCATTCTAACAGAAGCAAACAGGCCAGGGGCATCTCACACCTGTAATCCCAACACTTTGGGAGGCCGAAGCGGGCTGCTTGAGCCCAGGAGTTCATGGCTGCGATGAGCTGTGACGGCACCACCGCACACCAGCCTGGGAGACAGAACGAGAACCCTGTCTCCACAGAAAGCTTAAAAATTAGCCAAGCCTGGCGGTGTGCTGCACCTGCAGTGCCAGCTACGTGAGCCCAGGAGTTTACAGCTGCAATGAGCTGTGATTGTACCACGTCACTCCAGCCTGGGTGACAGAGCAAGATGCTCTCTCTCTCTTAAAAAAAAAAAAAGAAAAAGAGGCCAGGTGCAGTGGCTCGCACCTGTGGTCCCAGCACTTTGGGAGGCCGAGGCAGGCGAGTCACGAGGTCAAGAGATCGGGACCATCCTGGCCAACATGGTGAAACCCCGTCTCTACTAAAAATACAAAAAAAATAGCTGGGTGTGGTGGTGCCTGCCTGTGGTCCCAGCTACTCGGGAGGCTGAGGCAGAAGAATCGCTTGAACCCAGGAGGCGGAGGTTACAGTGAGCCAAGACTGCGCCACTGCACTCCAGCCTGGTGACAGAGCAAGACTCCGTCTCAAAAAATAAAATAAAATAAAATAAAATAAAATAATAAATAAAAAGAAAGAGAAAGAAAGAAAAAGAAACAAACACACATTAACATCCTGCAGTGCTAAGTATGTGGAGAATATTGTCCAGACAGTGCTTCTCTTTAGACATTAAAGTCAGAGAGACCTGTGACTACACGGCTGGGTGCTCTTGGGCATTGACTAAACCTCTCAAAGCCAAATCTCAGTTTCCTTCTATATAAAGCGGGGATCATGACAGACTGGAGAGGAAAACGTGGCACATATATGCCACAGAATACTATGCAGCCATATAAAAGGATGAGTCATGTCCTTTGCAGGGAGGTGCATGAAGCTGGAAACCATCGTTCTGAGCAAACTAACACAGGAACAGAAAACCAAACACTGCATGTTCTCACTCATAAGTGGGAGTTGAACAATGAGAACACATGGACACGGGGAGGGGAACATCACACATGGGGGCCTGTCGGCAGGTAGGGGGCAAAGGGAGGGAGAGCATCAGGAGAAATACCAAATGTAGATGACAGGTTGATGGGTGCAGCAAACCACCATGGCACGTGTATGCCTGTGTAACAGACCTGCACGATCTGCCCATGTACCCCAGAACTTACAGTACAATAATAAAATTAAATGATAAATAAAATGAGGATAACAATACTAATTAACTGGACAGATGTGAGGCTGAAGTGAGGCAGCGCCTGTAAAATGCTTACTGTTGTAGCCGGCACAGAGGAAACAGTCAGGAAATGGCCGCCTTCGCTAGCACTGTTTGACCTTGAATAGTTCATGGTAACACGTGATAGCGTTTTGGAGGGAAAACCACATTCCAGATATAACCTTTCCACGTTTTACTAAGATGTGTGTGTGTGTGTGTGTGTTTAAAATTTACTGAAGTCATTTTCCCTTCTTCTTTGAGAAAAACATGCCCTTTCACAGGGAGTCAGGAAGCGTCCGTCACAGAACGGTGGCCTAGAGCCCTTCATCGCCTTAGTGAAGCCATTTTGTAAACAAGCAGAAATCCTTTGAAACTGAGTTAGGCAACGAACCGGGGCTATGTTGGAAGGACAAGAGGGGTGCCATAGCATCCTAGGAGAGGAAATGCATGATGCAACAGCCGTCCTCCAAGGGCAGCAAGGGCAGCTGCATTCCATAGGATCATTGAAAGTAGAATATGGGCCGGGCGCTGCGGCTCACGCCTGTAATCCCAGCACTTTGGGAGGCTGAGGCAGGTGGATCACGAGGTCAGGAGTTCAAGACCAGCCTGGCCAAGATGGTGAAACTCCATCTCCACTAAAAATCGAAAAAAAAGTAGTCGGGCGTGGTGGCACGGGCCTATAATCCCAGCTACTCAGGAGGCTGAGGCAGAGAACTGTTTAAATCCAGGAGGCAGAGTTTGAAGTAAGCCAAGATCGTGCCACTGCACTCCAGCCTGGGCAACAGAGTGAGACTCTGTCTCAAAAAAAAAAAAATAAAGTAGAATGCATGACCTTCCCCAGACTCTCACCCGGGAAGGCAGGCTGCTGTCCTTCTGCCCTCCCTCTCTCCGGGACTGTTAAGCACCTCAGCTATTTCTTCTTCTTTGCTCATGTGGCAGGAAGTAGCCTGCATGACTGTGTGACAGTTCTGTCCGTTCATCCCTGCAAAGGCTGGATGGAATCGTCATGGGCCAGTTTCAACAAGATCAACAAATCTCCAAGCAATTTGGAGATTTCCCAAAGGGTTTAAAACAGAACTACCACTCAGCCAAGCAATCTGATTTTTACTGGCTACCTACCCAAAGGAAAATAAATTGTTCTACCAAAGACACCCGCATGTGTATGTTCACTGCAGCACTATTCACAACAGCAAAGATGTGGACTCAACCTATGTGCCCATTAATGGTGGACTGGATAAAGAAAATGTGGTAGGTTTACACCATGGAATACTATGCAGCCATAAAAAAGGGTGTAGTCATGGCCTCTGCAGCAACATGGCTGCAGCTGGAGGTCATTGCTAAGTGAATTAAGATGGAAACAGAAAAGCAAACACTCCATGTGTTCACTTAAGTGAGAGCTAAACATTGGGTCCACACAGACACAAAGATGACAACCATGGACACTAGAGACTCCTAGAGTGGGGAGAGAGGGGCAGGGCAAGGGCTTGAAGACTACCTATGGGGTAACATGTTCACTATTTGAGTGGGGGGTTTGGTACAAGCCCAAATCCCAGCATTGTACAATATATCATTTAACAAACCTGCACATGAACCTCCTGAGTCTAAAAAAGAAAAGAAAAGAAGAAAAAGAAAAGCAAAGAAAAGAAAAAAGAAAAGACAAAAACAACCTCCCAGCCCATCTTGGCTAAGCGTTTATGCCAGTTTGTTACTGATTAGGAGAGGAAGACGCATGGCTCATATCTCACTTAGGGAGGCTGGAGACAGCTAGATACAGCAGCTCATGTGTCTGCCTCTGTCCTAAAAACAAAGTCTAGTCCTGAGCAGACTCTTTGACAAGCCGTATTCACCTCATGTGACACTGGGGAATGGCAGCTTGGGTGTGGGTCCTTGAATGCTTAAAGCAAGGAATGTCATCCCGCCCTACAGGGGCATAAAAGTGAGGACCCTGCTTTGTCCTAAAAGCTTACTCCAATTCACCAATGCTCCTCCCCAATTTCTCCCCCATGTGGATTGCTGCCGTTTAGTCTGGGTTCTCAGAGACAGAATCCATTCTCGCATAAGATCGGGGGATGAGTCTGAGCTGCTGGGATTTTGCCCTGTGGCTGGGCTGATTTCTTCCTGGCATGCTGCCGCAGGGTTGGTGGCACAAGAGCAAGACGTCCACCTTTACAGTCAATTCTAAATTAAGAAAACCTCAGCACAGCCTGGAATCCAGCCAGAGAAATACACGGGTACATTAGCTTCTCTGCCTCCATTTGCAACATTCACTGATGCCTGCAAGCTGTGCTTGCCAGAGTACTTTGATAACATGCTAATACACTTAGCAAGGCAAAAATAAACAATAGGGCCTCGTGGAGCTTGCCTGGCCTTGAACCCTGTAACTATTAGTACTTCCATAAGTAATTATCCCCAAAAGCCTACAGGTCCGTTCCTGTACCCTCAGCACTGCCTAACTTGAGGGTTACACCTCCGGTAATTACATTTAGACTGTAACTTAACTACATCAGACTGTCATATTGCATTTCATCCGAACAATACTCTAAATACTTTACATTACTGTTAATCTGATTTACAAGGTTTCTTGGAAAATCAGTGAAGGAAAATCCTAGACCTCCAGCATTCCGGCGTAGTGAGAGGTTGTTACTAATTTTTTTCTCTGCTAGGCATTAACTAATAAAGGTAGAGATGTGAGGATGGGTCTCAGACAGCCTCAAAATAAGAAACGTAGGTGAAATACATCATTATAGAAACTGGACTCACCATAATTTCTACGTCTTCTTATTCTCCCTAAGAAGACATTTCTCCTTTCCCCTCTATAAATTTCTTTCATATGGTTCCCGAAGATCTCTTAGAAGCTGGGTTGGCCCACGAATGCAATGGAACACCATCTTTAATTCACAAGTAAAGAACGAATCACCCAACTACACCAATGCACTCATTGCAAATAAGAGTAAAACATTTTAAGCCAGGTATGGTGCCTCATGCCTGTAATCCTAGCACCTTGGGCGACTGAGGGGGGTGAATTGCTTGAGCTCAGCAGTTCAAGACCAGCCTGGGCAACATCGTGAGACCCTGTCTCTACAAAAAATTTTTAGAAAACTAGACAGGCACGGTGGTGTGCGCCTGGAGTCCCAGCTACTTGGGAGGCTGAAGCAGGAGGATTGCTTGAGCCCAGGAGGCTGAGGCTGCAGTGAGTTACAACTGCAACATTGCACTCCAGCCTGGGTGACAGGGCAAGACAGTGTCTCTAAGAAATAAACAAATAAAGCCCTAGAGCTAGACTAAGTTCCTCATGGCAAAGCTAACCTTGGGTCCCTCGTTCGTGAAATGAGAATGGAATGTATCTGGCACTTTATGCGTATACCATGCTTATGCTCGCGGGCATGCGTGAGGGATGCTACATGCTGGCAGCCACAGGCCCTCTGTAAATGTTAATTCCCTACCGTGTCCTCTTTCTTCTGTGAGAGTGACTGAAAGCTGCACACAGATGGTGACAGAGATTCTGCATAGTGGGCATTATTTTCTGGATTGGTATTTAAGGGGTAACAGCATCAGAGAAGCAGCTAAATGCACGTAACTCAGGAATTGATCTTGGTGACTTTTTGGGTGATCCGATGCGCTGGGCATCCTGGCATTTATAGAGATGGACTCTGGAGCTGGGGAAGTCATGTCACTTTTGCACAAGGAGCACGCTGTGATATGATTTTCCTTTCTTCATACAGCAGGCTACAGAGAGAGGAGGGCTGCTTGTCTGAGGGTGGCAAAGCCGTGTTTCTGAAGCCTCATTCTTGGAAATTCCTTTCAGGATGGTGATCTATGCCACAGCATCAGATGTCCCTGCCGTTCCCCCAGCTGATATATGCCCCTCCCAGAAACAGCTTCAAGCAAGGCCCAATCTATTCTGATTTAATCTTACCTTCTTTCTTTATAATGACTCAAAAATGTGTTGCTAAAAAATAAAACCAAAGTTCTACGTTTATGTGACACTCGCCCTGGAAAAAACAACAGCTTTATGCATAGCCAGTTTCTTGAGCATAAATTTGGTACCAAGCATTACAATATCCTTAAGCAGATAAGTAACAAATGGGGAAATAATTTAGTCATTTCAATTGGTACAAATTCCCAAAATATCTTCCTGTTATCACTTTGATGAATCAGACTCCAGAGTTCTTAGGGAACATACCACAATAACTAATTAAAGCTTTTAAGATGATGGGAAGGAATTAATATTAAATGGGCTGCACCAACAGAGAGAGCTGGGAAGGGCAGGAGAGAAAAGGAAGAAATTCTGGCTAAACTAAGAAATGGTTGTGAAATGGACTCACCCCTGCGACAAATGCCTAAAGCAGGGAAGAAATCGCATCTTCTACAGAATTCTGGCTTAACCTAAGATCTGTAATTTATTGGAAACATCACACGTTTTAAGTAGAAAGCCACATACTCCTCCATCTGAGTTCTTTAATGTTTTATTTTTAAATTTTTAAGAATTTTTTTGAGACAGAATCTTGCTCTGTTGCCCGGGCTGGAGTGCAGTGGCATGGTCTCTCTCACTGCAACCTCCCCTACCCGGGTTCAAGCAATTCTCCTGCCTCAGCCTTCCAACTAGCTGGGATTACAGGCACGTGCCACTACACCATTATTTTTTAATTTAAATTATAATTTTTTAAATTTTTGTATTTTTAGTAGAGACAGGATTTTACTATGTTGGCCAGGCTGGTCTCAAACTCCTGACGTCAGGTGATCCACCTGCCTCAGCCTCTCAAAGTGCCGGAGTTACATG
>NW_016107734.1:1743459-1744235 GCF_001604975.1 Cebus imitator | reverse complement strand
GGAGTTACATGCATGAGCCACGGCGCCTCCTGACCTCAGGTGATCCACCCGCCTCAGCCTCTCAAAGTGCTGGAGTTACATGCATGAGCCACAGCAACCACCTGAGAGCAGATTTTCAAACAGCACAAGAGAACATCCAGCACCTGACGGCAGCATTTAGGGTGCCACAACAAAGAATCGCCCTGTGAGGCAAGACTCACTTCTCACTGTAGATATATTGATGCCAAGGTTTGAAGAAGCTGCAACCCCTTACGTGATGTAATTTTTGCAATTCTAATTCCCTTATTTTACAGAGAGCAGCAGAGGCTTGGGAGATGCCAGGCTGTTATAGACAGGCTGAGGCGCTGTCCATGGTCATGAAAGTAATTACACAGTTGGTGGGAGTGTAAATTAGTTCAACCATTGTGGAAGACAGTGTGGCGATTTCTCAAGGACCTAGAAATAGAAACTCCATTTGACCCAGCAATCCCATTACTGGGTATATATACCCAAAGAACTATAAATCGTTCTAGTATAAAGACACATGCACACGTATGTTCACTGCAGCCCTGTGTACAATAGCAAAGACCTGGAACCAGCCCAAATGCCCATCAATGATAGACTGGACAAAGAAAATGAGGCACATATACACCATGGAATACTACGCAGCCATAAAAAATGATGAGTTTATGTCCTTTGTAGGGACATGGATGAATCTGGAAGCCATCATTTTCAGCAAACTGACACAAGAACATAAAACCAAACACCACATGTTCTCACTCATAGGCGGGTGTTGA
>NW_016107734.1:1713211-1742364 GCF_001604975.1 Cebus imitator | reverse complement strand
AAAAAAAAGAAACACAAAAATTAGCCAGGTATAGTGGTGCATGCCTGGTCATCCCAGCCACTCAGGAGGCTGAGGCAGGAGAATCTGTTGAACCCAGGAGGCAGAGGTTGCAGTGAGCTGAGATCACACCACTGCATTTCAGCCTGGGCAACAGAGCGAGACTCCATCAAAAAAAGAAGGGTTTATCTTTTGGCTTGGCTCTCCCAATCTCTCTTGCTGCCATCATGTAAGAAGTGCTTTTGGGGCCGGGCACGGTGGCTCATGCCTGTAATCCCAGCACTTTGGGAGGCCGAGGCGGGTGGATCACGAGGCCAAGGGATCGAAACCATCCTGGTCAACATGGTGAAACCCCGTCTCTACTAAAACTACAAAAAATTAGCTGGGCATGGTGGCGCGTGCCTGTAATCCCAGCTACTCAGGAGGCTGAGGCAGGAGAATTGCCTGAATCCAGGAGGCGGAGGTTGCGGTGAGCTGAGATTGCGCCAGCCTGGGTAACAAGAGTGAAACTCCTTCTCCAAAGGAAAAAAAAAAGTGCTTTTGTCTTCCACCATGATTGTGAGGCCTCCTCAGTCACGTGGAACTATGAGTCCATTAAATCTCCTTGTCTTTATAAATTACCCAATCTTGGGTCTGTCTGTATCAGCAGCATGAAAACGGACCAATACAGACAGAGGTGTACAGCCAACACTGATGTCCCACTTGGAAGGCAGTCAGGCAGGGGGAGTTTTCTCTTGCCCAGGGAAGGGCCAGTCAGTCTGCTCTATTCAGGGCTTCCGGTGATTGCACGAGGCCCACCCAGACTAGGAAGGACAAGTTGCATTACTCAGTCTATTGATGTAAATATTTATCTCATCCAAAGACACCATCACAGAAATACCCACAAGAGTGTTAGAACAAATATCTGGGCACCCTGTAGTCTAGTCAAGGTAACACATAAAATTCACCATTGCAGAAGTGAAGCTGGTATTTTGAGAATGGCAGTTTTAAAGAATGGTAAACAACTGTTCAGCCTCTGTCAGCTTAGCCAGAGTTTAATTAGTCAGAGGTCAGCAGGACTCCCACAATGAGAAGATGGAATGATAAAGTGTCCTCCTCAAAACTGCATACATGTGTGCTTGCTGATCAGATTGGATGCTCACACCCATATTTATACTGAATGGCCCCTTCTGTTTAAGAACCAAGTTTGGAATTCTGTTGACATCCAGAAGACCAAAGAGGAGGGCCAAGAAGCACCAGCCGCTCTGTGTCCTGGTATTTATAAACTAGAGTAGATCTTTCTTTTCTGAAGGATAAACAGGGAAATAAAACCACATAGAATATTGCAAAGAAAATGTCTGCACTGTAGAAGGAGGGAAACTCTGTAGAAGCAGAGAACACCACTAAATAGGGGCTACTACAAAAAAAAGCTTATGGGCCATTTGTTTGTGTTCTCAATGAAACACACACACACACTGCACACACATACACACAATATTACCTATGAAACACACACACACACACGCAATATTACCTATGAAACACACACACACACTGCACACACACACACATTACCTATGAAACACACACACACACTGCACACACACACACACAATTACCTATGAAACACACTGCACACACACAATATTACCTATGAAACACACACACACACTGCACACACACACAATATTACCTATGAAACACACACACACNCACACACACACAATATTACCTATGAAACACACACACACTGCACACACACACACACAATATTACCTATGAAACACACACACTGCACACACACACACAATATTACCTATGAAACACACACACACTGCACACACACACACACACAATATTACCTATGAAACACACACACACACTGTACACACACACACACACAATTACCTATGAAACACACACACTGCACACACACACAATATTACCTATGAAACACACACACACAATATTACCTATGAAACAGGAGCTATGATAACTGAAGACTGGGATAGAAGTTTTTTAATTTGAGAAAAAAAGAGAATTCGCCAAGAAAAGAAAAAGATTTAAGAATACTAAAAACACAATAGAAAAAAAAATACATCAGAAGTTATAAAGTCCAATACCAATGATGCTGAACTCAAATTCAGTTTGCAGAAAACAAACTTGGAAAGCTCCTCAAAGCTATTCAACTTACCCTTGGGTTGCCCGCCTTTTCTTTTTAAAATTTCACACTTTTTATATATTTTGCATGCTAATCCTTTGTGTGTCATGAATGCCGCAAACATTTTCTCCTGGTCTGTGGCTTGGTTTTCAGTTTTTTTATGGCGGCTTCCCCCATGTGGAGGTTTTAAATTTTCATTTAGTCAAAGCCGTTTGTTTTTTCCTTCTGGCTATGGGTTTCTTAAGGTGTTTAACTCAATGGTATAAATATATTCTACTCTATTTACACCTAACCATTTTAGAATTCTTGTGAGTGTTTAATCTATGTGTGGCTTTTTTTAATAGGTGCTGTTGGGTGAGTATGTAGCTTTTTTACATCTCCAGCAGACAGGCAGTTGCCCCAATTGTGTTGACTATCTCTTCCTTAGCCCGAGTGATTTAGCACAAGCTTCACGCTAAGTTCCCACACAGACCTGGGCATATACGTGGGCTCCCAGTCCGTTCCATTAACCTAGACTCTATTCTATTTATGGACAGTACAACATAGGTATATGTATGTCTTGATATTTGGTGACTCTTTGTTCTTTTTCTTTTCAATCTTAGATCCGCCTACCTATTTTCTTTTTTGCCACATGTATTTTTAGGGTCGATTTAGCGATTCCATGAGAATCTTGTTAGGATTTGTTTAACCTTACTGGTCATCAGGGAAATGCAACTTAAAACTCTAAATCTACCGAGTTGGCAAAAAAAAAAATTAACTTTTGATGGTGTTGCGAGTTGGAGAGAATTTGGTAAGAAAGCGTCTTCTATATTGTTGATTGTTGTAGTAACTTTTTTTTTTTTAAAGACAGGCTGTCATTCAGTTTCCCAGACTGGAGTACAGTGGTGCAATCATAGCTTACAGCATCCTCAAATGCTGAGGCTCCGCAGATCCTCCCACCTCAGCCTCCTAAGTGGCGGGGACTACAGGAGCACACCGCCACACCTCGGGCGTTGTTTTGTAGAGGTGGGTCTCTGATGCCCAGGTTAGTCTCAGACTCCTAGCCTCAAGCAATCCGCCCACCCAGGCCTTCCAAAGCTGAAAATGTACATGTCCTACAACCTGCCAATTCTGTTTCCTGGAATCTCTCCTAGAAGAATCCTCACTCCTGTGTGCATGAAGGCAAGAACACATATGTCACCTGAAGGATTCTTCTGAAAGGAAAAAAAGACTGGATCCAAGTGTCCATCATTAGAAAAACTAGCTAAGTAAAATATCCTTACATGGAATCTATGCCATAGATCAAGAGATCTGAGCGCTTAATGTACTGACACACTGTTTTGTTGCTGTTGTTTTTGAGATGGAGTCTTGCGCTGTCTGGAGTGCAGTGGCACATTCTCTGCTCACTGCAGCCTCCATCTCCTGGGTTCAACTGATTCTCCTGCGTCAGCCTCGTGAGTAGCTGGGTCTACAGCTACATATCACCATACCCAGCTAATTTTTGTATTTTTTTAGTAGAGACGGGGTTTCGCCATGTTGGCCATGCTGGTTTCAAACTCCTGACCTCAGATGATCCACCTGCCTTGGATTCCCAAAGCGCTGGGATTATAGGTGTGAGCCACCGCGCGTGGCCTGACATACTACTGAGTGAAATGGAAAGCAAGAATGCTAAATGACTATGATCTTATTCGTGGGAAAAGAAAAAAAATATCACTCAACAAAATAGTATATTTTTTGGGGGAGGGAGGAGGGTATAGATTCTGGAAGGATCTATGCTAAAGTAATAACAGTGGCTAGTTAGCGCTACAGAGTTCAATATTTGGCAGGAAGGCAGTGGTAACGAGGTGAATGCACACAGAACAATACGATCCGTTCTTAAAAGCAGAGATTAGTGGACCAAATAAAGAACGGAATAAAATATATTTTGTGAATTTTGTTTACTACTATCCCTAGGCAGAAAGTAGCCATTGGCACATAGTGAGTACTCAACACATATTTGATAAAATGAAAAAACAGAATACCATTTATGTACATTAAATATGCAGTGCAGTGGGCCATGCCTTTAATCCCAGAGCATTTGGAGACAGAGGTGGGAGGATTGCTTGGGGCCGGGAGGTCAAGACTAGCCTAGGTAGCATAGCTAGACCCCTTTTCTATAAAAATTAGAAAGTGGATTAGCTAGGTCTCACGGTGCACACCTGTAGTCCTAGCTATTTGGGAGGCTAAGGTGGGAGAGTTGCATGAACTCAAGTTACAGTGAGCTGTGACTGCATCACTGCACTCCAGCCTGGGTAACAGAGAGAGACGTTGTCTCAAATATATCTATACACATATATACAGCTGGGTGCAGTAGGAAACTGAGATAAGAAGACCACTTGGGGTCAGGAGTTCCAGATCAGCCTGGTCAACATGGCGAAATCCCATCTCTACCCAAAAAAAAAAAAAAAATACAAAAGTTAGCTAGGCGTGGTGGCAGATGCTTGTGATCCCAGCTATTCAGGAGGTTGAGGCACCAGCATTGCCTGAACCCAGGAGGTGGAGGTTGCAGTGAACTTTGATCACATCACAGGTGAGACTGTGTCTCAAAAAAGGAAAAAAGAAAAAAAATGTATATACGCGTGCACACACACACACACACACACACACACACACACACATTCACCAAAAACAAAAATGCAAACTTTGCACCAACAGCCACACATTAAAATCCTTTGGATAATCGCCCCATAGAAATGGGGGTGGGATAGGAGTGGGAAACAGAGAAAAGGAAACAAATGAGCAACAAACAAATAAATAAGAGAGGCTTTGTATGGATGTAAGATGATGTCCTACCCTAAATGGAGAAATATAGTGAATGCAACTCTGCACCTGATGCAGGAAGGCGCACAAACAAACCAACGTGTCTCTGCACTGACAGGAAAGGCAGAAAACTCCAGAGGGCAGACGTTAAGAACAAGCAGAATCCAGTTAATTAAGGGAGAGCTCAGAGCTAGCTTTTGTCCTGGGAGAATCTGCACAAGCCTGGTGCCTGGAAGCTGTGGTTTAATGACCCTGGAGGACCCAAGGGATGGGAGGCAAACTCTATGGACCACACAGGAGAAGGGTCTAAATGAGGTTCTGCATGAAGGCGGAATTCTCTGAGCAGGTGGAACGGTTTCGATATCCATCCGTGTCGTTAGAACATGAGTGGTTCATCCCATGTTGTCATTGAACGGCATTTTATTGCATACGTTCAGGGCAATTGTGTTTACCTGTTCCCTGGTTGACTGACATTTGGTTGTGTCTCATTTGTGGCTATTATGATGAAGACTACAGTGAACAATTTTGTACACATCATTTCACAGACATATGTTTTCACTTCTCTTGGGAAAATACCTAGGAGAGGAATGTTTGGGTTGAAGAACAAATATGTGTTTAGCTTTATAAGAAACTGCCAACCAGGCACAGTGGCTCACACTTACAATCCTAGTACTTCTGGGAACTAAGTGGGGAAGACAGATCGAGCTCAAGAGTTTGAGACCAGCCTAGGCTTTAGAGTGAGACCTTGTCTTTACCAAAACAAAAAAAACTTAAACCTTAGCTGGGTATGGTGGCATGTGCCCGTAGTTCCAGCCACTCAGGAGGCTGAAGTGGGAGGATCTCTTGAGCCCAGGAATCTGAGGCTGCAGTGAGCCACGATCGCACCACTGCACTCCAGCCTGGATAACAGAGCAAGAGACTCTGTCTCAAAAAAAAAAAAAAAAAACAAAAACAAAAAAAAAAAAAAAAAAAAAAAAAAATACAGAAACTGCCAAACAGTTTTCCAAAGTGATCGTAACATTTTACACTCCTCTCAGTAATGTCTGAGAATCTCATTTACTCCATATCCTTGCCAACATTTGGTATTTTCAGTCTTTCAAACTTAAGTTTTTTTTTTTCTGGGCAAGAAGTGAGTGACTCCCAGCTGTTTCAATTTGTAACTTATCCAAGACAAATGATGTTGTGTATCTTTATATTGATTGCACTTATTAGCCATTTGTGTATCTTCTCTTGTGAAATAGCTAGATGTTGGGTACAATCTTTATAGGATTGTTTGTCTTTTTAGTATTCAGTTGTGAGACTTTTAAAATATATTTCGTATATTCTGCTTACAATTCTTTTCTCAAATCGATATGTTGAAAATATTTTTTCCTAATCTGTGCCTTGCCTTTTTCCATCCTTAGTGGTTCCAGTTAAAGAGCTGAAGTTTAAAAACTTATTATTATTATTTGCCTTTTTTCTTTTTGAGACAGCCTCTCACTCTGTCACCCAGGTGGAGTGCAGTGGTGCAGTCATAACTCACTGCAGCCTCCAACTCCTGGGCTCAAGCAATCCTCCTGCCTGGGCCTCCCAGAGTGCTGGGATTACAGGCGTGAGCCACCACACTCAGTCTAAACACTTGTTTATAAAATTGGATTTAAAAATAAATTTGAAAATATTTTCTAAAATTTTATTTATTTATGGAATTGGCAAGCAAACACTGTGTATATTACTATTTGTGGTGTCTAATGTGAGGTTCTGACATAGGCATACATCATGCAATGGCTAAGCCAGGCTATTTAGCATATACATGATCTCACATGCTTACCAGTTTTTTGGGATGAGAACATTTAAAATCTACTCTCAGCAATTTTCAAGTATACACTATATCGTTAGTGAGAGTCATCACAATGTATGATAATCTCTTGAAATTATTCCTCCTGTTTAACTGAAATCTTCTGTCATTTTGAAGATTTAAATTTTGATGACGTCCATGAGTCCATTTTTTTTACGGTTTGTGATTTTCATGTTCTGTCCAGGAAACCTTTGTCTACCTCCAATTGTGAAGATACTCTTCTGTTTTCCTCCACACTCCACATATGTCTATGCTTTTGGGTCTATGATCAGTCTAAACTAATGTGCGTGTGTGTGTGTGTGTGTGTGTGTGTGTGTGTGTTTGCGTGCGTATTTGTGTTTGTATTTGTGTGTGCATGTGTGTGTGTTTGTGTGTGTATGTGTGTGTGTGTTTGTGTGTTTGTGTGTGTGTGTAGGGTTTGAGGTAGGGGCCAAACAGATGGTAGAATTTTAATTTAAATTTGGATCCTTAATATTTGCTTTAAAACTTCTTTACAAAACGTGGGTTACAAGAAAACACCCAAAACCCTTGACAGTGTTTGCTTCTGAAAAGGAATAGAGAGAAAGAAACAAGCTGGGCGCGGCGGCTCACGCCTATAATCCCAGCACTGTGGGAGGCTGAGGCAGGTGGATCAACTGAGGTCAGGAGTTTGAGACCAGCCTGGCCAACATAGTGAAACCCGTCTCTACTAAAAATACAAAAATTAGCCGGGCATGATGACGGGCGCCTGTAATCCCAGATACTCAGGAGACTGAGGCAGGAGAATCTCTTGAACCTGGGAGGTGGAGGTTGCAGTGAGCTGAGACCACACCACCGCACTCCAGCCTGGGCAAGAGAGCAAGACTCTGTCTCAAAAAAAAAAAGAAAAGAAAAAACTGAAATGGCATATAAAAGAAATATCAATGAAATCAGTAATGTGCTGTTTATTTTAAGAGGAAAGAAAAGGTCAGAAGCAATTACAGCAACTGGGTGCTGTGTGTTCATTCCACAGAGGTTATACCCATGTCTGTTGTAAACATCCTGTTCTTTTTCCCATACAAAAAAATTTTCTGTAGTAAAACCAAGAAAAAGTGTACACTACAAAGTAGCAATAAAAAGTTACTTTGAAGATTGGCAGTTTCATGCTAGATGGTGCAATTAGATGCAGCCGAAGTTGCCAAACTCTCTCGAAAGATCACAGAAATCTTCAGATTTGGAGAAGCCACATAGCTGATTCATTCACTGTGAATGTCTGTCACTCAGAGGGTGACAACTGTCAGAAGCTTTGGGCTCATTTCCCAAGAAAAACTATATAACGTCAAGCTAAGCTTAATTCAATTAAACAAAGAAAATAAACCACGGCTTCCCTTAAACATGAAGAAGCAGAAAAGCTCACGGTTCTTTGATACATCTCAAAATTATGCTGCGATTCAAAAGATGGGAACGCTGGACAAGGGCTGTGGACCATACAAAGCTCTGTGCTATTCTTACATTTCTGTGGGAAGAACTGCCAATGGCTGCAAGTGATCTAGAATAGTCTTCATACTAACTGTGAACACAGCTTAAGCTCAAACTTTGAGCTAACAAGAGGAAAGAGATATGGAATTCTATGCACTCATGCATGCTAAGGTGAACTGAAAATAAACAGGCATCCTAGGGTCGTTCTCAAAGCGTGTTCTTTCTATGGGCTGGCGGCATCACCCGAGGGCTGATTACAAACGCAAGCTTGCAGGTCTCAAAGCTGACTTGCTAAGTCTGGGCATGCAGCTCAGGAGTCCACGTTTCATGAAGCCCTCCCGGGGACACTTCGGCTGATGCTGGAGAATGACTGCCCTTGTGGAAATGTGATGGTTCAGTTTTAGACACACAGCACCCAAGCTTCCTTTCTATGCTGGCAGAATGCTTCATCTTAGGAGCCTTGGTAAGTATCCCCCACCTCAACTTAGAAGCCCCAAATGCCATAAACGTCAGCGTCCTCCCATGCAACTGGAGCCTGGGCATGTGACCCAGGCTTGGCCATTGGGATGCAGCACCCCAGACTTTCAGTCTGGAGCCAGGGCTGCAAAGAAGCTGTTTTGGAGGCTCCGTCTGACCCCAGGCAGCACCCAAAGTGTTGTGGTCCCGAGGGGGCACTCCCCGTCCCCCAGTGGCAGTGAGGGTGTTGCTGCAGCTGTCGGTGGTGGCATTTGGACCGTGGTGCTGGCCACCCTCCCTCACTAATTTCCTATGCCTTCTCCGAGCCTGACCTGACAGCCTTCCTATCAACTCTGTGAGCTACCCAGCTCTTTAGAATACATTTCTTTCCAGCGTAAATTAGCCACAGTGAATTTCTGTGGCAGGCATTAAGAGTCCTGACTACATGGGCATTGAATGCAGTGCTTTTGCATTTATTTTATTTTGGTTTCGCTCCAAAGGCACTTTTTCAACTGATATTACATGTGTGTATTTGCACATTATACACACACACATAAATACATTGAGACAGGGTCTCTATGTATGTATTTTGTATATGTATATATGCATGTATATATTTGAGAGTTTCAAATATATACTTGAATATATTAAAGATATGTATGTATATATTTGAGAGTTTTCATATATATATTTGGAACTCTCAAATATATACATGCATATATACATACAATATATAGAGCCCTTGCCTGGGGTGATATATATGTAAATATACACATATATTTAACCCCCTGAGCGGTTCATTCTGCAATCCTTCATTAATTTTAATGTAAATATTTTGTATGTATATATTTTGAGACAGGGTCTTGCTCTGTTGCCCAGGCTGGAGTGCAGTGGCACAATCACAGCTCACTGCAGTTTCAGCCTCCAGGGCTCAAGAAATCCTTCTACCACAGTCTCTCCAGTAACTAGGACTATAGGTGTGCACCACCACACCTGGTTAATTTCTTTGATATTATATTTTAGAGCAAAGATATTGTTAGAATTTTTAAAATTACTTATGGACGTATATATACGAATATATATACATCTGGATGTGGAGGTAAAACATCTGGAAAAATAGATCATACCATTTAACTGCTTTATTTTCCATTGTTCTGTATTTTTATATTTGTTTTCCCAAGAATACACATGTATGTCCAAATAAAAAATAATAGTGGTGCGGTTGCTCAAGCCTATAATCCCAGCACTTTGGGAAGCTGAGGTGGGCAGATCACTTGAGGTCAGGAGTTCCAGACCAGCCTGGCTGATGTGGTGAAACCACATCTCTACTAAAAATACAACAATTAGCTGGGTATGGTGGTGCATGCCTATAATTCCAGCTACTCGGGAGGCTGAAGTGGAAGGGTTGCTTGAACCCAGGAGGTAGAGCTTGCAGTGAGCCACGATCATGCCGCTGCACTCCAGCCTGGGTGACAGAGCAAAACTCTATCTCAAAAATAAAATAAAATAAAATAATAATAACTGTAGACAACCTCACGGGGGGTGTGTGTGTGTGTGTTGTGCAAACTGTAAACTTGTCCAGGCCTAAGTGTAGAAACTATGTGTTATTCAAATGGACCAAGCTTCTTTTACAAAAGATCAGAAATTCAAACAAAGATACCTCTGACAATTATTTGTAACTAATACAAAGGACAGTCAAATACTCTCACGAATGGGAAATAGCTAAACGAATGCTGGTGCCTCTATCTTCTGGAATCTTACATGGCTATGAAATATTGGATTTTTGGAGAAAGGTTTATTAGGCATCTTCCCACCTCTGGCACCGTCAAAGCAAACGCCATATTGCTCAGGGTTAAGAATTCAATATAGGGAATGTGTCAGACCGTTGTGAAATGGGAATTCACCCTGGGAGTCAAAGGACTTTAAATGGAGGGGCTGGAAGTGCTGTCAGGGCTCTCACTTGCTCTGCCTGAGAGCTGCCACCTTGGGCATTTCAAAGGATTACTCCTTTAGAGAATCATCGGGGAGGTTTACCCACATCCATCCTTCATCCTGTCTGCAGCCAACTGGCTCACCGACTCCTCTTCCCTCTCCTCCCCTGTTTTCTTGGTGGAGCTGCCCAGGCAACTTAATCAGGCCAGCGCTGAGGCTGCAGAGGTGGCATTGGCCAACCGCCCCAGGCAAGGGCTCTGCGATCCTTCATTAATTTAGTGTAAATCGTTTAATTTACTTCTTCCATGGGAGAGGGCCCAAGGACCAAGGTATCTTGAACCAAGATGTCTGATGAAAGCATACAGCAATAATTAGAAAAGGAAAAAGGCACAATGAGAAATAACTGAGCTGCTCACGGTTCAGAGACTCCAAAGAGCACATCACATTCCTGGGAACACTGCATATTCTATGTTTCTATTATCCACGTGAGGAACGAGACCCTTAATCCTCTTAAGCTTCTAAGAGCCCTTCCCCTAGACTTGTACATTGCATTTTAACAGGAGAAGTAAAGGCTGGCAGACCCAGGTGCCACCCTTAATTCCACTCCTGTAGATCACAGGCATGGTATGGAGGAATCTTTCTGGAAGACATTGTTTTTGCTTAAACAAGACCAAACCCTACCTAAGTCAGGTATCCCACACCTACTTCATGGATCAAGAAGCTTTCACATGTAATTTCTAGAGCTGTAAGCCCGGGACCCTTTCACATGTGACTTCTAGAGCTGTAAGCCCAGGACGCTTTCACATGTGACATCTAGAGCTGTAAGCCCAGGACCCTTTCACGTGTGACTTCTAGAGCTGTAAGCCCAGGACGCTTTCACCTGTGACTTCTAGAGCTGTAAGCCCGGGACGCTTTCACATGTGACTTCTAGAGCTGTAAGCCCAGGACGCTTTCACATGTGACATCTAGAGCTGTAAGCCCGGGACCCTTTCACGTGTGACTTCTAGAGCTGTAAGCCCGGGACNAGCTGTAAGCCCGGGACCCTTTCACGTGTGACTTCTAGAGCTGTAAGCCCGGGACCCTTTCACGTGTGACTTCCAGAGCTGTAAGCCCAGGACGCTTTCACATGTGACTTCTAGAGCTGTAAGCCCGGGACGCTTTCACGTGTGACTGCTAGAGCTGTAAGCCCGGGACGCTTTCACGTGTGACTTCTAGAGCTGTAAGCCCGGGACCCTTTCGCATGTGACTTCTAGAGCTATAAGCCCGGGACGCTTTCACATGTAATTTCTAGAGCTGTAAGCCCGGGACGCTTTCACATGTGACTTCCAGAGCTGTAAGCCCGGGACGCTTTCACATGTGACTTCCAGAGCTGTAAGCCCGGGACGCTTTCACATGTGACTTCTAGAGCTGTAAGCCCAGGACGCTTTCACATGTGACTTCTAGAGCTGTAAGCCCGGGACCCTTTCACATGTGACTTCTAGAGCTGTAAGCCCAGGACGCTTTCACGTGTAATTTCTAGAGCTGTAAGCCTGGGATGCTTTCACATGTGAATTCCAGAGCTGTAAGCCTGGGACGCTTTCACATGTGACTTCTAGAGCTGTAAGCCTGTTAAAGGGCAAGGATTTTCTTTGTTGGGAGCTCGGTGGTTAGGCATCTAAGCTGCCGCTGCTCCCGGCCAAATAAATCACCACTTCCTTCCCAGATCGGTATTCGAGGGGCGTGTTTGCAGCCGTCCTGCTTCATGGGAAGTGGGCCAAAGAATTGCAGAATCCTGGCACTTCAGAAATCAGGTGATGATAAAAACGTTACAAAAGATGTGCAAAGGCAAGTAAATCTCAGGACCCCTAATATGGTTTGGCTGTGTCCCCACTCAAATCTCATCTTGAACTGTAGTTCCCATAATCCCCATGTGTCATGACAGGGACCCCGTGGGAGGTCGCTCAGTCATGGGGGTGGTGACCTCCATTCTGTTCTCATGACAGTGAGTGAGTTCTCATGAGATCTGATGGTTTTATAAGGGGCTTCCCTCCACTTCACTCATTCTTCGCCTTACTGCCATCATGTGAAGAAGGACGTGTTTGCTTTACCTCCCAGCATGACTCAGTTTCCTGAGGCCTCCCCAGCCATGCTGTGAGTCAATTAAACCTCTTTCCTTTATGGGTCACCCAATCCTGGATATGTTTTTATTAGCAGTGTGAGAACAGACTAATGCAACCCCCAAATCACTAAGCCAAAGGGTAGAGTTGGGCTGGGAACTGTGTCAAGAAGAAATCCTGCCTCCCATTCTGTTCCTACAAAAGATAGCTACAAAGATTAAAAAAAAAAAAAAAAGGCTACAGA
This sequence comes from Cebus imitator, assembly GCF_001604975.1. Taxonomy (NCBI): domain Eukaryota; kingdom Metazoa; phylum Chordata; class Mammalia; order Primates; family Cebidae; genus Cebus; species Cebus imitator. Next base: position 1,729,450 of record NW_016107734.1, on the reverse strand, counting down.
CCTCCCTCAGAATTTGCCCTCAAGGAAATCCCTTATGGACTAAGAACAGACAGAACTCAAAGTCCTCCTTCTGCTCATGTGAGACAAATGCATGTCTGACTGCTTCCCTGCCCTATTATTTCATTAAGCCAGACCAAGGGATAAGTGACTATTTGTCTACCCCCCTCTCACATGTAAATCATGTATTCAGTGAAAGTCTAATCAGGGACTCAAAAGAATCAGTCTATCTATGACCTGGAAGCCCCCTCCCTGCCTCAAATCCTCCCTTTTCCAACCTAACCAATGTACATTTTACACGTATTGATTGATCTCATGTCTCCCTAAAACGTATAAAACCAAGCTGTGCCCTGATCACCTTGGGCACATGGTATCACCAGGACCTGCTGAGGGTGTGTCACGGGTGCATCCTTAACCTTCGCAAAATAAGCTTTCTAAATTGACTGACACCTGTCTCAGATACTTTGAGCTCACGGACATAAACTAAGCAAGTTCAGGGTAGAAGGGATCCTCTGCTGGGGAACCATTTTCCTTTTTATAATATTAATTAATTAATTTTACTTTAGGTGCATAAAATGATGAGTTCATGTCCTTTGTAGGGACTTGGATGAATCTTTTTTTTATTATTAATTAATTTATTTATTTTTGGAGATAGAGTCTTGCTATATCTCCCAGGCTGGAGCACAGTAGCATGATTTTGGCTCACTGCAATCTCTGCCTCCAAGGTTCAGGCAATCCTCAGCCCTCAGCCTCCCAATTAGTTGGGATTACAGGCATGTGCCACCGTATTTGCAGTAGAGATAGGGTTTCATAATGTTGGCCAGGCTGGTCTCAAACTCCTGACCTTAAGCAATTGCCCGCCTCAGCCTCCCAAAGTGCTGGGATTACGCTACTGTGGAGCATCATTTTATATTTGTCTGTTGACCTCCGGACACCAAGGCAGGCTAAGCCTCTCTCCATGATGTGTTTGTATCACGCCACGCTGTCTTTGACGGAACATTTGTGGGTTTTTCCTGTCAGAGGCCTCCAGGAACTTCGGTTTCTCCTTCAACCTCCAGTTGACATCATGACCCTCGGCTATATGAGTGTGAGACTATGTGTGGACTCCTGTATCCAGGTACACTCCAAATTCATTTGAATCTGAGCTCTTTAATTCCACTTCTACTATTTACTAAAGCCAAGATCCTATTCGCCTATGCTCTGCAAAGCATCAGTTAGCTTTGTTCTTTACAGATTCTCTATTCAGGTTAGTGTTTTTAATGTTTAAATAAGATCCTCCCTCCCTGATTATAATTCTTCAAATAGCTTCCTCCTGCAAATAGAAAAAATATATATGTGTTTCTTTCCCTCTGTGGTACACAGAATTTTAAGATAATCTCCAATGACCCACACTCTTCTGCAACCTCCTTCACTTTAGGATGGGCTGTCACTCCCATGATTAGCTTAAAAATCAGTTGACTTTGAGTATACGCAAATGGAGAGCACACTGGGTGGGCCCGCCCTACTCAGGTGCAGTCGGTTAACTGGGCTCTGGCTGGCCTGGGGGAAAGCAAATAAGCAAATGTGCACACTGTGAAATGCCTGTGTGAGCCACATGGCAAGGGTCCACGGGCAGCCTCTGGGAGCCGAGAGTAGTCCCCAGAGCAAAGCTAACACAAAACAGCGACTTCCATCCTGGAACCACAAGGAACTGAGTTCTGACCACAAATTAGAACGAACTCAGACTACAGTCCTGAGCTACAAATCAGCATCCCAGTGTAGCTGACACCTTGGTTGCGACCTTGTGAAACCCAGGCAGGGGACCCACCTAAGCCTCCTGACCCACAGAGACTGAGAGATGAAACATTTCTATTGTTTTAAATCACTAAGTTCAATCTATTATATAACAATAGGACACAAATGCACTGGCTGGGCACGGTGGCTCACGCCTGTAACCCCAGAACTTTGGGAGGCTGAGGCAAGCAGATCACTTGAGGTAAGGAGTTCAAGACCAGCCTTACCAACGTGGTGAAACTCAGCCTCTACAAAAAATATAAAAATTAGCCAGGTGTGGTGGCACACACTTGTAGTCCTAGTTACTCGGGAGGCTGAGGTGGGCAAATCTCTTGAGTCTGGGAGGTGGATGTTGCAGTGAGCCAAGATCACACCACTGCACTCCCTCCTCCCTCTCTTCCTTCTGCTCTGGTCACGTAAAAAGTGTCTGCTTCCCCTTCGCCCATGATTTGTAAGTCCGCTTTCTTCGCCCAGGAAATAGAAGTTTCCTGAGGCCTCCCCAGAAGTGATGCCACCATGCTTCCCGTACAGCCTGCAGAACTGTGAGCCAATGAAAACTCTTTTCTATATAAATTACCCAGTCTCAGGTATTTTTTCATAGCCATGTGAGAGGAGACTAATACCGTGCTCAAACCTTAGCTGGTTCTTCCCTGCCTCCTTGGCTTTATTTGCTATTAATCGTCCCCTTCCAAGGTCCCAGTGGCTGACCTTGGAGGGGGTTGTTAATTGGAAGGGCACGTGGTGGCTCCTGGAGAATTCGTAACATCCCACATCTAATCTAGGGCTGTTTAGTCAAAGGCGCTGAGTTTATTTATAGTTAAAATTCATTTAACTATACATTTGCATTTGGGCATTTTTATTTATGTATTATACATTAGTGTCAATAAAAAGTTTAAAGTTAGTTTTGCAGAATAATATTTAATGATGTGACAAATGCTCGTAAGCTAATATTTATGTGAAAAAAGTCCAAATAAAAATGATCAATTTTAGAAAGAGCAGCAAATAAAACACAAAAATATATGAGTAGCAACTTTCTGAGAAATGCAAAAATTGTTTAACACTGGGCAAATTTTATATGATTATATATTACACATGCAATATTAATTACGTATTATCTCTTCCATATGCTATATTATGTATATTGTGCAATATGCATAGTATATATGTAATAACTCTGTCAGACATTTCCCCCTTTTTGCTATTTATTTTACATAGAACTATGAAGTAAATAGCATATGATTCATATGCTATAGGTAAAAAATATATAGATCATTGGTAGATATTGGGAAGAGATTTTATAAGATGCAATATTTGGTTTTGAATTTTAAGCCCCTTAGCAAGCTAATAATGGAATGAATTGAGTACCCCGCAGGTTGAGAACATTTAACTGAGACCACCAGTCAATATCCTACTGAACACTCAAATGTAGAGATGATCCAGGTAAACTCAGGGATGATACAGGAGGCTGGTCAACTTCAAAACAATTTAGCATGATTCTGGAATTTCAAACCAATATAGCACACGTACGAAATGAGGGGAAAAGGTTTGTTATTTGAAGAAAGGAGAAAATTTGGCAGATAATTTGTCTGCTAGAAAATCTAAGGGCAGGCGAAGCGCAGTGGCTCACGCCTGTAATCCCAGCACTTTGTGAGGCCGAGGCAGGGAGATCACAAGGTCAGGAATTCGAGACCAGCCTGGCCAATATGGTGAAACCCCATCTCTACTAAAAATACAAAAATTAGCCAGGCGTGGTGGTGCGTGCCTGTAGTCCCAACTACTCAGGAGGCTGAGGCAGGGGAATTGCTTGAAACCCGGAGGCGGAGGTTGCAGTGAGCAGAGAATTCACTACATGGCACTTCAGTCTGGGCGACAGGGACTCTGTCAAAAAAAAAAAAAAAAGAAAAAAAAAAGGCCATGTGTGGTGGCTCATACCTGTAATCCCAGCACTTTGGGAGGCTGAGGCGGGTGGATCACAAGTCAGGAGATCGAGCCATCCTGGTCAACATGGTGAAACCCCGTCTCTACTAAAAATACAAAAAAATTTGCCAGGCATAGTGGTGCATGCCTGTAGTCCCAGCTACTCAGGAGGCTGAGGCAGCAGAATCATCTGAACCTCGATGGTGGAGGATGCCGTGAGCTGAGACTGCGCCACTGCACTCCAGCCTGGGCAATAGGGCACGACTCCGTCACAAAAAAAAACCCAAAAAACAAAAACCTAAGGGTACCTATAGTAGCATTACTTGAATTGATAGAGTATGATCTGAAATGGAAATAAACATACAAAATCAATAGCTATCTTATACACCGGAAGGAGTCTGTCAGGAAATATGAGGGAAAAGAGGCCAGTCACAATAGCATATAAACTACAAAACATATCAAAACGTCCTTGGGGGATGACAGGAACAACCCGCCAGAATCTGACCACATGCGGGTTTGGATGTGTTTGGCGGTGAGCTGTCAGAGAGATGGGAACTGCCTTTTCTACATAAATTTAAAAAATTTTAATGTTTTTGTTCATTTGTTTGTTTGGTTTACTTTTTAACCACCAAAGACCCACGGTATCTGTTGACAGCTGTGTCGGGGCTGAGACAGTGAACAGAGCCATGGTGAAGGCAGGCTTGCAGGTCACAGGCAACCGAAGGCTTCTCTGACTCAGCTCGTACTGATTTATGAGGACTATGTACATATTAAGAACAGTCCACTTATGTCTTTAAACATATGTGATAGACGTTTCTCCTTTTTAACTATTTATTTTGATTTATGGTCTTTTCATGTATAAAAGTTTTCTTTTTTTTTAATTTTCAAATCTATTACTATTTTTTTTCTTTATTTACGCTTTCTAATATTTATGCTTACAAAGTCTATCCCTGTCCTAGAATTAGTAAAATTGGGAAGAGGGGGAATGTATTAGTCTCTTCTTGCATGGTTACAAAGAAATACCTGAGACTGGGTAATTTATAAAGAAAAGTGGTTTAATTAGCTCACGGTTCTGCAGGCTAGACGGGAAGCATGGCGGCTTCTGCTTCTGGGGAAGCCTCAGAAAACTTCCCATCATGGTGGATGACAAAGGGCAAGTGAGACGTCTCACACAGCAGGGCAGCGAGAGGGGAGGAGGTGCTACACGCTTTTTTTTTTTTTTTTGAGACAGAGTCTCTCTCTGTCGCCAGGCTGGAGTGCAGTGGTGCGATCTCGGCTCACCGCAACCTCTGCCTCCCAGATTCAGGCAAATCTCCTGCCTCAGCCTCCCGAGTAGCTGGGATTACAGGCACACACCACCAAGCCTAGCTAATTTTTGTATTTTTAGTAGAGACGGGGTTTCGCCATGTTAGCCAGGCTGGTCTCGAACTCCTGACCTCAGGGTATCCCCCCACCTTAGCTTCCCAAAGTGCTGGAACAAGAACTCACTTGCCATCTCAAGACTAGCACCAAGGAGATGGGGCGAAATCCTTCACGCAGGACCACCCTGTGATCCAGTCACCTCCTGCCGGGCCTCACCTCCAACACTGGCGGTGACAATTCAACCTGAGATTTGGGTGAGGACACAGATTGGAACCTATCAGGGAGGGATCCATTTGCCCTATGAATAGTAAGAGGATATAAACTGTTAGGGCAATCACTGTGTTTGCAGCCTGAGAACAGAGGTTCCCATTGAGACAGACGCTGACTCCAGGAAGGAGACCAACATAGGCTGGCTCAGCTGACCAAAGTGTAGTCTGAATCATTTCCTCTCAGCTGCCATGATCTCCTTTTTAAACAAGTTGGGTGAGGTGGCTGTGTTCGCTCCAACAGCCTCAGTGAGTCACTCCCACAACGGAGGCAGGGACAGAGTGCTGCTTCCGTCCTAAAACGGGAGACCAGAAACTCTCTCCTAGGGGTTCACATATCACAGTTGCTGGGGATCTGTATAGCAGAAAATACTTCTGACTTCTTCAAGGCCTGTGCAGGAAGCAAAAAGTTCCCAAGTTTCCCTTCTTGGTAAAGAAGAATAACAAACATTAGAAATACTAGTTTGTTTTAAAGACTGTCTTCAAAGCCTTCTTGTTTTTTGCTAATAATTCTTTGTTGAGCCCTATCCTATGTAGCTGTTAGACATGCTCACAAGCACCTAGTATGTTCTATGCCCTTGTACTTAAGCAAGATATCTGTGCTGGATGTGCTCACAGGCCTGTCCCAGCTCGACGCCTGTGCCCCTTCCTTATTTAGACTTCCTCTTTTCCTTTGTTCTCCATTGCCTTTACCTGTGTAGAAAAGTTTCAAGTTGTTAGCCAATCAAGTTCAGGGTAGACTGTGAAGTCTGGCTCCAACCAATGGAGATCGGGCACAGCAGTAAAGACCCAATGCGTAAAGAATAAACGTGCCTGCCTTTGTTCATTGCATTCTTGTGGCAAGACAGCTAACAAGGGAACCTTTTCTGCAGGAAGTAAAACTGCCTTACTGAGAAAGCTTTTTTTCTGAACGCTCATTTTTCCTTACAGTACCTAAGAACAAGCATTCTGTCTCTAACAACCTGAGGAAAGCACTCCTTTAAATACTGGCTTATGGTACACTTTCAGCTTTGGTTTCTAATACTTTTATATTTGCTCTTTGGTATTTCTTTATGTAAAACCTCACAGGTCATCAATATTTTTTAATGTGAATTTGAAGTCTAGAGTGGGCAAATTTTCCTCCTTCGCCACACGCTTAGCCTGGAACTAATTTCCTTCTTGGAACATAATGCCTATATCTGAATATTCGTGAAGTAGAACATTTTGCACTCTACTCTTTAGGTTAATCAAGTTGTTTGAAGGAGAAAATGGGATCATGTAATGTAGTTGGAAGATGCCCTAGAAAGGTAGGTGAGTGAGACTGCAGGCTGCCCCAGGATGGAGTTTTGGGAGTAGAGCTGAGGGGTCACCATCTCCTTCGGGTGGGCCTCAGCTTTGCAGAACAGATTCCTCAGGTCTCCTCGAATTACCACAAGACACCAAACCCAGGTGGGCATCCATTAGCACATTGCAGGCAATCCCCAAGGGCAGTAGTTACTTCTGGGGAGAAATGGAATGATGAGGAACGGGAATGGGATTTACCTGTACCTATAGTATTTTATTTATTTAAAACAAACAGTGGCGGGGCACATGGCCCACTCCTGTAATCCCAGCACTTTGGGAGGCCGAGTTGGGTGGATCACCTGAGGTCAGGAGTTCAAGACCTACCTGGCCAACACGGTGAAACCCCATCACTACTAAAAATACAGGAAGTAGCCAGGCATGGTGGTGTGTGCCTGTAGTCCCAGCTACTAGGAAGGCTAAGGCAGGAGAATTGCTTGAACCAGGAGGTGGAGGTTGGAGTGAGCTGAGATCGCACTACTGCACTCCAGCCTGGGTGACAACAGAGAAACTCCATCTCAAAAAAAAAAAATACAGTGCTCCAAAGCAAATATAGCAACATGTTAACATCTGTTCATTTGGGCTGTTTGTAAATTATTTTTTTATACCTGTCTGTATGTTTGAAATGACTCATAACTGAAGATTAATTTTTAAGAGAGAAGGCTAAAAAGAAACATAAAATCTTATAATTTGTGGCTGTCTTTGAATAGTAGAATTGTTTTTTCCTTCCTTCCAAATTTTCAATATTTTCCAAAATTTTGATATTGAGTCTTTGTTACTTTTATAATTAGGAGGAAAATAAGCTCCGTTGGAAATAGGCATATAACCAATCAACCGAGATCAACAGAAAGGTACTGAGGAGGAAAATGGATCGAGGATGAGGCTGATAAAATGGCAAATGACGAAGCATAAAATATGGCTAAGTCTCATCAATTTGTACTTTACTTATTCTGAATTAATTAGTGGGCAAGTGGGTTGGGCCTTGCATGATTGGTGGAGAGGAAAGACTGCTTAGCATTACGTGGAATTCTGTTTTTAATGCTTGTTCTATTCCGCGGTTCCACCACATACTTCCTATAGGCAAGAGATGTGTTTTCTATGTATTTAGTTTCTCCTTCCGTTCTGGGGATTTTGGGCCCTTGACTGGCTGACAACATGCACCTGTTGAAGGAATGATTAAGCAAAAAAATAAAATAAAATAAAATAAAATTTGCAGGGAGATTCTCAATCTACTTAAGAGAACAAACTCTTTTAATAGCTGTTAGCTCATTAAGTGTTGAAATGTAAATATTGTAGCTAATTAAATACAGCTTTATTTATTCATCTTAGCAAGACCCAGCTGAACATCAATTATAGAATAAATTTTTAATGAATAAAAGAGCTTTAAAAAAAAACTATGTATTTGCTAACACTGGCTGACCTCTTTTTCCAATTAGCGTAAATTATCATCAAGCCTCATTTCCCCAGTATCTGTAGACTGCAGGGCTTTCTCAAACAAAAACTGGACACATGCAGCCCTCTACCTCCTCCAGACCTGCACCCACACGGCTGAATGTGACTGGGAACAAACATCAAGTTGTCAGCCCAGGCACCACGGCTCATTCCTGAAATCCCAGTGCTTTGGGAGGCTGAGTCACGAGGACCACTTGAGATCAGGAGTTTGTGACCAGCCTGGACAATGTAGTAAGACGAGGCTGTGGAGAAATAGGAACGCTTTTACACAGTTGGTGGGAGTGTAAATTAGTTCCAACCATTGTGGAAGACAGTGTGGCGATTTCTCAAGGATCTAGAAATAGAAACTCCATTTGACCCAGCAATCCCATTACTGGGTATATACCCAAAGAACTATAAATCGTTCTAGTATAAAGACACATGCACACGAATGTTCACTGCAGCCCTGTGTACAATAGCAAAGACCTGGAACCAACCCAAATGCCCATCAATGATAGACTGGACAAAGAAAATGTGGCACATATACACCATGGAATGCTACACAGCCATAAAAAACGATGAGTTTGTGTCCTTTGTAGGGACTTGGGTGAATCTGGAAACCATCATTTTCAGTAAACTGACACAACAACAGAAAGCCAAGCACCGCATGTTCTCACTCATGGGTGAGTGTCAAACAATGAGAACATGTGGGAGAGGAGCATCACACACGGGGGGCAGCTGGGGTGGGTAGGGGAGAGACTGCGGGGGGTGGGGAGGGAGGGGAGGGTGGGGAGGAACAACATGGGGAAAAATGCCAGATATAGCATGCACCTAAAGTAAAATAAATAAATTAAAAAAAAATAAAAACTCTTTGCTGTTCCTGGACTGCCTCCCGCCAGTCGGCTTGTCCTCAGGACATCTGCGCCTTCCGTTCCTGCTCCCGGAATGCTCTTCCATCACTTACTCTTATCTGGTTTGCCATCACTCACCCCACTCTCTCTTGTGTTTCTTCTCAAATATCACCTTTTCAGAGACATTCTCAGGCCTATGTAAATGTCAGCTCCTCTGTTCCCCCATGGCCGGTTGTTCTCCCCAGGTCTGCTTTTTACCATGGTATATGTCATCTTCCACCACAGTCTCAATCAGGACCAGCCCCAGAACTGTCTGCCGTGATGGAAATGTGCATTCTGTGCTGTGCGACATGGTAGCCGCCAGCTACCTGTGTCTACTGAGCACCTGAGAGCGGCTCTTGAGCTCTTGAAAGTGGCCAATGCAATGAAAGAACTTAACTTTTAATGTTACTTGGTTTCAAAGAATTTAACATCAGTTTAAATAACCATACATAGCTCAGGACCACCGTGTTGGACATAGCAGGTCTACCATGGATTTATCCCCTAGTTTATTCAGAGGCTGGTTGTTTAGACATTTGATCTTCCTGAAGACAATATCCATGACTTCATGGTATCATCCATTATCCCCATCACTGCAATGCAAGCTCCATGATGGCAGATGTTTTTCCTGTGCCTGACACATAATAGGTGTTCAGCAAGTGAATCAATGCTCTTTATCTAAGTTTATCTTTTTTTTTTCAGACAGAGTCTTGCTGTGTCACCCAGGCTGGAGTGCAATGGCGCGATTTTGGCTCACTGCAACCTCCGCCTCTGCGGTTCAAGCCGTTCTCCTGCCTCAGCCTCCCAAGTAGCTGGAACTACAGGTGCAGGCCACCACGTCCAGCTAATTTTTGTATTTTTAATAGAGATGGCCAGGATGGTCTCCATCTCTTGACCATGTGATCTGCCCTCCTCAGCCTCCCAAAGTGTTGGGATTGCAGGCATGAGCCACCGCGCCTTGCCTCAAGTTTATCATTTTAAGAGCCAAAGTATGTTTTTATTCCAAACATTTTCAGAAATTATTCTAAGCTCTATAGAATCTGTCCTTATTTTAACTTAGAACCAGAATGTATTGTTTCCTTGCAATTTCAATGTCGCTTTTCTGTACATAACTTGTTATGTTGTAATAAACTGTGTCCTCAGAGATGGTTAATGTCTTTCCTTCATTAACTGCACAGATTGCTGGGTTTTTATTGTCTACTAAATGACTGTTTATCATTAAGTTTTTCTTGTGCCTGTCTCTACTATATGCTTTATTTATTCTTCTTTCTTTCTTTCTCTTTTAGATGGAGTCTCACTCCTTCACCCAGGCTAGAGTGCAGTGGTGCCATCTCAGCTCACTGCAACTTCTGCCTCCCGGGTTCAAGCCATTCTCCCACTTGAGACTCCTGAGTAGCTGGGATTACAGGCATGAACCACCATGCCTGGCTAATTTTAGTATTTTTAGTAGAGATGGGGTTTCACCATGTTGGCCAGGCTGACCTCCAACTCCTGCGCTTAAGCGTTCCTCCTGCCTCGGTTTCCCAAAGTGCTGGGATTATAGGCGTGAGCCACCATGCCCCACTGTGCCTTATTTTTCAAGGGACATGACTGGGTAAGGTTTGAAGGTACTTCTATTCTCCCACATAAACACACAAAGTTTGTGACAATTTTTCTTGTGGACACATTCAGAGTCAGTTCAGAAACTGGTCACCTGTACATACAATTGTCATGAAAATAATATCAGAAATAATCAAGAAGGCAGTTATTGCTATTCCCCTTTACAAGCTGGACCGTGGAAACAAAAGACCTGAAACCTAAAGCCATTGAGCTAGAATTCAAACCCAGTGTTTTCCTCTAACCCAATTCTTGTCAAAAGTGTGGTCCGTAAGTCACTTAATAAAAATCATCTGCTTTCAACTCAACGCTGCTCAAGAAAAAAATAAAAATCAAAAATAAAAAACTACCTGCAGTGCTTGTTTAAAATAAGCATCCTGGGCTACCCACCAATCTACAGTTTTAATGCATAGCAGAGTTTGAGACCCACTGTGCGAAGTTTACTTTCCGAAGAGAAGTATCATGCTACTTTGAGCTTTTATTCTACAGAGGAGAAATGACAATATTCTTATTGGCTCCCAAATTATAAACGTATGACAACTACTTTGTTGCAAACCAAATGAGGATTTTGAGCCTCGATATATACATTCAACTAATTTGACCATAAGTAGAGATGTATCAATAAAAAATATATTTCAGTAATAGATTGTAGGTCAAGAAATACTTCTGGATTCGGCCAGGTGCAATGGCTCATGCCTGTAATTCCAGCACTTTGGTAGACTGAGGTGGGTGGATCACTTGAGGTCAGGAGTTTGAGACCAGCCTGGCCAACATGGTGAAATCCTGTCTCTACTAAAAATACAAAAACTAGCCAGTGTGATGGTGGGTGCCTCTAGTTCCAGCTATTTGGAAGGCTGGGGTATGAGAATCGCTCGAACCCGGGAGGCAGAGGTTGCAGCGGGTCGAGACCACATCACTGCACTCTAGCCTGGGCAACAGAGCGAGACTCCACCTCAAAAGAAAAAAAAGAAAAAAAAAGAAAAAGAAAGGAAATACTTCTAGATTCTTTCACCGTCTCTTCAGAACAGAAAGATCCATCCATCAAGTGTTAAGACCTAGGAGGATACCCTTGCTGCAATGTAGGGTAATCACAGAAAATCTAAAATGTGATTATTCTCTGTGACAAAGGTCATTTGCAGCAAAAGCAAAGGTCCATGTCCTTTTTGCTGGGTTCACGTTCTCCATTCTCCAGTCTGGGTTCCAGAGCATAGAATGACTTTGTGATCGAAAGCCACAGTTGCTGTGTGGACTGGGACTGGCTTTGAGTGTTGGTGTTGTGTATACTCACCAGCCACTACAGTAACTGGGTCTAGAATGCAATAGAACAATTCTATTTTTCTGTGATTCCCTAGGGCCAGTTCTAGCAAGAAGAGATTCTGGCAGAGTTTTTGTTTTCTGCAGTGATTTCAGAGACTTTGAGTGAAACAAGCCAGGTCTAGGGTAAACAAGGGTATAACGGGGAGACCCACGAGAGAAGGGCCAGAGTGGGAACCCAGGAGCCTAGTCCAGCAGGGCCAAGCAGTAGTCGTGAGGGCTCTGTGTGTTTTGGAGTGGGTAAAGGATCAGTAAGATGGCTGGGTACGATGGCTCACGCCGTAATCCCAGCACTTTGGGAGGCTGAGGTGGACAGATCACTTGAGGTCATGAGTTCAAGACCAGCCTGGACAACATGGTGAAACCCCATCGCTACAAAAAAATACAAAAATGAGCCGGGCATGGTGGTGCATGCCTGTAATCTCAGCTTCCAAGGAGGCTGAGGCAGGAGAATCACATGAGCCTGGGAGGTGGAGGTTGCAGTGAGCTGAGATCACACCACAGTACTCTAGCCTGGGTGAAGGAGACCCTGTCTCAAGAAAAAAAAAAAAATAGAATCAGGAAGATGAGCTCCCTAGTGAACAGCATCACCCGCTGTGTCAGCAGATGGGCAAACGCAAGGAGCTACGCAGGAGACCAGAGACCTGCCAGAACTGGGGCAAACCTCCCTGAAGTGTGTATCACATCCAAATTTCAGGTACCAGGGATCAGTTTACAGGGAAACCTGGATTTCTAGGCAGGAACTGCAGTCCAGGAAAGACCTGGGGTAAAGGGCAGTAAATCATTGTGCAGATTGGGTAAACACAGTAGAATGCCAACTTTTGATGGTATTGTGTGTGCTACACTGTGATATCATAAAGCTAGTAATTGAGGGTCTGGGTCACAGCACATTCAACTATGAGTCCGTGGCAGGAGGTCATGGCAGGAAGACATGGTGGAATAAGGTGCCCCAGATCCTCTGCTCAGCCATCATCTACCATCAGGAGCTATGGATCTGGAGAACAGGTAGGTAAGAAGCCACCTGTCACTGTTTTTCTAATGTGAAAAAGAGGTGGCGTAAGGGGGCCAGATAGGTTCATATACTATACACTAGACAGACTCAAATTCCAGGAACTCTGTATTGGTCTCTGCTATTGGGAGACTCCACGGGGAGAATGTGGTCTGTTGGCACTTTTGTTATATCCTGCTCAGTCCACCATGGTGAGGAAAAGGTGGTGCTTATGGACCACAGTCAGTAACAAGGTGTTCCTGACCATGAACACGAGCTCAAGGCCGGCAGTCAAGAGGAGACCTCACCCCAACCTCCACAGAAACCTATTTATCAGATGAGAGGTTTGGGGCATTTGGCCAAGAAACCACACAAGTCACTCCCTCTGCTTCATGGTAGGTTAGGTTTTGAAAGTTAACAAGAATAAAAAAAAAAAACAAAAAAAGAGTCTTGCTATGGTGTGAAAATGGTTTGTCTCCACCAAAAGTCAGGTTAGCATTTGATCCTAAAGTCATGGTGTTGAGAGGCAGTAGAAACTTTAAGAGATGTTTGGGTCATGAGGGTGCCATCATGAAGGGCACGATGCCACTCTTGTGGCCCTGGGTTAGTTCTCACCGGAGTGAGCGAGTCCTTGCTCTTGTAGAACTGCTTTACTGGGGTCACTCCCTGTGCGTTGGCCCTTTCACCTGCACTCACTTGCACTTTCCCACCATTTTACAAAAATTTGTGCCAGAAGCTGCCACCAAGCCTTTGGACTTCCCAGCCTCCAGAACCATAAGCCAAACAAACGTCTTTTCTTGATACACTATCCAGTCTCAAGTATTCTGCCATAGCAACAGAAAACATACCAGGACGAGCCTTTTTATAAAAAATTCCATAAATGAGAGTATAGAGCTAACTTTCATTACTTCTTTGTGATACACATTACAACAACCCTTGTGCAAGGCACACACAGTGATCTCTTACTTGGAAGTAGGGCGAATGTGCTTTAGAGAGGAATGATCCCTGGAGTCCTCCCCTCCCCTCCAACTAACCTCAGTGAAGCTACGTAACATGTTTAGAAAAACACAGTAAAAGTTCAATAAGTGTTAGCCGTTTTTCTCACCCGAAGTTGCCCAGGTTGTAATTGGCAGAATGAATACTGGGACCCAGACTTCCCAACACAGAAACTCAGGCCCCAGCCTGCCACATTACTGCTGCTATCAATGATTACTTTTTATTTGTCATTTGGCTTAGTCGGGATGCTAAAAGATGAAGGAGCTCCAATAATTAAGTGTGCATGCATTTGTGTTTTAGCTTATTAGACTTACGTTGTGTTACACCCTAGCCTCATAGGTTCAGATAACTTACCTAAGCAATCAATTAGAACTCAGAAAACCGATGAGCGGGAAAATTGACTGAAATAGTAATTTGTGTTTCTCCTTGCTACAGAATAAGAACACATTAAAGAAAAAGAACCATGTAAATATCAATAGATGCTGGAAAGACATTTGGTAAAAATCAACAGCCATCCGTAATAAAAATCTTAATTAAAATAGCACTAGAAGGAAACCATTTGAATGTACTAAAGACCACCAAAGCCCTATAGTAAATATTATTCTAAATGTTGACAAAGTGAAGCTGTTTCAGATTGAGTCAGGAACTAGACTGGTGTGTTTGCTTTTGCCATTATTTTTCCACGTTGTTTGCAGGTTCTAGTGAATGCAGCAAAACAAAAGAGTATAAACAGAGAAAAAAGAAAATTATCTTCTTATTAAAAATGTCACTGCAAAAAATTACAAACCACTTGAATAAATAAGATAATTTAATAAACTGGCTACATATAAGATAAATATTTAGTTTATGTGATAGCTTTTTTCTCTCATCTGGTAATAAAAACCTAGAAATGGAATAGGAAAATTACTTAACTCAATATAATGACCTCAAACTATAAATTATTTATGAGTACATTTGGCAAGAAAGTCAGAAGACCTTTATTTAAAAAAAAAAAACAATAAAATCAAATTGATGGAGAAATAAAAAGACATTTTGTATTCTCAGATATAAACATTTAGTGTCACAAAAATGCCAATTATGCTAATGTTAATGTATAATTTATTGCAATGCCCTGATGGAACCACAGACTGTTTTACTGGAATGGAATTAATGTTCATTTGAAATAACAAATAAATGAACAGACAAGAAAGTCTGAAATAAAACCACGGATGAGGTGGCACTGATTTTACGACACAGTCAACATACAAGTCTCTACTAGAAAGCCATTTTGCCACAGTGGTTGTCAAATGTCAGCATGCATCAGAATCTGCTGGGGGGCCTGTTAAAACACTGAAGGCCAGGCCTCACCCAGAGTTTCTGTTTCTGTCGCTCTGGAGTGAAGCCCAAGGATTTGTGTTTCTAACAAGTTTCCAGGTGATGCTGGCTGCTGGGCTCAGCAATGCTCTTTGGGAAGCATAGCTATCACAAATCATTGCTATCAGAAAATCGGGATGTTGGGCAAGAAGAAGACAAACCAGTAGAAGAGACTAGAAAAGCCAGCCATTAGCCTAATATAAATAAGTGTTTAAGAAATGACAAAGGATGTCCATGAGGCGCCACTGGGTAAGAAAAGTAGGACGTATGGAAGTTTGTATGATGTGAACTGGACATGGCAGCTCATGCCTGTAATCCCAGCTACTCGGGAGGCTGAGGCAGGAGAATGGCTTGAACCTGGGAGGCGGACATTGCAGTGAGCCAAGATCACACTACTGCACTCCAGCCTGGGTGACAGAGCGAGACTGTCTCACAAAAAGAAAAATTGTATAATGTGGTCTCAAAGGCAATGCAAGATGAGTTTCTCACAGACCAGGTGGGCCATGTGAGACAGCTGGTACGGGGCTGTCTGAAGGACCACTTAGAGGGGACACCAGACCAGACCCTAGTGCAAAGGAGCTGCTGGCATGACAGGATCCCTAGCAAGTGGAGAAGGAAGTGAACAGCTGAAATGGAAGTCAATTTTACCTGTGATATTGACCAATGCAGAGTATGGGAAGCACTGGAAAACACAAAAATGTCCATGAAATGTGAGAAAGAGGTGGCTTTAGCCATCGGCCAAGTCCAGACAGCTGAGACACTAGATCATCACAGTAGTAATGACTGCCACTGTGCCAGTCAAAAGGCATTACTCCAGCTGTCCTTCCCTCCACACCAAGCCCAGTCCCTGATGACCCAGAGACCACAGCTGTGGAGCTCCAAGAGGAGCAGAAGAACCAGGTGAGAGGAAAGAGTCAAGTCAACCAAGCCCCTTCCCACAACCTGGGTCAGGGACGGGGTGCTGGGACAGTGACTTCCGACGGAACCTGCAATTTCGGCTGCGGCACGTCAATGACTGAACTGACTGTATTATGGG
>NW_016107734.1:1678198-1713088 GCF_001604975.1 Cebus imitator | reverse complement strand
CCGATCTCAGCTCACTGCAACCTCTGCCTCCCAGGTTGAAGCAATTCTCCTGCCTCAGCCTCCTGGGTAGCTGGGATTACAGGTGCCCACCGCACCTGGCTAATTTTTGTATTTTTAGTAGAGACGGGGTTTCACATTCTTGGTCAGGCTGACTCCTGACCTCATGATCCACCTGCCTCAGCCTCCCATAGTGCTGGGATTACAGGCAGGAGCCACCGTGCCCAGCACAGAACATTTTTATTGTCTAAGAGTGAGTGGAAAAATCTGCCTGTATTTTTACTTGATGGCAGAGAAAGAATAAAATTAAGGGACATGGAGAGACAAAAACAGAGTTGCCCTATTGCAAGAGGAGTGTATCTCTTCAATTTGAGCGTTACATAAGATCATAAAATATTTAAATGCAATTGCAATTGAAAAACAGTTGGGTGTTTTCTCCTCCCCATTAGAAGAAGGTTACCTCTGTCCTCTGAGTAGAGGCCTCCAGATTTTGGGGGCCATTAACAGCTGTGGCGTTTCAGCACCCTAAATAGCATGATCTGGCACCCAGAAGATAAGCTCACTCATATCTCCCTCCGAAAGATTTTGTGCAACAGGCGGAGGCTTGGTTAGGGAAAGGGAGATAAACTCTTGCTGACAGTGGAAAGGTGGAAATGGTCTCCTGTGAGGTGGAGGCTTCCCCTCCACAGGCCGAGAAAGAGCAGAGGGGTGGGATTTCTGAAAGTTCCCTCCTGTTGCTCCTTCCGCAGGGGGGCTGAGTGTAGGATGGCTGTCCGGAAGACCAGTCTTTCCTCAGGCTTACAGCCTAACTGGGAAGGATATTCTGAAGAGCTCCAGGGTCCAAGGGATGGCAGAGAGGAAACCTACCAGCATCCTTCTTCAGCAAAGGGCAAGAGGGTAACCATGGCAACTCTGCAGAAGGACCAAAAGGACCCTCCTGGGTTCCAAGTATCACTCTGATTCTCACATGCCTCATAGGGATGGAAGGAGGCTCCCCAAACATGACTGAGAAGGAATTTCTCACCACTACAGTGAGGGAGACTATGAGCTAGATTAACTTTGAATTAATAAGATACTCTGGAACACGAAATATTTGGAGTGTATCCATCTATGCTATGGACAGACATACAT
Organism: Cebus imitator; assembly: GCF_001604975.1. NCBI lineage: Eukaryota > Metazoa > Chordata > Mammalia > Primates > Cebidae > Cebus > Cebus imitator. Next base: position 1,711,960 of record NW_016107734.1, on the reverse strand, counting down.
GTACTATAAGCCAAAGCCTTGAAGAAACAGAGGTGAGACCGGGCATGGTGGCTCATGGCTATAATCCCAGCAACTTTGGGAGACTGAGGCAGGAAGATGGCTTGAGGCCAGGTGATTGAGAGCAGCCTGGGCAACATAGTAAGACCCCAACTCTTAAAAAAAAAAAATCAAGTGTTGTGGTGCACACTTGGAGTCCCAGCTACTTGGGAGGCTGAGGCAAGAAGATCCCTTGAGCCCAGGAGTTTGAGGCTACAGTGAGCTATGATTGTGCCACGACCCTTCAGCCCGGGTGACGGAGCATGACATTGTCTCAAAAAACAAAAACAGAGGTTAGAGGTTTTCACATTCCCTAACAATTGCTCAAGGTTAATTACTGTGATCTGTCAATTGAGCTCATCAACCTAAGGTGAAAGAGGGAAAGAAATTAACTTGACACGGTGCTAATTCTCCATGCGACCGCATTCTGCCAGGGTTGAAGCTGTTTCCTCTCCCAGCTTGCATTTCACTTCAGGAAGACTAATTACATGACTATTCTTGCATAAACTCTCCCTCGTTCTCTGTGTGTCTCAGGCTGCCCTCGAAATCCAAGAATGACCCAAGGCTTAGCCCACGTTTGCTGGCTTCCTTCTCTTGCCCTCTCTTGCCTGTTCTCCTCCCCTTCTCTTTTCTCCTATGTGTAGGGGATCCCATCTGGTTTGATGTTGATGACTTTTGCATTTATTTCTCTAATCCAGTCTCCCCCCTGGAATTCTAGACTTTTATATACAACTGCTTACCAAATGCCTCCATGTGGGCACCTAAGGACCATTTCAAACTTAAGTTCAAAGTGTAATTCTTAAACCCTCTCCCTCTCTAAAAATAGAAAAAAGATTAATTAAATAACCAACCATAAAACTCCCGGACTCTTCCCCTCCCTTCCTATTTCAGTAACGGGAATTCCATTCTACGGCTGCTCACGTGACTTGCTATTTGCCAGGAGTTATCTTCCCTACCTTCCTCGCAGTCCTTCTATCGGGTGGTGATGGTGATTACTGAGTGTCAGCGTGACTGGATTGCAGGATGCAAAGTAGCATTCCTGAGTGCGTCTGTGAGGGCGTTGTCAAAGGAGATTAACATTTGAGTAGGTGGACTGGGAGAGGCGAACCCATCCTCAATCTGTTTGGGCACCAGCTAATCAGCTGCCAGCATGGCTAGAACAAAAGCAGACAGAGGAACGTGGAAGGACTTGATTGGCTGAGTCTTCCGGCCTCATCTTTCTCCCGTGCTGGATGCTTCCCACCCTTGAACGTCAGACTCCAAGTTCTTCAGCTTCTGGACTCTTGGACTCACACCAGTGGTTCTCTTGGACTTTTAGCCACAGACTGAAGCCTGCACTGTGGCTTCCCTCCTTTTGAGGTTTTGGGGCTCAGACTGGCTTCCTTGCTCCTGAGCCTGCAGACGGCCTATTGTGGGTCTTCACCTTGTGATCGTGTGAGTCAATTCTCCTTAGCAAACGCCCCTTCATGTCTATAGCTCTCCTGTTAGTCAGTCCCTCTAGAGAACGCTGATGCACACAATAGTTCATCAGCAAGTTCCAGGTCTCCACCTTGAAACCGCGCAGTCTGACACCTCCTCACTGCCCCATCATCACTTCTCTCTACCAGTCTCCGTACCCCAACTTCTCTCTCTCTGCGCAACCCTCTACCGAGAGGCCACAATGTTGATACAAACATGCAAATTGGATCGCGGCTGTCCTTTGCTCAAAATGTTCCCAAGGCATTGATTCACGTTCAGATGAGAGCTCAGTGGCCTTACCTAGGGTAAGGCTCTGCAAGGTTCTCCCAGGCTCTCCATGATTCGACCTTTGTATCAGGGTCCCAGTGCTGCTATTCCAAATTACCACACACTTAGTGGCTTACAACAACACAAATTTATTCTTTTACAGTTTTGGAGACTATAGTTGAGCATAGTGGCTCATGCCTGTAATCCCAGCACTTTGGGACATGTAGGTGGGAGGATGGCTTGAGGCCAGGAGTTTGAGGTCTCCCTAAACAATGCGGCAAGACCCCATATTTCAAAAAAAAAAAAATTAGCTGGGTGTAGTAATGCATTCCTGCAGTCCCAGCTACTTGGGAGGCTGGGGTAGGAGGATCACTTGAGCCCAGGAGTTAGAGGCTGAAGTGAGCCATGACTGTGCTACTGCACTCCAGCCTGACAGAGTGAGACCCTGTCTCTTAAAAAATAAATTGGAGGTTAGAAGTATAAAATCAAGGCGCCAGCAGGGTCACGTTCTTTCTGGAGGCTCTAAGGCAGAATCCATTTCCTTGCTTCTTTCAGTATCTTGAGGCTGCCTGCATCCTTTGACTTGCAGGCCCATCCCTCTGTCTTCAGAGCCAGCAGCGTTGCATCTTCTGCCCTCTCTGACCTCTGCTTTTGTCCTCATGTCTTCTTTCTATCTACCTGGCCCTCCTGCCTTCCTCTTCTGAAGCCCCTTGTGATTCCACTGGGGCCGTTTGGGTGATCCAGGAGAATCTCTCCTTCTGAAGGTCTTTAATCGCATCTGCAAATTTCCTCTACCATGTAAGGCAGCACAGTCTCAGGTCCAGGGGGTTAGGACGTGGACAAGGGCCGTGATTCAGCCCACCACACCTGCCTAACCTTGTCTCCGAATACCTGCCTTTGCACTGTGACTCTAGCCACACCGGCCATCTTGAAAACCCTGGATACATCAAGTTTGCTCTAGATGACTGCTATCCTCTCAGAGAGGCCTTCCCCTTTCCTTGTCCTACTTAAAAAAACTTTTTTAGGGAGGGGGGTCTTGCTATGTTGCCCAGGCTGGAATGCAGTGGCACAATCATAGCTTACTTCAGCCTCCAACTCCTGGGCTCAAGTGATCCTCCTGCCTCAGCCTCCTGAGTAGCTGGGACTACAGGCGTGCCACCATGCCTATCTAATTTGTGTGTGTGTGTTTTGTTTGTTTGTTTTTTGGTAAAGTCAGTGTCTCACTCTGTTGACCAGGCTGGTCTCAAACTACTGGCTTCAAGCAATCCCTCCACCTCCACCTCCAAAGTTTCTGGGATGACAGGCATGAGTCGCCACACCCAGCCTCATTTGACTTTACCTTTGATAGCACTTATTACTGACCTACTATAAATTTTCCTTCTATCGAATGAAATACTATGAGGATAGTGAGATATATATCTATAGCTACAGATCTATATATGTACATCTATATCAATCTATCCATCTATACACACGCGCGCACACACACACACATGCACACACATTTTGTTTGTTCACTGCTGTGTCATCAGTATCCAGAAGCGTTTGTGTCACAAAATAGGTACTCAGAAGTATTTGGTGTTGCATGAATAACTGAATGAACAATTACTCATTATTCTAGCTCTGGGAGGCCTAGCTGGGAGGATCACCTGAGGCCAGGAGTTTGACACCAGCCTAATCAACATAACAAGATCCCATCTTTACAAAAATCAGAAATGGTTGGGGGGGGGGAGGGGGGAGGTGTCTTCAGAGCCTCAGAACTCGGGAGCATTTTAAGTTCCTAAGTTGTAGGTCACTCTCTTTCTCTTCTTCCCACTTTTTGTTAGGAACGTAATGAACGGGAAGTAATAATGGGCTGGAATGAGGGGTTAGGAACATAATGAGCCGGAAGTGTGGAGCAGAAGGCAGCTCCATCTTCCATACTAATCTGCCACATTGACTCACGGCTAAACCCTGTTCCTGAAATGCCTCTAAGGTTTCCAGTGATCTGCTAGTCCTTGTGTAAGAGCAGGTGCTCGCTGTAAATCCTGCCCTTAGGTCAAACCGCCGTGATGTGATCATATTTTAATTGTCTGGCTTACCCCTTCTGAATTCTCCTTTCCCTGTGGCATATAATCCCTAGGTCTCAAGGGTATTGACATGAGACTTACCAACTGCTTCACCGCCACCCAAGACACACATGGCTTCTATTTCTATGTCTCCCTTAAATGCTCCTGTCTGAAAAACTGGATCTATCAGCCTTTTGAGCCTCTCAACTTCCTGGAACTTTTGGAGATGTCTTTGCATAGACATGCCCACCTCCAAACATCTGCCTTAAGCAACGTCCACACGCAGTCCTGGAGGACCTCCAGAATCTCGCGGGGGGGGGAGGGTGTATAAATTCATTTGTACATTTTCCCTCTATCACATGAAATACTATGAGGATAGTAACACATATATCTTTAGCTATGTATCTGTACATGTACATCTATATCAACCTATCCATCTATACACGCACGCGCGCACACACACACACATACATTTTGTTTGTTCACTATTGTGTCATCTGTATCCAGAAGGGTTTGTGGCACAAAAGCTCTTCCCTTCCCTCCATCAACACACTGGACAGGCTGGAAGCATCATCCTGTCGTGCCCTGAATACCACGAAAATCAATGGAATGCAAGACCCAACAAGAGCCACAGACCCTGAGGTTGGGGGCGATGATCACTGAACCGTGAGATCACATATTCCGTCTTGGGCCAGATGGATCTCTCGGCGGTGGTGACGATTTACACTGGGAACAGTCACCTTTTAAAAATAATACTGAAGACTGAACTCTGATGCTTTTAAATCTTGCCCATATTCGTAGGTAAGGAGTCCGGGGAGTCATGCCCTACAAATCACAAATTCTCATTAGATGGGTTGTATTTAACCTTATGTATCCTGACTTACTTCCCAACCCAACTCTGGCATCACATCACATCACAAGACAAGGAATCAAAATATTTTACCCCGAAACATGTTTCTTTGCCGTATTTTGAAATGGCCCTGCAAAGCTGTTCTTGCTGGGGAAAATCTGCATCTGTAAAGAGTCTCTATTCACATAGCTGATCCTCTGCTTCCAGACTCTCCCAGTCGTAAAAAGATTAACTAAGATCTGAATAGGAAACGTTGTCATCTATTGTCTCTAAGGGCAGCCACTGTAAGACTTCAGAAGAACTTTGGTCTCCACAATCTTTATCTTCACCCAAACGCTCCCTTTCTATCAATCCCAGGTCTTCAGACAAACTCAACCAATTGTCAACCAGAAAATGTTTAAATTGACCTGTGGCCTGGAAGCTCCCCCACTCCTTCTACTTTGAGTTGCCCCACCTTTCTGGACCAAACCAACGTATTTCAAGATGTATTTGATTGACATCTCATGCCTCTCTAAAATGTATAAAACAAAGCCGCACCAGGACCACCTGGGGCACGTGTTCACTCCTCTGTGGTTCAGAATAAATCTCTTGAAATATTTTACAGAGTTGGACTCTTTTCATCCACAATATTGTCTTTCTTTTGGGAGTGATTTCTGTTGGGACAGAATGAGCAAACAGCGAAGTGCTGAGATTAGCGCAGAAACCACAAACCAAATAAATAAGCAAGAGTGAGACACGCTGACCCAGAGCAGACAGATGTGCCCAATGTTTTCGACTATTACACATCCCTGGCTCTCTCTCCCCGTGGTTCTATTTTCCTCTTTGCCCCTCTTTGGGGAGAAATTCACGGGAGCCTCGCAAACCTTGCCTGTATAGCCTGCAAATCAGGAAGGAACCACAAAAGCAACAAGTTCATTTCCATAGTGACACGCTCAGGACCATTCCAGCTGCCAGCACGAGGAGTCGATTTAATTCCTTCCCAGCAAACATATCCACTGTTTTAACATGAGAACGGCAGAAAGAAGTTAATCGGAGGGCCCTAGAGAAGATGGCTGGCCGAGAAACGGAGGGTGGGCTCCAAGTCCCAGCAAAGAGCCCGGCACGCTGTTAACACACATCCGAAAGAAAGTTGTGACTGTCCTCTGCTTTGAAAGGAGTGATTCGTCATTTCGCAGTGACCTCCAAAGCCCTCGCCCGCCCTGAGGCGATCGTGTCCTTTGAAAGCTTCATTACGAAATCCCGCGGTATCCTAGGGACAGCTCAAGGTCACAGCAGCACAAGTTGGAGCAGGCTGGCCTGAAGCGTCCTGGAAGGGATTTTTGACAGATCCTGCCTTTCCCTTTAGCGTCCAACACTTCAGCCACCGCCACGCCCCCTTAGCATGTCACGCCTTTGTGGTGAAAAGAATCAGGATAAAGCTTCATGTGCTCATTCATTCAGGAAAGAAGTCTGCAATCAATTATTGCATGCCTTCTGGCCAGGCGCAGTGGCTCATGCCTGTCATTCCAGCAATTTGGGAGGCCAAGATGGGTGGGTCACCTGAGGTCGGGAGTTTGAGACCAGCCTGGCCAACATGATGAAATCCCATCTCTACTAAAAAAAAAAAAAAAAAAAAAATTAGCCGGGGGTGATGGCAGGCGCCTGTAATCCCAGCTACTTGGGAGGCTGAGGCACAAGAATCACTTGAACCTGGGAGGTGGAGGTTGCAGTGAGCAGAGATCATGTCACTGCACTTCAGCCTGGATGACAGAAACTCTATTTAAAAAAAAAAAAAAAGAAAAAAGAAAACGAACAAATTATTGCATGCCTTCTACATTGTAAGGCAACATTCTGCACTGAGGATCCAAGCTGAGAAATGGTGTTTGTCACTGAAGAATTCATATTCTCCTGGAGCACAGAGACATGCCCTGAAACCATAAAAACGTGGGCACAGCAAAACGGAATGAGGTGCACAGTGCCGTGGGAACTTAGGGGAGAGAGTGTCTGCCTTCGCTGAAGGCACCGTGAGCTGCATCGTGGGGGGTGAGTGGGATTTGCTAAGGGGAAATTCTGAACGGAGATTCTACATAGTGCTGCCAGTGTGTGAAGGTGTAGGAACGGCATCACTGGGGAACGTCAGGGGTTCTGTGTGGTGGGGTGCGGGTGTGAGGAGGAGAAGTGTGAAGTTGGCAAGATGGATGCAGCTCTGCTCCCCAGGATCCTGAAACTCTACTCGAGTGTTTGGGCTTGATCTGCTAAGCCAAGTGCACCAGGCACACACCACAGATGGTTGTAGCCGGCAAGTCCATGCTTATGTTTACAGTTTTGGAAAAGAGCCCTGGTAATGAGGGGGAAGCCCCCTCCCCATCGCCCTCCTCGATGGCCTCCGCCTCCTCCCCTCCAGATGGGAAGGAGGGTGAAAAGAGAAAGTAAAACAAAATAAAATACTGAAGAGCTGGGACAATGACTCCCTTTTCGGTTCCCAGCGTCTCTGCTGTCTGTAAGCCTTCAAAGAGCTGCAAACAAACGTTCCGGAGCCCGGCACTGGGTCACACCCCCACGTCTGCAAGCCCCAGGCTCCCTCCTGGAAACACCTCTGCCAACAAACAATCTACTGCCTTCGTCTTGTCTCTGTAAGCCCCCTCCCGGCCTGTTCCCACTCACACTGCACATGAACCGGCAAGTCAGCGAAGCCAAAAGATCCCAAGGTCGGACGTCCAGCAAATGGACAATGACATAGTTTTGCCTCAGTTTCCCCCTTTAGCATTGTAAGCCTATGAAAGGGGAGAGAAGCTGCTGCCCAGGGAGCTCGGTGAATGAGGCTGTAGCCCCCCGAAGCTCCCAGCCTCATGAAAAGCCACTTCCTTCCTCAGTTTCGTGTTCAAGAGGTTTGTTTCTCGCTGTTCCAACTTCAGTAGCAAAACTATGGGGCAGGAGGTCACAGCAGGGGGGTCTCTGCAAAAGTCAAAGCACGAGGTCACGAAGGTGCGGACGGAGGCAGCCACAGGGCAGGCAGACAGGAGGCGATGCAGGTAAGTCGTGCTCGGCAATTCACAGTCAGCAGAGCCTGGCGTAGGCTGGAGATGGAGGGTGAGAAGCAGGAGTGCCGGTGAACCAGGCTGACCTTGCACTACACAGCGAACGCCGCCACCGAGAACACGCGTGAAAAATGTGTGTTGCCATAAGTGATGACAGAACGGGTAGGTGGGCCTGGAGGGCACGATGCATTCAACTTGGGACCTGTGGAGTTTGACGTGTGTGTAGTGCAACTAGTGGATACGTGCATTAAGTGTGCAACCACGGCACTGAAGTGCTGGATTGAGTCTGGCTGTAGAAAGGGAGCTGTGAGGATCACAGGGAAGTCAGGGATAAAAGCAGAGGTTGGAATAAGCCCCCTGAGTTTGGGAGCAATGTGATACAAGGAGAGGGCTAAGGAGAAAGGTCTGGGGAATAAAAACACTTAACATGCTAGAAGGGGAAGAGAAGGCTGACAAAGAACAGTCCAACAATTTTGGCTAACTGGGAACAAAAAGCATCTTAAAAACCAATGGGCTGCTAATGGGTATGGGTTTATTTTTGGGGGAGATGAAAATGTTCTAAAATCAACTGTAGGGATGGCTGTACAACTCTATGAATATACTGAAAACCACTGACTTGTGCACTAGAAACGGGGGATTGTATGGTTTGTGGATTGTATCTCAATGAAGCCATTATTGAGAGAGAGAGAGAGAGAGAGAAAGGCATTTTTAAAAAAAACCCAGTGAGGCTGGGCACAGTGGCTCATGTCTCTAATGCCAGCACTTTGGGAGGCCGAAGCAGACGGATTATCTGAGGTCAGGAGTTCGAGACCTGCCTGGCCCACATGGTGAAACCTCATCTCTACTAAAAATACAAAAATTAGACAGGCATGGTGGCACATGCCTGTAATCCCAGCTGCCACTTGGGAGGCTGAGACAGGAGAATTGCTTGAGCCTGGGAGACAGAAGTTTCAGGGAGCTGAGATTGTGCCACTGTACCCCAGCCTGGATGACAGAGCAAGACTCTGTCTCAAAACAAAAAAACCAAACCAAAGAAAAACAAAACAGTGAATACTTATGTCAAATATAGCCAAAAGTCAATAAAGAAAGGGCTGAAAAGTCATCTTTGATTTTGCTAATGAGGACGGCAGTGTTGCTCTCAGGGAAGGAGACATCAATAAGGTGAAGGGGACAGAAACCCTATGGCAATAGGTTGGACAAGAAGGGGGCTCATCGTTTCCAGGGTAGATGGGCGGTTAGCCAGTTTACAGGCAGAGTGTGGGTCTGACAGTGAGAAAGTGGAAAGGAGGAGGCAGCAAGAGGGATGATGTGATGGGGCCCATTCCCGGGGGAGAAAGGGGGAGGCCAGGGAACCCAGAGCTTGGAGGGGGGCTGGAGGAGACACCACGATGCCACTGAGTTTGGCAAATGAGGCAAAGGAATTGACAATGTTCACCTTTGCTGTTCCCTTTTGTTCACAGTGTAGGAGTCCAGGACACTGCTGTGGAGGAGGGAAGCGGCAGTGTGGTCAGAAGATCAGGAAACATCGGAGCGACGCGGGGTACCAGCTACACAGAATAGAAAAGGTACAGGCAGGGACAGATGGAGGAACCGCACCACAGTGCCCAGGACCCAGTGCAACGTGAGAGCAGGTGTCTTAGCTCCTTCTGGCTCTGCCACAACAAGAGATCATAAACCGGGTAGATTCTAAACTTCTCACAGCTCTGGAGTCCGAAGGCACCAGCGGATCTGGTGTCTGATGAGAACCTGGTTCCTAGACGGCACCTGCTTCCTGCACCCTCATGTGGTGGAAAGAGAGCTCCCTTGGGGCTCTTTCATTTATTTATTTAAAGAAACATAACATATTAACAGATGAAATAAGTACTCCAGTACACGCAAGGTAAAAACTTGACGTTGGGGGAAAAAAAAATCACTCTATAGTGTAAATTAAAAAACAAAACACTCGCTCACACTAGCTTTCCCCCAATTTGCAAATCACTGGGGCTCTTTTACAAAAGCACCAATCTCATTCACGAGGACTCCACCTTCCTGACCTAATCACCTCCCAAAAGGCCCCGCCTCCAAATACCGCAACCTTGGAGGTTACAGTTTCAACCCATGAATACAGGGTGACACAGACATTCTGACCCCAGCATCATGGATTTGTGATTGCCTTGAAAAGAATTTGAGTCACTTGGCCGGGCATGGTGGCTCATGCCTGTAATGCCAGCACTTTGGGAAGCCAAGGTGGGCAGATCACCTGAGGTCAGGAGTGCAAGACCAGCCCGGTCAATGTGGCGAAACCCTGTCTCTACTAAAAAAAAATACAAAAATTAGCCAGGCATGGTGGCATGTGCCTGTAATCCTAGCTACTGAGGAGGTTGAGGCAGGAGAACTGTTCAAACCTGGGAGGTAGAGGTTGCAGTGAGCCAAGATCATACCACTGCACTCCTGCCTGGGTGACAGAGCAAGACAGTCTCGGAAAAGAAAAAAAGAATTTGAGTCACTTTATGGTCTAAATTCTCAGCCACAACAGTCGCTGATTTTGGGGTTATTTGAGTTGAATCCTCTTCCCTTCCCTGAGTGAGAGGGATGAGAATGAGAACAGACCTTTTTTTTCCTTTGGAGACAAGGTCTCACTGTGTCGCCCAGGCTGGAGTGCAGGGGTGCAATCACAGCTCTCTGCAGTCTCAGCCTCCAGGGCCCAGGCAATCCTCCTGCCTCAGCCTCCCAGGTAGCTAGGACCACAGGTGTGCTACTGCACCCAGCTGAAAACAGAAGTTTAGGAACAGAGCTCAAGATGTGCACATCAGCCATGACAAATGGTGCCCTGGGAGCTGCTATGCTCTGGAGCCATTACTTGTTTATAAGGGGTGGGACTGATCCACAGTCTGGCTTCTCCAATCCGACTGTGACACAGAAGGCTCATCTTCCCTTCCCTCCTTTCCACAGTTCCTGGTTTCTGATTCCCTTTTTCTCTCTCCATAGTGTGTTCCTCCTTTATTCCAGCAATACTTTGTTAAAGCCTTCAAAGACTTTTCATCACAGTAGCAGCGCATGCTCATATAAAATACAATGATTAAGAAGAGAAAAATTATTCATAATATTTTATCCAGACATAACTACTGATAATGCTTGGTATGTCTCTTTCCAACATCTTTCTTTGCACGTATACCTATACACCTATACCCATATGCACCTAGGTTTTAATATTGTTAAGGTCAAATGTGCAATTTTGTTTTCTAGCTTTTTTTTTTTGAGATGGGGTCTCACTCTGTTGCCTAGACTAGAGTGCAGTGATGCAGTCTTGACTCACTGCAGCCTCAGCCTCCCCAGGCCCAGATGATCCTCCCACCTCAGCCTCCTGAATAGCTGAGATTACAGGCATGCACCACCACACCCTGCTCATTTTAGTATTTTTTGTCGAGACAAGGCTTTGCTATTTTGCTCAGCCTAGTTGCAAACTCCTGAGCTCAAGCAATCTATCCACTTTGGCCTCCCAAAGTGCAGGGATCACAGGTGTGAGCCACCGTGCCCAGCCAGAAACACCTTATTTCAACTAGATTTCACTCTTCAGTTTAAAATGGGGTTTATCCACCTCAGCCTCATTGACGTTTTGGGTCAAACAAGTCTTTGTAGTTGGTGGGGAGTGTGGTTCTTGTAAATCATAGGATGTTTAGCCATATCCCTGGCCTCTGCCCACTAAATGCCAGTAGGATCCCCTGCCCCTCACCCAGCCATGGTGTGAACAACCAAAAATGTCTCTAGACCTTGCTAAAGGTCCCCTGAGGGTACAGGATCTTGCCAGTGGTGAGCCACCATGTTAAGATAGCTTATCCAGAAAATGTGGGTTGTTAAGAGTGGTGTCCTAAAGCAATGAACCAGGAAAAGAAAATGAAAGAAAGGACTTATTAAACAGGGCCTATTTGCTGGCTTTTCAGGGACAATATCAAAGCCTTCCACGTTGTGATTTACTTGGACACATCATACCACAGTGATCATCTGAAGCTTCCTAAAAGCTAGGAAATGGAGACAGAAACAATTGTGGTTCTCATGTCCTTTCCAGACCCCAAACGAAATTCCAAATATATTACAGAATTAGCTGTTTTGAAAACTCAGACCATACAAAACGCAAAAGGAAACAGAAGTAGGTATTTCTCAAGCCCGTGAATGAGGGGGCCTTTGTAGGCCTCTCTGTGTCAACTCTCTGCTGGCAAAGCCCAGCATACGTGGAATTGAAAGTCACACAAGAAACCAGGAAAAATAACTACAACAATTGTAACAAAGAATTTGGATCTTATTATTATTATTATTATGTGAAATGGAGTCTCACTCTGTCACCCAGAAATGCAATGGCACAATCTTAGTTCATTGCAATCTCAGCCTCCCAGGCTGAAGCGAGTCTCCTGAGTAGCTGTGATTACAGGTGGGCACCAACACACCTGGCTAGTTTTTGCATTTTCAGTAGAGATGGGGTTTCGCTGTGTTGCCCAAGGCTGATCTCGAACTACTGGCCTCAAGTGATCTGCCCGCTTTGGCCTCCCAAAGTGCTGGGGCTACAGGCAGGAGACATCACGCCTAGCAGATAGCACTTGTTACATGCCAGGAAAGCACTTTACAAAGTCTGACACTTTTAGTTCTGTTAAGAACCCTATGAAATAGGCACTGGCATTATCCTCCCATTTTAGCGATGGGAAAATGGAGGCACCAAGAAACTAAGTGGCTTCCCCAAAGACACACAGCTGTGGCAGAGGTGGGAGTCTAGGCTAAACAGTTTTGCTCCAGAATCCCTACTCTAAACCAGTTTGCTAGACAGCTTCCAGAGAAAGCACCATGGAAATGGGGATGGGGCTCCCCTGGACACAACTTGTGTCAAATAAGTCCAGGAGAAGAGTGAGCCTTCTGAAAAGCAATTGGGAAGCATGTATCAAGAATCTTTAAAATATTCATAGTGGATTGAACCAATAGTTCCACTTCTAGGAAGCAAGAGCTATGGACAAAAATAAGAGTTCCTTTGCTTTTTGTCACATTTTTAATAACATAAAAATAAAAAATGTTCCGATGTTATGGTATATCTATATGTAGAATATTATACAGCCATGAAAATTGTGTTTACAATTATATTTAATAACTAGGGGATAGTTATTAAAGGGTAGACATTCAGGTTGAAAGCTAAGAAACAAGGCCAGGCATGGTGGCTCACTCCTGTAATCCCAGCACTTTGGGAGGCCAAGGTGGGTGGATCACTTAAGCCCAGGAGTTTGAGACCAGCCTGGCCAACATGGTGGAACCTGTCTCTACTAAAAATACAAAAATTAGCCAGGTGTGGTGGCACACACATGTAATCCAAGCCACTTGGGTAGCTGAGGATGGAGATTTGCTTGAATCCGGGAGGTGGAGGTTGCAGTGAGCTGAGATGGCACCACTGCACTCTAGCCTGGGTGACAGAGCAAAATCTTGTCTTGCATTAAAAGAACAAAAAAAGAATAAGGTGTTTCTGCAAAGCCTGGGCTATTCTTGGAATGTGAAGAACAAAATACTGTGAGATGAACCATTAGGGTTTCCTCTGGGCCTCTTTGGTTCTGCTCATTGCAAGATTTGGGCCTCTGTGGGGTTAGAGGTACTGACATGAGAGCTAAGGAAATAATATTGGCCCAAAGATCATCTCTTAGGGATCTGTGTACGTTTTCTCTGTGAATCAGGCTTGAACTCTTTCCCATCATGCTGCCCAGCTAGACTTCACACAAGCTGATTAAATCTCTCGGGATTTATAAAGCTTGGCGAGACTGGTTTCTTACATTCTGTCAGGTTCTCCAGGACCCTTACAGCCACTGAAACTGGGTTCTGATGCCTGGTACCTGGTATCCTAGCACAGCCAAAGCCCTGCTTGTGGAGTAACCCTGACTGATTTTTAGTGCCTCCTTACTCAGGTCTGATGTCCTTATTTTTAAAGGGGATTAATTCTGGATCTATTATTCTGTTGATTTCACGGATTTAAATACTATACCTTTATACTATGTTTTCATATTCCATTGGCCGATTCTCACTTATGCCTTCCATCCCCACTTAGCCAGAAAGACAAGATTTTGCTCTTTTGCCCAGGCTAGAGTGCGGTGGTATGATCATGCCAACCAGGCTCTCACCCCAGCCTCCTGAAGAGCTGGGACTACAGGCACACGCTACTATGCCTGGCTAATTTTTAATTTTTTTTTTTTTTTTTGTAGAGACACAGTCTCGTTATGTTGCCCAGGTTGGTCTCAAACTTGTGGTCTCCAGTGATGCTCCCACCTCGGTCTCCTAGAGTAGTGGGATTAGTGGCGTGAGCCACCGTACCCAGTGCCATCAGATTTTATCGTCGTCATAAAGTTTTTATTCCGTATTCCAGACGACATTGGAATACATGTGTCATTTCAATAAGAGTTCCATTGGAATTTCCATGCACAGCACAATCTATGCATTAATCTGAAGGAAATTAAAAAAAACCCGTATCTTTATTTTGCTTTCTGAGAGCATGATAGGCTTTCTCATTTAATCAACTCTCAGTTTAGTTTTCAGTAGTTTAGTTTCTCTCAATCCTGTACATTTCTTATTAAGGTTATTCCTTTATGTTTTTGTTGTTACTAGGAATGAAGTCTTTTTCCATGTTTCTGACTGGTTATTGATAATAAAAACAGACTCTAATGTTTATGTCACATTCAGCTACCTTAAATTCTATTTTCTTTTTTTGAGACAGGGTCTCGTGCTATTGCCCAATCTGGAGTGCGGTGCTGCAGTCTTGGCTCACTGCAATGTCTGCCTCCTGGGCTCAAGTGATCCTCTCATTTCAGTGTCCCCAGTAGCACATCACCACGCTCAGCTTATGTTTGTACTTTTTGTACAGACACGGTTTTCCTGTGTTGCCCAGGCTGGTCTCAAACTCCTGGGCTCAAGCAACCCACACCCCTTGACCTCTCAAAGTGGTGGGATTACAGACATGAGCCACAGTGCCTGGCCTTGAATTCCATTTTCAATTTGTGTGTAATTTTGAGTGATTCTCTTGACAATTTTATCTCTCTTCTTTTCTTTTTTTGAGACAGAGTCTTGCTCTGTTGCTCAGGCTGGAGTACAGCGACATGATAACTTTATCTCATTTTAATTGTTCCTCTTGTTTTGATTTCACAGAATTGTCTACAACTTTCAGAAAATGTTAAATAAGATGATTTTTTTTGAGAAATAGATACTTAATATTTAATGTTCCAGTGTTTTCACATTGTGTACAATTTTAAGTATTTTTTTTGTTTTTCTTTTTTTATTGCATTTTAGGTTTTGGGGTATATGTGAAGAACACACAAGATTGTTGCATACGTACACACATGGCAGTGTGATTTGTTGCCTTCCTCCCCATCACCTATATCTGGCATTTCTCCCCATGCTCTCTCTCCCCAACTCCCCACCCTCTGCTATCCCTCTCCTAGATCTGCCCGACAGACCCCAGTGTGTGATGCTTCCCTCCCTGTGTTCTCATTGTTCAACACCCACCAAATAAGATGATTTAGTTCTCATTCATTCGACAAGAATGACATGACTCCTTTTGTTTCTGCTTTTGGTAGAAGCACCTCTCATGCATCACCTTTGGCTGGGCTGACTTTCCCCACTCCCTGGTGACATTTCCAGTTCTCTATCATGGGATCTAAAGTCTGATATAAATATTACATTCAGGCCAGAAGGCCAACAAAATTCTCTCTAAGAGTTATGGTAGGATGACAAAGTAATATACAGAAGAACGAAAATGACCTTTAAAGGAAGAAACCTGAGCAGAACGATGGCACCTTCTAGAGATGGATCTACTAAGGCATGGGCTCCTTCCAGTCATTCATTGGAGTTCGTGCTTGACTCTAGCTGAGAATGGAAGTGTTGGGGTCTGACCCGCAGACCCTGACCCAGTGACAGATGAACAAATGCACTCAGACACAGATATCTGGTGAAAGAGTGGGCTTAGGGGTCTGAGCCACTCACTGATACCGAGAAGCATCTGGTAAAGAGTTAGCAGCCATGGTGGCCCTGACTCACTGGCCCTCCTGGCATTTATTCAGCATACATTCAGTGACAAAGGCTTTGAGTCAACACCACTAGAGGGTAATTAACCTGGCTACCCTACCCCCCACAGAGAGCCATCCTGCTTGGGAATGATCAAAGTTTAGTTTTAAGACCATAGGAGTAAACAAGTTATTTAGATAAACTTCTCTACATTCCTATGTTATTTGCTTTTTGGCTATCAACTCAAGGTAAAGAGGATTAGGCTGCCTTCAGCCAAACTTTTACTGAGGCTATGCAACCCCCTCCCCTGGCCTTCCAAGAAGGTTTGTGACTAATTTTAATAACTTTATCTTTATAATTTCTCTTACAACTCTTCCCACCATCCTGACTGAACCCCTACATCGAAGTAATGTGGAAATATCACTTCTAATGGCAAAAACCACAGTGACTTTTATGCCAGTCTAATAGATCCATCCCATTATTACCTTAGATTCTAAACTAATAGGAGGGAATGCTCCAAATTCCAGTTAATAAACTTGGAACCACACTGGCCACAGAAATATCTTAATGTGCTTATTTTCTGAAAATAATGGTCTCAGTAGGTTCCCTAAAATAGGAGTGGGCTGCCCTGTGTAACACCTGCTGTGTCCAGAAGCCAACTGAATTCTACAAAGGGCAGCAATTATTCTGAAAACGGCATTCACAATATCTTTCCATTTTAATAATACATGCCTTAATTTTTTTTAACAGTCCACTTATTTGCAGTCATTGCCCAGATGTGAGGAGGGATGTGACTTGATTGGTAATGTCATATTTCCTTGCAGGGCACCAAGCCTCATACATAATACAAATATCTGACAATCCGTGACTACATAAACTTGACAAATGAGGGCTGATTTGTCACAAAAGATCATCTCCCTTTACTAATTCAGTGTGCCTCTAGAGAACTTCTTTCTTTCTTACAAGCTCAGCACTTCCTCATGTTTAAGAAAAGATTAGGTTTCCCAAAAAATAGCTGAGCAGGTTAAACTGGAATCACGCTTACGAGTCCTGATGAAACAGTTCTCAATTTCTCACTAAAGCACTTGCGATAGAACGGAAAACAATAAACATCAAAATTAGGTGAGAATCTTATAGGAATTCAGAACGAAAGGGCTGTGATCTTGTGTAGGTCCATCAAGCTTCCTGCCTTGAGTATGAAAGGAAGGAGGAGAAGGCTTTGAGAGACCCTCAGTGTCTCCATCCCCCATAGGTCCCTGGAGCCTCAGACTAAACCAACAGCAAAGCTGGGCACACATCTTTGTTTTGAGGCAGGCAGAGAGCTGTTAGCTCCTCTCCACCTCCACTCTCATTTTATCTCCTTTCTCTTTCTGTACAGAGCTTCAGTTCCCTGATAGCATGCTGCTCCCAAACAGAGGAGAATGGTGAGCCTCCTGGGAGGAGGGTTCTCTCCTGCAGAGCATTGCATGTGTGTGTCAAGGAGGAAAAACAGATATGCCGGTGCAGAGGTTTTCCCTGTATTCTGCATTTTCGTGTTTCAGCAAGCCAGGAAATAAGGCTAAGAGAAGGCCCCATCTCAGTCTAGCAGAACATTATTGGATGATCATTTGCTAAAAACAACACAAAACAAAACCCCCTAGAAATTCACAAGCAGCCCTGAAAACGTGTTCGTCCACCAACGGAAGAGAAAGCTTGACGGATCTACACAAGGCCTCCTGTAGTAACCATCAGTCCAGCACTACAGGCCTTTTGTTGTGAATTCCGGTAAGAATTCTCATCTAATTTTGGTGTTTAGTGGTTTTTTGTTCTTTTGCAAGTATTTCAGGGAGAATTTGGGAACTGTTGCACCAGGACTCATGAGCATGATTCCATTTTAACCAGCTCAGCTATTTCTTGGAAATGTAATCTTCTATTAAACATTAGGAAGTGCTGAGTTTGTAAGAGGGAATGAAAGGGGATTCTACCAAAGGACCAGCAGGCAGAACCAAGGACTTGCTCTTTATTTGTTGGTAAACACCAGCCCAGCACACATTTTTTCCTGTCCAAGGATAAAAGAATAGAAAAAAAAGTTTACCTTGAGCCTCTGGAAATTACTCTAACATAAGGTAAAGGGAAGATAATTGTGACTGCCCAGATTAAATATATCATCTTTGAACTTTATTTACTAATAAAAAGGAAAGGAAATGAGCATTTCTTTCCTATTATCAACAGGATGCAGGAAGACCCTGCACTGGGAAATGAGGAGAAGGGTTAGGGGATGATAATATCATCCCAGGCCTCAAAATATTTCTATCAGTGTTCAAATCTAGTATCCCACAAACAGTAAAAAATTGTGTGGCCTATGAAGAGACAACACCCTATGAGCCTGAACCAGCAAAAACAATAGAGAACAGAAACAGACTGGCAGGGACTTCCAATATTGAGGCCAGCAGACACAGACTGTAAATCAACGTGGTTTACAATGTTCATAGAAGAAAAAAACAAGATCAAGAATGTTCCGAGAGAGAGAGAGAGAGACAGAAGAAGAAGAAGAAAGAGAAGGAGGAGGAGGAGGAGGAGGAGGAGGAAGGGAGGGAGGGAGGGGGAGAGAGAATGTTGGCAATTAGCTGGAAACTATCAAAAAGAATATAGACGTTGCAAATTAAAAAAAAATCCTGGTCAGATCACCTGAGGTCAGGAGTTCAAGATCAGCCTGGCCAACTTGGTGAAACCCCGTCTCTACTAAATATACAAAAATTAGCTGGGCATGGTGGCACATGCCTGCAGTCCCAGCTACTCAGGAGGATGAGGCAGGAGAATTGCTTGAACCTGGGAGATGGAGGTTGCAGCGAGCTGAGAGTACACCACTGCACTCCAGCCTGGGTGACAGAGTGAGAATCTGTCTCAAAAAAGAAAAAAAAGTTAAATAAAAGGAAATGATGGAGCTGAAAAATAAAATAATCCAAAATTTAAAACTCAATAAATGGGTGTGACAGCAGATTAGAGAGATCAGACATGGCTGATAAAAGGATTTGGGAACTGAACTGTAGGTCAAAACGAATACTCCTGAATGAAACAGATAGAAGAGAGAGAGCCTAAGAGACATAAAGTACACAATGAGAAGACATGACAGAAGGTTTATTCCAGAGTTTCACAAGGAAAGGAGATAGAGAACGAGGCAGAAGCAATATGTGAGGCTTAAAGGCTAAAATACGCAAGCCATGCTTTGAAGAAGCCCAAAAACGCCCGAGAAAGACACATAAAATGAAATCCACAACTGGACATGTCACAGTAAAACTGAAAAATGTAAAGACAGCAGAAACCTCCAAAGGGGTCACAGAAAAAACTAAGAAGTTACCCTTAAAGAAGCAATAGAGAGACTGATGGCTGACAGACTGCCCTCATGAAATAGCATCCAGATAGAGAACATGCATCTCAACAACGATGGATGCAAGAAGACACGGGAATAATGTTATCTGATTTCAATGAGAAAGGGACTGCTTGCTTAGACATTTATTCCAGAAATAAGGAGCATAACTTAGAAATTAAAAGACGAAATTATAGTTATTGAACTCTGTAGAATCATATATCCATATAATTCTACATATGGATATTCGTAGAATACATATCCATATATCCAACCTAAGAGACTAAGGCTCAACAGGGTGAATAAAATTCAGCAATGCCAATGGCTTCTGTAAGCCAATACTAAAGTATAAAGAAAAAATTCCACTCACAACAAAGACACAACTCTCTCTCTCTCTCACTCTCCCTCCTGGGCTCCCTGCACAGACGCCTTTTATAAAATGCCAAGAAAGAATGCTAACAAGAAATGTATGGGATGCTTATGAGAAACAGTGGGCATTGAAGTTTATAAAGGAAAGATGAATATTTAGACAGACATTTCATGTTGCTGAATGGCAACACCTTATATCTTAAAGGTCCTTAAAGTAATTTAATAAACATCTCGATGACATTTATTTTGGAATTAGAAAAAAGATCACTCTAAAGCTCATATGAATAAATAAACAGGAAAGAATAATGTGAAGAGGACCAGATCTCCAGATACTAAAGCATATAACAAACTTCAGAATAACTGACACCATGGCATAACAAGAAAATGTCACCATACGGAAGCATGGCATAGAATATGTCCATACATATATCAGGCACATTAAGACCATATGGTTCTCTGGAAAAAAACAAAAACAAAAACAGGTGAAATCCTCATCACATAAACAAATGTAAGCTCTAGAAGACTGAAGAATTTAATGTTACTAAATCAAAATATAAGCCATAAAATTTAGAAGAATAGGCAACTATTTAACTCATCCCTAGAAAGATAAACCTCTTTTTTTTCATCATAAAACCCATGGAGTAAATAAAATAAAGACTTGCTGGACTTGCTACTTCAAATTTTTTAAACTTTATCATGTCAAAAATAGGAGAAAGAAAGTAAAAATACAAAGGAAAACTTGCAAAATAGTTTCCATGATTGTGGCAGACAAACTTTTAACATCCTGGATATTCTGGCTTTTATAGATCAATAAGAAAAGCCGTTAAGGTCATAGAAAAAGAAAATGCAAATAACTATGG
This sequence comes from Cebus imitator, assembly GCF_001604975.1. Lineage (NCBI taxonomy): Eukaryota > Metazoa > Chordata > Mammalia > Primates > Cebidae > Cebus > Cebus imitator. The sequence goes on along the minus strand of NW_016107734.1, from coordinate 1,691,714 downwards.
TTATTTTTTTAAATGGCTAATTTAAGCCAAAGATGTCCATTTTCACCTCTCCTATCCAACATGGTACTTGAAGTCCTAGCCGGAGCAATCTAGCAAGAGAAAGAAAGACACCCAAACTAGAAAAGACAGAGTCAAAAGATCTCTGTTTGCTGATGATATGATCTTATTATACCTAGAAAACCCTAAAGAGTCTGTCAAAAGACTCCTAGATTTGATAAATGAATTCAGCAAAGTTTCAGGATACAAAGTCAATGTATAAAAAGTAGTAGCATTTCTATACACCAATAACACTCAAGCTGAGAAGCAAATCAAGGTGGACAGTTAGTGAAGGATGGGGCATGCTTACTTGCAGGTGGCTAACAGCAATACCAACGTTTTTGGGGCCAAAAACGTTAGCACAAGGACCCCCAGTCAGTAACAGATGTTCCAGAAAGGGGCTAGTGCAGATGTCTGTGGTCACCTGTGGCTGTCAACTTCCTTGCTGAAGGAGGAATGATGGCTGGAGGGAAAGTCCCAAAGGCAGAGCATGCAAACTAGCAAAGGACTGTGTCCTTATGCTGAACTTTGCTCATTATAATAGTAAAAAACACACCCCTGGGTGGAGATTTAAAAGGCTAATGAGGCATTCAATACATGTACTTGCATGTACAATAGCTGTGCATGTGGGCCCAGGAGACCACCCACAACATGCTGACCAACAATGTCCATTCCAGCCCCCTTACGAATCATCATGTAAGACTGCCATCAAAGGAGTTTCCTCAGTGCCAGTCAGCACCGTCTCTCTTGAGCAATCCACTCTGACCCAGCTAACAGAGTGTATTTTTGCTTCACAATAGCCTTCCTTGCCTACTTTTACTTTGGACTTGTTCTGAAATTCTTTTGTGTGGTGAAGGTGAGACCCTGAACCAGTCCACTGACAACACTATAACTATAATAACAATAAAATATCTAGAAATGCATTTAACAAAGGAGATAAAAGATCCTTACAAGAAAAACACTAATAAAAGAAATTGTAGATAAAACAAACAAATAGAAAAATATTCCATGCTCATGGATCAAAAGAATCTATATTATTAGAATGCTGCCCAAAACAATCTACAGATTCAAGAGAATCCCTACCAAAGTACTAACATCGTTTTTCATAGAATTAAGAAAAAAAAATCCTAAAATTCGTATGGAACCATAAAAGAGCCAGGATAGCCAAAACAATTCTACTGGAGGCATCAACATTACCTAACTTCAAATTATACTACAAGGCTATGGAAACCAAAACAGAATGGTACTGGTATAAAAATAAATACACAGACCAATGAAACAGAATAAAAAACCCAGAAATGAGGCTATGTATCTAAAGCCAACTGATCTTTGACAAAGTCAACAAAAACATACACTGGGGAAGGGACACCCTATTCAATGAATGGTGCTGGAAAAACTGGAAAGTCATATGCAGAAGAATGAAATGACCCCTATCTCTCACCATATACAAAAATTAACTCAAGATAGATTAAAGACTTAAATATAAGAACAAAAACTATTTAAATACTAGAAAAAAAAAAACCTTGAAAAACATCATCTGGACATTGACCTTCACAAGGAATCCATGACTAAGACCTCAAATGCAAATGCAACAAAACCAAAAACCAACAAATGGGACATAATTATTACTAAAGAGCTTATGCATAGCAAAAGAAATAACCAACAGGGTGAACAGACAGCCTGAAGAATGGGAGAAAATATCTGCAAACTATGCATCCAACAAAGGGCTAATAACCAGAATCTAGAGGGAACTCAAACAACTCAGCAAGAAGGCAACAAGTAACCCCATTAAAAGGTGGGCAAAAGACAGAAACAGATATTTTTTAAAACAAGACACACAAATGGCCAAAAATCGTATGAAAAAAATGTTCAACATCACAAATCATCAGATAAATGCAAATTACAACTATAAGGAGATCCCATCTTACACCAGTCAGAGTAGCTATTATTAAAAAGTCAAAAATAGCAGGTATTGGAGAAGAAAAGTGAATAGATGCATAGACCAATAGAACAGAATAGAGAACCCAGAAATAAAGCAACATACGTAAAGCCAACTAATCTTTGACTGTTGGTGGGAATCTAAATTCTTACAACCTTTATGGAAAACAGTATGGAAATTTCTCAAATAACTAAAACTAGAACTACCAATCCTACTAGTAGTAGGAGTGCTGGATTGAACGGTAGTTCTGTTCAAAGGAAAATAAATCATTGTACCAAAAACCTATGTATAAGATATGCTCTTATATGTTTATTGCAGCACTATTCACAATAGCAAAGATGTGGAATTGCATAAAGAAGGATTGCATAAGGAAAATGTGCTGTATATATATACCATGGAATACTACTCAGCCATAAAAAAGAATGAAATCATGTCTTTTATAGCCATATGGATGGAACTAGAGCCCATTATCCTAAGTGAAATAACTCAGAAACATAAAGTCAAATACTACATGTTCTCACTTATGAGTAAAGCCAAATAGTGTATACACATGGACATAGAGAGCAGAATAGTAGACCCTGGAAACTTGGAAGGGTGGGAGGGTGAGAGGAGGGTAAAGAATGAAAAATTGCTTAATGGGTACAACATACAATCTTCAGGTAATTGCTACACTAAAAAGCTCAGACTTCACCACTATATAATAAAACTACACTTGTACCCTCTAGATCTGTAACAAAAAATAAAAAAACTTGCAATGGCTAATTTAAATGAGAAACCACTTTTTAATATCATCCAACTGGCAAGATTTAAAATAAATTCTAGTGTTTAAAGTTGGAGGCCTCACACTACCTAACTTCAAAAATATACCATGAAGCTACAGTAAACAAAGCAGTATGGTATTGGCATAAAAACAGACACATGGACCCAAGGAGCAGAATAAAGAGCCCAGAAATAAATCCATGTATTTACAGCCAACTGATTTTTGACAAGGGTGCCAAGAACACACAATAGCGAAAGAATAGTCTCTTCAATGACTGGTGTTGGGAAAACTGGCTATCTTGCAAAAGAATGAAATTAGACCTTTATCTCACATCATATACAAAAATCAACTCAAAATGGATTACAGACTTAAACGTAAGATCCAAAACTATGCAATTACCATATGAAAACATACGTGAAAAGCTTTGTGACATTGGTCTGGGCAAAGATTTTTTGGGAAAGATCTCAAAAACACAGGCAAAAAACGCAAAAATAGAGAAATGGGATTATATCAAACTACAAGGTTTTGCACAGCAAAGGAAACAACAGAGTGAAGAGACAACTTACAGAATAGAGGAAAATATTTGCAACAATGCATCTGATAAAGGGTTAATATCCAAAATATATAAGGAATTTAACTCCTTTGGAAGAAAACAACTGGATTCAAAAATAGGCAAAGGACCTAAAGGGACAATTTTTTTCAAAGTTAGACATATGAATAGACAACAGGTATATCAAAAAATGTTTAACATCACTTATCATCAGGGACATGCAAACCAGAACGGTAATGAGATATCATTTTACCCCAGTTAGAATGGCTGTGATCAAAAGGACACAAGATAACGAATGTTGGGCAGATGGGGAAGAAAAGGAAACCCTTATAAACTGTTGGTGGGAATATAAATTAGTGCAGCCATTATGGAGGTTCCTCAAAAAACTTAAAATACATCTACCCTAAGATCCAACAGTCCTACTACTGGGCATATGTCCAAAGGAAATGAGATGAGTATGTTGAAGAGAATCTGCAGTCCCGTGTTTGTTACCGTAGTATTCACAACTGCCAAAATATGGAATTGATCTAAACGTCTATCAAAGGATGAATGGATAAAGAAAACATGGTATCTATTCCCAGTGGAATACTATTTGGACATACAAAAGCATTAAATCTTGTTATTTGTAATGACATGAATGGAACTGTGGGACATTATGTTAAGAGAAACAAGCCACGCATAGAAAGACAAATACCAAATGATCTTCACTTACATGTGAAATCTAAACAAGTTGATCTCATAGAAGTTAAAAGTAGAATGTTGGTTATCAGAGGCCGGGGTGGGTAGTGGGGAGAAGGAGATGGGGAAATATTGATGAAAGAATACATAACGACAGTTAGATGGGAAAAATAAGTTCAAGAGTTCCATTGTACAGCGAGCTGGCTATGCTCAATGATGACAAGTAGTGTTCTTGAGAAATGCAGAGGGTGGACAAACGCATTCGCCACAAAAATGATAACCATCTGAGTTCATGCATTTGTTAATTAGCTAGACTTAATTATCCCACAATGTATGTATACTTCAAAACATTATTGTGCCCATGGTAAACACATACAAAGTTACCTGCCACTTCTCTTAAATGTAAAAATTCTAAGAGTTCACATTTATGTGGAATGTGTAATGATATATATTTACGATTTTGGCTCAGAATTGTATTTTGTCATTTTTGTTCTTAATTTCTTTATTTTATTGATTGATTGAAGTCTCGCCCTTCCTCCCAGGATGGAGTGCAACAGCATGATCTCAGTTCACTGCCACTTCCACCTCCTGGGTTCAAGCAATTCTCCTGCCTCAGCATACTGAGTAGCTGGGATTATAGGCACCCACCACCACACCCAGCTCATTATTGTATTTTTAGTAGAGTCAGGGTTTCACTATGTTGACCAGGCTGGTCTTGAACTCCTGACCCCACGTGACCCACCTGCCTCCGCCTCCCACAGTGCTGGGATTATAGGCATGAGCCACAGCACCTGGCCTATTTACTTTTAAAAATTATATTTCAATATCTTTGGGGGTACAAGTGGCTTTTTGTCACATGGATGAATTATACAGTGGTGAATTCTGAGACTTTAGTGTACCCATCACCTGAGTAGTGTACATTGTACCTAACGTAGTTTTTTTTTCCTCCAGCCCCCCTCCTACCCTCTAAAGTCTGTAAAGTCCATCATATCACTCAACTGAGGATTATATTAACTTCCCTGCCTTCTGTCATAATGTAGTCCAAAAAGATCAGGCCTTTTTGGACATCCTATGGAACATCTCATTGATCCTCTACATCAATAGCATGCTGAGCTTACTGATATGGATAACCAATAAATGAATTAGTCATCTGGAGACATTGGCAAGACACATGCACTCCATACAGTGGGAGATAAACTTTACAAATGTTCCAGGGCCTGACATGTCAGTAAAATATTTAGGAATCCAGTCACCAGAGTACCTGGAATATTTCCTCTAAGGTGAAAAATGCATCATTGTTTAAAAAAAAAATCTAGGGTTTAACTCTGTACAATTGCATTAGTCTGTTCTCACGCTGCAGTAAAGATACTACCCAAGACTGGGTAATTTATAAAGGAAAGAGGTTAAATTGACTCACAGTTCCACGTGGCTGGGGAGGCCTCAGAAAACTTACAATTATGGCGGAAGGGGAACGGGAAGCAAGGACCTTCTTCACCCGGCGGCAGGAGAGAGAAGAGGAAGCAAAGGAGGACCTTGCCAACACTTACAGAACCATCAGATCTCATGATAACTCACTCACGACCACAAGAACAGCATGGGGGAAACTGACACCCCACGACTGACTCACCTCCCACCAAGCTCCTCCCTCAGTACCTGGGAATTACAATTCAAGATGAGATTTGCGGAGAGAAACAAGCCTAACCGTAAAAAAAAAAATGGACATCCCCAATCATTGCTGGAAGCAGCGTGCGTGGTGCCATCTCTCTCGCATGCTCTAGCGATCCTTCTGATAAATGTGAGATGTTGTGGAATCTGCCGGCGGCCCTGTGGAACTTTCCATTTTCCAGGCTTTGGGAGGTGCAATTTAGAGGTAGACCACGTATTTCCCGGGCCACAGGCTAGCAGGCAGTGAGGAGGGGTTTAGGTATTGATCCAGAGACTCTGAATGGGTGGAGGGATGCAGATGGAATTCAGGATTCAGGGAAGAATATAGGAGTCGCTAGAGTTGCAAAGCCCAGGGAATAGGGACAGGTTAAAGTCAGGTTAGAAACCTCAGTTGGGAGCTAGGCAGAAAGCTTGGATGGGCTCATTCACTGACAAAAATGGAGCAGGCATGGCAGAGCAGGCACTGGGTACTATTGACGGCGACACCACTTGTCACTGATGGGGACAAGCTTGATGCAGTTCAGCACCAACAAGCTTGCGGCGTAGTGGGGCAAACTGGACAATCAGATTTTAAAAACCAAGCCAACGGGCAAACGACAAAACAATGCAAGTTTTCATGAAAATGATGAAGGAAAGAGATCTGGCATCCAGACAGAGTTAGAGTAAAGACCCTCATTTCCAGAGGAAAACAGAAAGTGAGGGGGGAAGCCTGGCAGCAGCCAGCACTGTGGTTGGGTTGCCCAGGTGGCCAAGAGGTTCATGATGTCTCTTTGCGGGACCAAAAACCAGAAGGCTACATGTGATGTTCAGGTCTGCAGCTCTGTTTTACTTGCTACCTTGGCGCATCTGGGCATCTAGATGAGGCTTCCGTCACCTGGTTCAGGTGACAGAGGCAGGGGGAAGGGCTTGGTGCCTTCCTGCCTGTTTCTAGCTCGCCTGCATCCACCGGGGCCAGGCGCTGCCGACTGAACAGCGGGGAGCCATTCTCTGGGTGTGGTTTGTGTGTGCTTCCTCTGGCCTTTTTAGCTTTGGATAATTGAACATTTAAGTGCTTGTTCCACTTCATAAAGTATGGTCCAGGGAGGCACTGTGCAAATTGCTAAATCAATTTACTTTTAAACAGAAACGAGGTTTAAAAAAAAACCACACACACACACACACACACACACAACTTAATGAAGGCCTGATGGGTTCCGTCGCAAGTGTCCTCAGAATGCCGCACTGCTCTCCCTGTGAAGTCGGTTTTACACATTCCTGGGCTGCAAACCAGAAGGACAAGCTGGGGACAACGCGCACAACGTGCACGGCCACATCACTTCTCTTGTTTGCAAAGGTCAGTGATTCTCCGTGCACCAGCCAAGAACCGCACCACGCAGGGCCTCGGCTTCAGCAGAATAAAGCTGTGAGTCAGAACCGGCTTTGGAGCTAGCAAAAGACCTGGACTCCAATTTCACTCCCCTTCCCCTAGGTGATGTTGGAGCAAATTATAACTTCTGGGCCCTCAAGTCTCTTCATGGTTTAAAAGCGATAATACCTACTTTGCCAGGTCTTGCTGAGAGTTAAATGACTTTGTAATAATGACAGTTGCCAGCCTGTATGAAGCACTTGTTACGTTTCAGGAACGATGCGCAAAGCCCTCTCCCCGAGTTCTCAGATGCAGATATCCTTAGGAGATGAAAACAATTCAATTCCCATGATGGAGCTGGTATTCGTAACGCGCAGCTCACACACTGCTAGCTCTTCCACTGGCCTATAAAATGACTTGTCATATGCTTATTTTATATTCAACGTGTTGGATTTGATGCCTGTCCCCAGGGACAAAGGGCTAACAAAAAAATGTGTATTCCTCTGCGTGTGTGCACGTGCACGTGGAGGCAATGTGAATCAATGGCTCTTTGGAATCAGAAATGTTTCCTATACCAGATTACCGTGGATTTTAGGTCTAGCTTTGAGGTTATGGCTCCAATCATTTTTGCTTGGTTCTGTTACCCTTCGGACGAATGATTTGTTTTCTAGGCTTCTCAGTTCACATCTCCAGTGAGCTGAGATTGAGTCCTGTTTTCTCTCTCACCTCCTGAACCCTGGTGGCCTCCTTTGTCTCAGGCCTCCACCCAAAGTCATCCCATTTTTGGCCCTCTTCTCTCAGAAATCTGAACCCCAGGTATTGCAACACTTGACTTTTCCCCGTGCTTATATTATGTAATGCTTTTTAAAACCATGGGCTTTAAAAAAAATTTTGGAATTATTTTTCTCCCAATTTAGGCTCAATTGCAAAACCTGGAGTTCAGTCAAGGAAAGCTACTTTCAATGCGAAGTGAAGACAGACCATAAATCACAAAGTTAACATCGAAAGGTTTCTGAGAAGGCTGGAGAAAGATCAAACCTAAAGGTGACCCTGGAAGTCTGGCTGGGAATAGGAGATAAAAATCACTTTCTTTAATTTCCAAAGTTTGCTGATTTAGGAGAAAAGCAGCTATTTTAAAAGGACACAGAAACGCACCAGAAACGCAACGCAACAATGCAGAACTAGGCAGTTTTAATTCAAAACCCTCTCTCCTGCGCCTGACGTGCTGTCTCTACCACATCCTCCAAAAAGGAAGAGTGGGCAAGAGCAGAAGTGTCCTCCTTATTGTGAAAGGGAACCGAGGGAGAAGCTCCAACGGTGGTCAACACGCTCACAGCTTGAGATGGACAAAGCCAGTTCAGTGTGGCCATGCCCAGTTCCAACAAATCAGCTCGGTCTTCTGATTCAGGGAAAATCAGGGTATTCTTAACCTTTGATCCAGGGATGTCCTTTCAGGGATCCAGCAATGTCTAATTGGGCACTTTGATGCTTATTCATGTTTCATTTCTGGAAATATAACCTCAGTGGCTTCTCTGTGACATTTTATTGATTGATTGATGGATTGATTGACAGGCAGACAAGGTCTTGCTCTGTCACCCAGGCTGAAGTGCGGTGGTGCAATCATAGCTCACTGCAGCCTCAGCCTGGGCTCAAGCGATCCTCCCACCTCAACCTCTTGAGTGGCTGGGACAACAGGCAGGCACCAACATGCCCAGCTAATTTTTTTTTTTAAGAGATAGGGTCTTGCTATGTTGCCCAGGCTGGCCTTGAATTTTTAGGCTCAAGTGATCCTTTCCTTTCACCTTGGCCTCCAGAAGTGCTGGTATTACAGGCAAGAGCCACTCTGCCCAGCCTATATGACATTTAATTTTGAGTTTCTCATTGTGGCAAGCCAGCTTTACCTGTCAAACATAATTTCCTCGAGGTCAAATCAGGTATGCAAGGATACGCATATGTTTCTCACGCAAACACACCATTTGTTCCTCCTTATACAAACACCTACTGGTTGGAGAAAAAGCAGGCTGCTCATAAGGCTTTTCATACTTCACATGGATTCCAATGGATTGAAAGCCAATGAGCCTTGGAATATTAGATTGTTATGATCTAATAATAATATTCTAAGTCTGGGAATCTCAGACGGATAGAATGAAATTCGGCAGACACCCACGTGAACAGGTTTGGTGTACAATGACAGGTTTCCACACCTTTTTGCCATATTGGTGGTGTTTCAAGTTGCAAGGCAGATTCTCCCCAGGTGACATGGGGATTTGGTATCGCTTGGTTTCCATCCTCTGGATACTCTACAGGACACTGTACAAAGGGGATGCATTTGTCAGGACTGTTAAGTTGTGCCATTGGTTCTAGCTACCCCAAAGTCTCAGCTGATGGCAATCCCTTAGAGACCCAGTGTATCTGTCAGCTCTCACATTGCTGCAAAGATACTACCTGAGACTGGGTAATTTATAAAGGAAAGAAGTTTAATGGACCCACAGTTCAGCATGGCTGGGGAGGCCTCACAATCACGGTGGAAGGCAAAGGAGAAGCAAAGGCACGTCTTACAAGGCAGATGGCAAGAGAGCTTGTGCAGGGCATCTCCATTTATAAAACCATCAGATCTCGTGAGACTTATTCACATCACCAGAACAGGAGGGGGGAAACCACCCCACGATCCAGTTATCTCCCCCTGGCCTCGCCCTTGACATGTGGGGATTATTACAATTCAAGGTGAGATCTGGATGGGGACACAGACAAACTGTATCAGCCAGGATGACAGAGGTTCCATCATCTTATGGTGCTGCCATGTCAACGTCACACCTGAGAGTTTGCCACAGTGGGGAAAAGATACGGAGAACCATGGAGCAGTTCTTAAAGGCTTCCATCCCCAAATCTACCCACATCACTTCTGCTCAACTGTCATTGGTCAAATCAAACCACACAGCTACATCTAATGCCAAGGGCTGGGGAGGACATTTCTCTTAACATGCCAGAAGGTGAGGAGATCAGGAAACTGATGAATGCCAGTAATGTCCGTGCACCGGACGTCTGGTTCTAGTTGTCCTGCATCCATGCCTAACAGGCAGATGACCCAAGCTGGGCCAATGGCAACCTCTTTTCAGGGTATCAGAGCCATTGATGCAATGTTCATTTGCCTGCAATATCAAGAAACTAACTGGGTCTAGAGATGAAAGTCTCTCTTGAGACTTTTGTTCTTGAATGGAGTTACGTAAGAACAGAGAGAGGAAAAAAAAAGGGCTCAGGCATTCTAGCAGATTCTAGCAGGCTCACCTTGTCAGTCTGTCTGTAACTTCCTCCTGTCCAGTCCCCCTGAAGCCAGACTTGTTCCTGCACCTTCTTCTCAGACTGTTGGTCGAGCTGTCCTATGAACGGACTGCTACCAACACCCTGCCAATGTGTTGCTTTCTTGCTTAGCGTAAGACTCAGTTTCTGTTATTTGCACCAAACATTTTCCCAAACAGAAAACAGAAGCCAAAAAAAAAAAGATAATAAACACCCAACAGAAGCAATTTGCGAGGTGCTCTGAGATCCACACACAGGTATGGGCTTGTAGGGGGAGGTGGGAAAATTGGGTACCTGTCTCAGGTCTGTCACCTGCCTTGCTGTGTGAACTTCAACAAACCCCCAAACTCATCTGAAAGATGAAAGTCTGGAGCTAGGGGATCTTCAAAGTCCTTTCTGGCTCCAGTGGACAATGACTGTGCCGTTTTGGGATTGCTGAAACAAGCACAAACCCTGTATTTTGGTAGCTGATTGAGACCCAAACCAGGCCCCACACTTTGACAACCTGTCAAGTCTCCATGTTCGCTGAGAATCAATCAGCCTAGGAAATCACAGACTGCTTATATTTTACATTTCAAATGTGCAGAGATCTTGGCATCGATCTGAGGGCATGCCATCACCCTGGGGATCCGTCTCAGCAGCAGGGGTGGTATTCAGTGCCAGCAATCACGCCTGGCACTCATCGGATGCCTATTTACTGTGCAGTGTGTCCTTCAGTTTGCTTGAGATCAGTGGGGGTCCTTTATTTGCCCGTCAGCTCAGTACCCAAGAGGCAGAAGAACCTGACATTTCTAGAACATTGTGAGTAACAGTATCAGTAAAAGTAAATGATGATTATAAAACCTCAGCTCTCCATCTCTGATTAGAACTTCAGGAGCTGGGTAGAGAGAAAAATCGTAAGTATGTCTCTGCAGGTGGGCACACAGATGAAAAATGGGGTGACTTCCCTGTGAATAAGTTTCACCTCTGATTAGAATTCTGCCTAGAACAAAAGGGTGATGTGCTAAGATATGAATGACTCAGTAAATCAGAAGGGCCTCTCTGTACACATTCTTCTTCCTGCCTTTAGCTGCAATAAACTCTCCCTCACTCTTGTATTGATAAAAATGGATGTTTTCAGGAAATCCTGCCCTGATAAAGTAAGGATGAAGATGAGCTTCTATCAGGAGCATGGGTCACCCCTGTCTTTCATACACGTGAAGGCGCTTCACCAGATCCCAGAAGACCACAGTCCGGAAAAGTTCAGGGGTCATTGATTCCACAGGCTACATGGTCAGGGAATAGTCTCTGCTTGTGGATTATTTTTTCTTCTCTGCAAACTAACTGGGTGAAAAGGGCTCAACCCTAAGATACGGACCTCTTTATTCCAGGACTAAGGACCACGTTCTTTCTTTCTTTCTCTCCTTCCTTCCTACCTTCCTTCCTTTCTTCCTTCCTTCCTTCCTTCCCTCCCCTTCCTTCCTTCCTTCCTACCTTCCTTCCTTTGCAATGGAGTGAAACTCCATAAATAAATAAATAAACAAATAAACTAAGTAATTAATTGCCAGGCTGGAGTGCAATGGCACGATCTCGGCTTACTGCAACTTCCGTCTCCCTGGCTCAAGCAATTCTCCTGCCTCAGCCTTCCATGCAGCTGGGGTTACAGGCGTGCACCACCACGCCCGGCTAATTTTTTGTATTTTTTTGTGTGTAGACACGGGGTTTCTCCATGTTGGTCAGGCTGGTCTCAAACTCTTGACCTTGGGTGATCCGCCTGCCTTGGCCTCCCAAAGTGTTGATATTTCGGGTGTGAACCACGGCGCCTGGCCAGCACCACATTTGAAAGTGGATCTCAGTGAACGTCAGTCCTCTGGGTGAGATGAGGAGAGAAAGGCTTCAGTGGCTGGCCAAGCAGAAGAGAGGTCTGGCTGCCTGGTGATTCCAGAAGATTCTGACAAGCTATGTCTTACGAAATCTGAGACTTTCTGCTGGGCCGGGGGTAACAGACACAGCGCCGCCAAACCAAAGTCCCGGCAATTGGAAGGTGTAGTTGCTCTAGGTTCTCGAGTGTTTCTACCACATTTTTCCTGCTGAACACAGTTGCAACTGTGGTACTTGCAGCAACAGAAAAATACAGAAGCCGCCCACACACAATTGGTGCAAGCTCGTGTTTGGTTCTGGAAATGCGGCTTGGAACTTTTCTGTCTTTAATGCAATGGAAGGAATTTTTAAAACAATCCACTGCTCCCACTTTTGGCTCTTTCTCAGGTAGGACTCACCAGCAGAAATAACTGAGTTCCCATTGAACTTGGCAGTAGAGAGCGAACCCAGGAATTCGGCAGGAAGCAAGTTATGTCTGCACAACTTGAGAAGCTACACGTCCGACCCAGGATGCCATGGGTTTGGGGGTTGGAATTATTCTCCAGATCCCAGGAATCCATGTCCAGTGATTCCGTTATGATGAACTGTCGACTGGGCAACCCCGAGTTTGGTTTTCAGTATTCAGTTCCAGGGCATCCACTTGCAAAAACACCACAAATGAGCTTCTCAGACTCAGCAGTCTCCACTGCCACTGACTTCACGGACTGAGCCAGAATTCCTTGGAGGGGAGGCTTGGGGTGCTAAGCTGATTGCGAAGCAGCACGTGTAAAGCGGAGGCTGAGAACGGCACCCAGTACATGCACTTGCAGGTGAGGAGCTGCCAGTGTTTACCTACTTCATCAACTTTCACAGGAGAAGAACAAGACCAGGATATGCAGGATCCCCTCAGCGTTACCTCGTCCGGTCTGGTTGCAGCTGATGACTTTCACCAGAAAGAGGAAGAGGGAGAAGTACACAGAGAACAGAGCAGCTGGCGAGGCCAGGCTGTGGAGGGTGGCTCTCATCAATTCCAAATTCCAGCAGTAAGTCACTTCCACTGGGCGTTAGGGGAGCTCTCTGCACCTTGCTACAGAAAGCCTCCTAGCCACTCTTAGGATGCCATGAGCTGGCTTCTCAAACCTCCTTTAGTGGGGAATTCTTCAAAAGATCAGAGGGGCAGCAACCCCCAGGCATGCTATTTCAGCCAAGGAGATGAACAGTGCCCATTGTAAGTACTAACTACAGAATTCAGGTGCGGGCTTCTCTTTATGTATAAGAAAAGAAGAGGCCAGGCACGGTGGCTCAAGCCTGTAATCCCAGCACTTTGGGAGGCCGAGGCGGGTGGATCACGAGGTCAAGAGATCGAGACCATCCTGGTCAACACGGTGAAACCCCGTCTCTACTAAA
>NW_016107734.1:1669576-1676627 GCF_001604975.1 Cebus imitator | reverse complement strand
TGGTGCGATCTCAGCTCACTGCAACCTCTGCCTCCTGGGTTCAAGCGATTCTCCTGACTCAGCCTCCTAAGTAGCTGGGATTACAGGTGCCTGCCACCATGCCCAGCTAATTTTTGTATTTTTAGTAGGGACGGGGTTTCACCATGTTGGCCAGGATGGTCTCGATCTCTTGACCTCGTGATCCATCTGCCTCAGCCTCCCAGAGTGCTGAGATTTCCTATGATCGTTTGCTGCCTGTACATCTTCTCTTGAAAAGTGTCTGCTCATGTCCTTTGCACACTTTTTTATTATGCATCCGACAAATGTCTCATATTCAGAATCTATAAGGAACTTAAACAAGTTCCCAAGAAACAACTTAGTTTACAAGTTTACAAGAAAAAGAGCACTTTTTTGCAAACTGCTTTTAACTCTTACTGAAGGATATATATGCTACAACTAAACAGTGGTGGCAACAGGACCCTGGTCCACAAACACTTCCCATGTGTTGTGTAACACAACCTCACACAGACCCACTGTCCTGGGTCTCTCCAGGTCAGCTTCCAAGAAGGCGCAGTTTTGGCCCTTTGCAACATTAATTCTCCGTTATAGGCCTAATCTCACTGCCTGAGGGGCCAAGCACTTCAGTGCAACAAAAGCTTAAGGGAGGATTAGCTCTCAACCACACTTGTAATGACTGTCTTAGAATGAGAAAAGTGGGGAAAAGGGAAATGAGAAAAGCAATGAGGCCATCTCAGTGGGACTTTCTTTTGAAGAGAGGTGAACCAATTAGGTTTCTGAAAATCCCTTTCTTCTTCCTCACTTCTTCCTCTCGAAGCAATTACATCAGGCTCTGAAACCAAAAGTCTAGGAATGAGGACAAGACCTGCGGACGTCAAGCACCTGCGTATTAAAATACCAATCTGCCTGAGAGGTAGAACAGCGCCCTGAGGACAAGGGACTGCCTTTAGGGACCCAGCTTGCAATTTCTTGAGAAAGAAAACCCATCCCTCCAACCCATCCTCCCAGCTCCAAGGATTAGGGGACACCACTGTCACTGCAAATCTGCAGCAGCATGTGTCTAGTAAGTAGCTAAAACGTCACAGCCTAAACCCCACCGTTTCTGAAATGTATTAGAGCAATAAGACAATGGCATTTTTCCTCCCTGTCCTGTCCCTCCACTTCCACCTCCAGTCCAGCAAATCTTAAAATAGTGAATTTCCCCTGAGACAGGGGAGCCACTTGAACCCAGGAGGTAGAAATTGAAGTGAGCCAAGATCACGTCACTGTGCTCCAGCCTGGAGACAGAGCAAGACTCTGGCTCGAGAAAAAAAAAAAAGTGAATTTCCCTAGAAATCAATGCTAAGGATTATTTGTTTTTCATGTGGGACGTGACACTTGACACTTGAGCCAAGATTGGAAGTGGGTTCTAGAAACCCAAAGCGATGTTCCCATCAAGGTTGCCTGGGGTAATAGTATAAGAAAGAGAATCTTGAGTATATTCTAGAGATACAAACTTATCTGTTAGTCAATCAAACATTCTTAGTCCAGAAGAGAGAGATGACTTGGGAGGTAAAATGTAGACTCCTTCGTCAGAGAAGATTGAAGCTAAGCAGAGGACAGGTTTGATACAAATGTGAAATTGTTTGGATGAAGGGAAGAGTCAGGCACAGAGTGGGCAGAGGAGAAGAAAGGCATCAATTATTTTCTGGATAAAGAAAATGTGTTGTATATACACCATGGAATACTATGCAGTCACAAAAAGGAAGGGGAGCATGTCCTTGGCAGGAACATGGATGGAGCTGGAGGTCATTATCCTCAGCAAACTAATGCAGGAAGAGAAAATTAAATACCACATGTTCTCACTTACACGTGGTTGCTGCATGATAAGAACACTTGGACACGGGAAGGGGAATAACACACACTGGGCATCTGTGCTGGGGGAGGAGGGATAACATCAAGAACAGTGAATGCATGCTGGGGTGATCTGTGCAGCAAACCACCATGGCACATGTTTACCTGTGTAACAGACCTGCACAGCCTGCACATGGACCCTGGAACTTCAAATAAAAGTTGACAAAGAAAAAAAAAGCAAAAAACTAGGGATGTAAGTAGCATAGGGTTTGAACATCCACTGAATTTCTTTCCCTGGGCCATAGACAGTTTTCTGACATGGTGGCATGGTGGCATCCTGCTGTCCGAGGACAGCTGGGGTTTTTATCAGACTGTGAGGGCCTCCCACAGGGAGTCAGGGACAAAAGGTCCCATGTTCCACCTTATACCTCGCAGAAAAGACAAACACCAATGTATTTCCTCTAAAGATAATGGATGGCAACTTGTAAGAAAAGAGGTTTAATTGACTCATAGTTCCATATGGCTGGGGAGGCCTCTGGAAACTCACAATCATGCGGAGGCACCTCTTCACAGGGCGGCAGGAGAGACTGAGTGCCAGCAGGGGCAATGCCAGATGCCCAAAAAGCCATCTCAGGAGACTCAGTCATTATCATGAGAATAGCCTGGGGAAAACTACCCCATGATTCAATTACCTCCACCTGGTCCCACCCTTGACCTGTGAGGATTATTAAAATTCAAGGTAAGATTTGGGTAGGGGACACAGAGCCAAATCATACCAACTGTGATGATCCTTGCACGAAGCATGTGTATGTCAAATCAGTGGCAAGGTGAATATATTCTAGAGATGGAATACACAGAATGGCAATTATTGTTAATAACACTATTATATACTTGAAACTTGATGAGAGCAGATTGTGAGTATCCTCACCCAAATTGCACAGGAAATGGTAGCTATGGATGGTGATGAATATGCTAAATAATTGACTTTGTATGAGTCCATTCTCACACTGCTATAAAGAAATACCTGAGACTGGGTAATTTATAAATTGATTGATTATGTACAGTTTTAATTTGTTACCTATTTCTCAGTAAAACTGGAAAAAAAAAACCCAAAAACCTCGGATCTAAAAATCCATACTCAAGAGCAAATGCATTTAGGGCTGATGGGATGCATTATAAAATGGTTCTCTTCAACTCCTTATTTTGCTCCAGTTTCTTCACCTATAAAATGTGGATAATAATCCCTGACTTGCCTAGAAGATAGGAATCACAGAAGGATCAAATTAAATCATGCACAAATGAGTGCTTTGTAAAACAGACAGCTACGCTTGCTTATCACCGTTCTCATGAACGCTGAAACGCTTTACAGACACGTGTGTGCTGCCTGGCTGAATTATGTTCAGGAGGACCTGAGAACAAAGTGTCTCTTGCCATCTTTGTCCACCTGAAGACTTTCAAAGGGCCATGAGGCAGGTTACTGACAAAATTGCTTCCTTTGAAACAATGGTGTCGGTGTGAATCAGGATTTCTCCATGACGAGCTGATCTAAGACTGAAATTCAGCAAAGATGCTAATACCTCTGGGCCTCAACTTATTCCAACTGTAAAATGGAAGCAATAACCCAGCTGTTGTAGGGTTTCTGGTGATTTAGAAGGTGGTGTATGTAGACTGCTTTCTTACTGGGAGGACTGAGGCATGCCAAGGTTTTTGCTTGTTTGTTTTTACATACAAACACTAGAATGAGAAAATATGGAGGGAGAAATTGTTGGCACTAGGTCTGAAACTCTTGAAGACAGTGTGGGGAACAAAGACCCCCTTCACCTTCTCAGGCAGAAAATGCATGTTCCCAGAAGGAAGAAGGTCAACCTAAACCAGCCACCAGCCTACACCAAGGACACTTGCTGAGAGTCACTAGGCAAAGATCATTCCTGCTGTCCACCAAATTCCTAGTGCAGCCCCCAGTTCCTTGGAATTCTATCCCTCTCTTAAGGCCACATCCAAGTCCTCCTTCCTTTGTGAGGCACTCCCAGGCCTCCTCATTGGGATTTCCATTGTTTCCCTAGTTCTACCTTCTTTGGTTGCATTATATAACAGGCTTAGAGTTTGCCATATTTTATTATTTGTGTGCATCTTGAATTGATCTTTTTAAGAGACTTTGGAGAGCAAGGAGCATGTATTTTTCATCTTTATGTCCCTTATACTGCTCCATAATGATGTCTGCTCTTGAATGAAATGTGTCTAAAACTCTCACCTCATCATTCATTTAAAGCCAATTCTATAAATAAGCAATGAGGGCTCTCTCTGCCATCACCACCTAGTGCCTGATGCTGCCGTGCTTCTTAACAGACACCTTGTCTTCAGACTGGCCTCCCAGATTCATCACCTCTGAATGCCATTTTAAAATTCCTTATTTAAATTTCCCACTCAAAATCTTTTAAAGGTTGCACACTGCCTACATGATAAGGTTGAAACCTCAAGGCCTTCAATGTAAGACTCTCACCAGCTGGCTCTAATCCAACTGCCTAAACTCACATTTCCAAACCTGTGAGGCTGACTCTATTTGCTCTTTGTTCGTTCATTCATTCGTTCATTCATTGAGCATGGATTGAATGTGCTAGTCATTTTGATAGTCATTGTGTTAGGTGGTAGGGATCTCTATGAAAAGACATAGTCTCTGATCTCAATGCAGTTATCATCCAGTGGGTTAGCAGGAAGTAAGCAGAATATTATAATTCTAAGTTATAAAAGCTACAGCGGAACAATGTGCAAGAGACACTGTGAGTATGGAAAAGCTAGGGACCAAACTGGCCTAAGGGAGTCAAGGGAGGGTTACTAAAAGAACCAAAGGAAGACTGGTTTTCTAGGAAGACGCTATGGTGGGGTAAAGTGAGGGCGTCTGAAACAGAGAGAACAGTCATATGCCCCTGACATACACACACAAAAAACCTTACAGTGATGCTGTAAGAAGATCATACAAAGTTATCAGTGGTTCAGGAGGCCCTAGTTGAAGCTGAATTCAAACTAAAAGGGATTTCTGGCAGGGCGCAGTGGCTCACGCCTGCAATCCCAGCACTTTGGGAGGCCGAGGCGGGCGGATCACTTGAGGTCAGGAGTTCGAGACCAGCTTGGTCAACATGGTGAAACCACGCCCCACCCCGTCTCTACTAAAAATACAAAAACTAGCCGGGCCTGGTGGCAGGCACCGGTAACCCTGGCTACTCGAGAGGCTGAGGCAGGAGAATCGCTTGAACCTGAAAGGCAGAGGTTGCAGTGAGCCAAGACTGTGCCACTGCACTCCAGCCTGGACAACAAGAGTGAAACTCTGTCTCAAAAAAAAAAAAAAAAAAAAAAAAAAAGGAGTTTCTTGGGTCCATAAGTGGTATTTATTATCTAATGCCAGTATTTTCTGACATGTGTTCCTGAACCTGGTTCTGAGAGGCATGGTAAGTAGCTCACCATGAGGGAAAGAAAAAAAGCATTATGTGATCATAAAAAGTCTGCCAAGTAAATACTTGCTTTTCTCCCTCTTGGGAAGGTACAATGTTCAAAAGCATATGAAAGTTTTTGCCAAGCCTTGCAATCAAACGAGCTGTTTAAAGTGTCCCAGACATGTTTATCCAAAGAGTATCATGCCACTGCATACTTCCTGAAGAATGGGATCCAAGGAAGGCAGTTTGGGAAACACTGGCCAATATCTGTACACTGCTCTTTAGGTGTACCTGGTCTGGCTTGTAAATACTTCATGAAGGAACAGCCTTCAAGGACAAACAAGGTTTTAAATCTTGCCTCCATCACTTAGTTGCTATTTGACTTTGGACAACTTAGTTCTTTAATGGACAGTTTACTCATCTGTAAAATGACAAAAAATGTACTTTCTTCATGTGTAGTTTTATTGAGCACACATGCCTAACACATATCTAATTAAAGAATTTATTTTAATTATTAGTGGCAAACATAAGGTGAACTAGGTGTAAGAACCTTGTAACTAAGTTATATAGATTTATTCCTCTTTCAGCATTCTAGTAGAATTTCCTTCCAATGGCTCGCCAGTGATTCTTATTTACAATTACTTAAACCTTAGCACAAAAGGATTCCCTGAAATATTGCAAATATAAAAATGGCAAGAGAAAGAAGATGACAGAAAACAATCTTAACACTTATATTATCAGGATGGACTGACTTTCCTAAGTGAGCTGCTATAATATTCAGAATAACCCCAATGTCCCTTAGTGGTTGAAAAATAAACTATAAAAAATACATCCTTGAAAAAAAGAAATATCTGCCATGTGAAGATTAAAATGACGGCATCTAGTGTGGAAGGAATCTTAGTCTGCAGATTTTTAAAAGTGGGTGAGGATGTGCTCTCTTCTGTGTCCAATCTGTCCTTGGTCCTTGGCTTTGAAAACTCCTTCTCACTGTCCACCCTCGCTCCCTGCCCGCCCGCCCCTGCCATCCCTGGCCCATTCTGGCCAACTCAAACCAGGCATTGTTTTCTTTATAAAGTGGTCCTTGACTTCCTAGGTTGAGGCAGGTGCCAACCTTTGGTTCCTACAGCCTCCTCCGCACATTTCCATCAGGAACCATGAGGGTATTCTTACTGAGTGGCTGTTACGGCCAGGGGGCTGGAGATGGAATTGTGAGCCTGCCCTCAGGGTGCTTATTGTTGGATGCAGGCAGCACGCACCAAACAGATAAACAGGTGTCAGGTACGATCACAAATGGAGACAAGCCCCCTGAGCAAATAAAATGGATTCTGTTTTATTTATCTTGTCTCTTCAGCAGGCTGTGAAGGATCGGAGTGTGATATCTTATTCACATTTGCATAACTTGGCATGGCAATGTGCCTGCATACACTGAGCATGCATTAACTGCCTCATGAATGAATGAATGAATGAATACATGCATGAATTCAATGACAAAGCTGGGACCCATAGGGCTAGCCTACAGTGACAACTAATTAGGGACAGTTTCAGGTATTCCCTTCATTTGAAGTGCAACTGCATTTGTAAATATAGAAATATATGTGTGTGCATATACATTTGTATGTAAGCACATATAATGTGTGTATAGATCTATGTATGTATGTATGTATGTATGCCTGTATGTATCCAGTTATCCATCTCTATGTATTTATGTATGTCTGTATGTATCCATCTATCCATCTGTGTATCTATGTATTATGTCTGTATGTATCCATCTGTCCATCTCTATGTATCTATGT
>NW_016107734.1:1665374-1668365 GCF_001604975.1 Cebus imitator | reverse complement strand
TGTATCTATGTATGTATGTCTGTATGTATCCATCTGTCCATCTCTGTGTATCTATGTATGTACGCCTGTATGTATCCGTCTATTCCTCTCTATGTTTTTATGTATGTATGTATGATCGATCTATCTATCTACCTGCCTGCCTACCTACCTACCTTATATAGCCAGCACATCCAAACAGCCTCTTAATTTCCAGGCCTAAGAAATGAGTAATTTTGGGCACTCAACAAAATTTATTTTTGGCCCAGGCCGGGCTGCTGTTCTCTGTGGGAAACAAGTGAGTGGCTTCGAAGTAGACTTCATACCATGCAATGTAGAGAAGACACCCTCTATGCTCATCTCTTTTTCTGACAGAAAGAGCCCACAGCCAACCTCAGAACAATCACTTCAGTGCTCTGTTGATGCTTGGTTTTATTTGGCTGTTGAGTTCTCTCAGGCCCTATAAAAACAGTTATAATCAATGGCTTCAAACGATAACTAGCTAGCTTGAAGGAGGAATGCATTTTATTTGGGAAGTGGTGGCTCCCTATGCAGTTGTGATTAAAGGGGGAAGAAGACACATTTTGCGGTTCGTCCAATTAACCTCAATGGTATGTCATTCAAGCAAGGTCCAGACAGGAGTCTCATTCTATGATTCTGAATCCTTCATTAAACCGATTCCATGTGCACCTGGCACTTTGCTGTTTTCCTGGTGCCTTCTGTGATTACCTAATTTAAATAGAGAGCTAGTTTATTGTTTCTCCTGGGTGCCAGGAAGATTTAGAGCAATGACCTGGATCAGGGATAATATTCTCATATAATTTTCAGGATCTGTCAGAAATTAGAAAGTACACACATCCCTCCTGGGGACAGCTAGACACAGATGCATGTTTTTTAGAGCATCACAGTAGACTACCGTGTCCCCTCCCTGTGGCTGGATTTTTAAAATGTCACCCATGTTAGTGCCACCTTCAGTGACTCTGTAAGCAGAAGTCTGTAGTGCAAGGCTAGGATTTCAGGGCTGGGCACGGTGGCTCACACCTGTAATCCCAGCACTCTGGGAGGCCGAGGTGGATGGGTCACCTGATGTCAGGAGTTCCAGACCAGCCTGGCCAACATGGTGAAATCCCGTCTTTACTAAAAATACAAAAATTAGCCAGGTGTGGTGGCAGCTGCCTGTAATCCCAGCTACTCAGGAGACTTGAAAGCCTGTTTCTAATATTTCTGTTTAACCCTTGGCTTTTGTCTTTCTCTGGGTTAGAATGGATGGGATAAAAAAAAAGTAGGGTTTAAGCAGGCCTTTTTGAGTAGATAGGGTAATGGAGGCGGAAACTTGGGTTTGTGAAATGGTCATTGGTGTCAGCTTTGCTAGTCAAATTAGGTCTAGTGGAAGTGAAGTCAGATTTTGGCTTGTGAGCAGGCTTGAGGTGGGGGTTGAACGGTGAACTGTGAAGAATGCAACTATGAATATCCGTGTCTGTGGTTTCTGTGGAGGTATGCTTTTGTTTCTCAGTGTCACCCAGGAGTGGAATTGCTGGATTATATGCTAGTTGTTCAAGTACTTGAGGGATGCCAGACCGTCTTCCCAATTGGCTGCACCATTTGTGTTCACAGCAGCAGTGGATAAGGGCTCCGGTTTTTCCACGTCCTTTTTAGTACAGGTGTCCTTTGGTATCTGCGGGGATTGTTGCCAGGACATCTCATGGATGCCAAAATCCACGGATGCTCAAGTATCTTACATAAAATGATGTCATATTTGCATAGAATCTATGCACACATCCATGTATACTTTAAATCATCTCTAGATGTTATACCTACAGCATCTCATGCACTGTAAATGCTATGTAAATAGTTGTTATATTGTTTAGGGAATAGCAACCAAAGAAAAAGGTCTGTACATGTTCTGAACCGACGCCATTTTTTTCCCAGAATATTTTTCATCTGTAGTTATTTGAATCCACAGATGCAGAACCCACAAATTCAGTGCCGACTGTCCTTATTGGTATTTGTCTCTTTCAATATGGCCATCCTGGCAGGAGGGAGTAGTGACTCATGGTGGCTTTGATTGGCATTTTCCTAGACATAATGTCGAATACCTTTTCGTGTGATCACGGGCCTTTGTATAGCTCCTTCGGAAAACTGTTTTTTAGATGGTCCGTCCATCTTTTCCTTGTGTTGTCTTTTCATGATTGAGTTGAAGGAGTTCTTTACACATTCTAGACACAAGTCTTTATAAAGCGATATGATTTGCAAGTATACGCACCCGTGGTGTGGGTTGTCTTTTTAGTTTCTTGATGGCGTCTATTTTTATTTTTAATCCACTGTTTAATTTTGATGAAGTCCAATTTGCCTATTTTATCTTTCGTCCCGTGTGCTTCATGAACATTGGCTCCTATCTCTACTTCTAAGACTTCTACAGTTTCAGATCTGGGATTTGGGTCTCTGATCCGTTTTTAGTTAATTGTTGTGTTTGGTGTAACGAAGTGGTCCAACTTCATTTTCTCGCGTGCATATTCTGCTGTCCCAGTTCCAGAAACTTCTGTGCTTCTCACATGCTGTTTTCTGGGTCTGGAAACTCCTTCCCGTCTCTTCTCCATCTTTAAAATGCTTAATTGCTTTTCACGTTCAGCATAACCCATGCCAAAGTCTTCTCCGCCTTCCTTGTCTGATTTAGATGTCCCTTTTGGTACTTTTGTAACACTGTACATTCTTCTAGATGACAGGTCTGCAAACTTTTTTTTCTGGCAAAGGGACAGATAAATATTTTAGGCTTTGTGTGCCAGGAGGATCAAACGAGTAAACTGTGGAGGTATTTAAGAAGAGAGGAAACAAATTTCCAAAAATACCTTTATTGATGAAATTAAGAAATAATAATAGAGGTTTTTTAAATGTGGGTATATGAATGAAAAAAATGGAATTCTTTTTTTAGAGGGATAACATTTTGCTTAATTGAGATTCAAAGTTAGTTCTTCCTATCATCAAATTGGTAGCATATGTTCATCTGTGAAAATCATT
>NW_016107734.1:1663347-1665293 GCF_001604975.1 Cebus imitator | reverse complement strand
AGATGGAGTCTCTCTCTGTCACCCAGGCTGGAGTGCAGTGGAGCGATCTCAGCTCACTGCAACCTCCGTCTCCCGGGTTCAAGCAATTCTCCTGCCTCAGCCTCTGGAGTAGAGGGGATTACAGGCACCCGCCACCACACCCAGCTAATTTTTGTATTTTTAGTAGAGAAAGAGTTTCACCATGTTGCCCAGGCTGTTCTTGAACTCCTGAGGTCAAGTGATGTACCTGCCTTGGCCTCCCAAAGTGTTGGAATTACAGGTGTGAGCCACTGCGCCTGACCAAAAACCATTCTGAACTCTTGTGCCCTATGAAGACAGGGGTGAGTTAGATATGGCTGAGGGACTGTCATTTCCTGACATGGCAGAAGATCAGTAGTTCTAACCTTTTTTCAAACCCGTTGCTACTGAGGGACACAGGGCAATCCCAGTCATAACTGTGGATGCTTTGACATGGCTTCTCTTTGAGGAGGGTGATGACCAGAGGCTTACAGTGGCAGGAATTACAGATTCGCTTCATCTATAGTATTCCAATGCTCTTCTTCTGATTCGTCTTCCCAAAGTGTAGAGGAGCCCAAAACTCGTTTCGTAGACTTCCCTGCAGCAAGAACTCTGCCAGCCTAGCACGCTTTACATCCAACCTTGATTTGGAAGTGAGACACATGAGCAGAGAATCAGAGCACTTGGCATGCCGTTTGCCAGTGTGAATGATGACGCTGCTGGTGTGATTCTGAATCTGGCAGTTAGGGTGGGAGCTTCTGATCCAGCCAACGGCTCCTGAATCACCAGCTCCTCTGTTGTGTCACCGGAGGTAGCTGCCTTGGAGTCCCAGGTCGTCAGTGTGCTTTGGAGAGTGTTTCTGGGAAGTAAAGCCTTTACAACAACCCTGTGACCCAAGCCCCCTGATAAATGTTTTATCTATGTCCTTTCTCTGTCACCAGGTTGGAGTACAATGGCATGATCATAGCTCACTGCAACCCTCAACTCTTGTGTTCAAGTGATCTTCCCACCTCAGCCTCCTGAGCAGCTGGGGCTACAGGGACCTACCGCCACGTCCAGCTATTTTCATAGAGATGGGGTCTCACTATGTTGAACTCCCGGCCTCAAGTGATCCTCCTGCCTCAGCCTCCCAAAGTGCTGAGGTTACAAGCATGAGCCATCGTGCCTCGTGCTAAAACATTTTAAACTATATTAACTTGAATCTTTTGTCTACAACCTGACTATAAGAAGTCTATGTTAGAATCTAGGGAGGTCTGGGAAGATTTTTCTTCTGATACTCTCCTCCCCATTCATAATTACTACTTTTGATAATTCCAGTTAAGGCACATGTCACATTGATTTCGGAGTTAAGGAGAAAGTACTTAGGCAAATGGTGAGGGAGTCCTTGGTAAAGTTTTCCTTTTTAATGAAAAGCAGCCCGCAAATCATCTTCTAACAAAGAGCAGCTTGTAAAATCCAGCTGTAGACACAGACAAGCAGGCTGGAAGCTTGCAGGGGTGAATGCCGGCAGGTAAAGGCTACCTGGGACTAGGTATGTTCAGAATGACGGCTCCATCTTCCCTCCCCTTTGCCAGCCCTGCGTACAGTAAGGAGAAGACAAAAGGGCACCAGCCAAGTGGAAATCCCATTTGCACGATAAGAGGAGGGCGAAGTGCCCAGTGTTCCTGGTGTGGCATGTAAATGTCACACCGGATGGAACCAGCCTGAGGGCCCTTTGTCAATCAGACACTGCCTCCTCAAGCCTGCCTATAGCTGTTCTCCTTTCTCTCCTCTTGCCTGTTAAACCTCGGCTCCTAAACTCCTCATGTGTGTCCATGTCCTACATTTTCTTGGTGCAAGATGACACACCCTGGGTATTTACCCTAGACAACCACACCGCTTCAACATCATAAAAGAAATTGCTGCTTTGCTTCATAGCCATTAGGTCACAAGCATTTTGTGGTCAGACA
>NW_016107734.1:1641459-1657977 GCF_001604975.1 Cebus imitator | reverse complement strand
AAAAAAAAAAAAAAAAGAAAAACAAAGACATTCTAAGTCATGGTGCTAGATTCACAGCAGTGTTGATAATTATTGGCCATAGCGAGGTCAAGGGATTATCAACAGCAGGGCCAGGCAGGTGACATAAGTGAGTGACATGGGATGATTGCCACTGAAGGGGTGGCAGAGATCGAGGAAACCCCCCATGCATGTCTGTCCAGAGGTACCAGCTTCAGTCAGCGACTGCCATGTGGGAATGCAAGTTCACTCTTCACAGAACAGCCACTCTGAGTTTGTGCATGGAATCTCCCTATTGGAAAATGTTGATATCATTTGTTTTTAAATGTGGCTTGTATTTGCCAGTCAAAAGAGGGCAGCAGGCTGGAAATGGCTCATGCTACTTCTAGCTAAAATAGTTCTCCTAACGCCTCAAAAGATTGTGAATTATCAGAGAGAGATAATACTCAATGAGAATTGTTCTTTCTTAGATCCCATATCTGAAAGCGTTCTGTTAAGTGGAATAGAGAAAGCTGTGGAAGGTTGTCAGTACTTATGGGATGTGTGAAGTCACTGGTGCAGTCACTGATATCTTAGTCTATTTTGCATTGTACAGGGAATACCTGAAGCTGGGTGATTTATAAAGAAAAGGTTTACTTGGCTCATGGCTCTGCAGGATGTGCAAGTACGGTGCCAGCGTCTGCTTGGCTTCTGGTAAGGCCTCAGGAAGCATTTACTCATGGTGGAAGGCAAAGGGGGAGCAGGTGTGTTACATGACAAGAGAGGGGGCAAGAGAGATGCCAGGCTCTTTTTAAAAAGCATTGGCAACAAAAGCCAAAATAGACAAATGGGGTTTAATTAAAATTCAGAGCTTCTGCACAGCAAAAGAAACAATCATTAGAGTGAATCGGCAAGCAACAGAATGGGAAAAAATTTTTCCAATCTACCCATCTGACAAAGGACTTATACCCAAAATTTAGTTCTACAAAGAACTAAAACAGATTTACAAGAAAAAAACAAACCCATTCAAAAGTGGGCGAAGGATATGAACAGACACTTTTCAAAAGAAGACATAAATGAGGCCAACAAACATATGAAAAATTGCTCATCATCACTGGTCATTAGAGAAATGCAAATCAAAACTACATTGAGATACCATCTCACGCCAGTTAGAATGGCGATCATTAAAAAATCTGGAGGCAACAGATGCTGGAGAGGATTTAGAGAAATAGGAACACTTTTACACTGTTGGTGGGAGTGTAAATTAGTTCAACCATTGTGGAAGACAGTGTGGCAATTCCTCAAGGACCTAGAAATAGAAATTCCATTTGACCCGGCAATCTCATTACTGGGTATATATCCAAAGGATTATAAATTGTTCTACTATAAGGACACATGCACACGAGTGTTCATTGTGGCACTGTTTACGATAGCAAAGACCTGGAACCAACCCAAATGCCCATTGATGATAGACTGGACATGAAAAATGTGGCACACATACACCATGGAATACTATGCAGCCATAAAAAAGGATGAGTTTATGTCCTTTGTAGGGACATGGATGAACCTGGAAACCATCATTCTCAGCAAACTGACACAAGAACAGAGAATCAAATGCTGCATGTTCTCACTCATAGGTGAGTGCTGAACAATGAGAACACATGGACACAGGGAGGGGAACATCACACACTGGGGTCTGTTCGGGGGAACTAGGGGAGGGACAGCAGGGGGTGGGGAGTTGGGGAGGGATAACATGGGGGGAAATGCCAGGTATAGGTGATGGGGATGGAGGCAGCAAACCACATTGCCATGTATGTACCTATGCAACAATCCTGCACATTCTTTACATGTACCCCAGAACCTAAAATACAGTAATATATGTATATATTTTTTTAAAAATCCAGCTCTTGCATGAACGAACAGAAAGAAAACTCACTCATTACTGCAGGGAGGGCATCAAACCATTCACGAGGGATTTACCCCCATGGCTCAAACATCTTCCACCAAGCCCCTCCTCCAACGCCGAGGGTTGTACTAGTCTGTTCTCATGCTGCTAAGAAAGACATACCCGAGACTGGGTAATTTATAAAGAAAAAGAGGTTTAATGGACTCCCAGTTCCACATGGCTGGGAAGACCTCGCAATCACGGTGGAAGGCAAGGAGGAGCAAGTCACATCTTACACGGTGGCAGGGAAGAGACAGAACTTATACAGGGGAACTCCTGTTTGTAAAACTGTCATATCTTGTAGCATTTACTCACTAACATGAGAATAGCACAGGAAAGACTCACTCCCTTGATTTAATTACCTCCCACCAGGTCCCTCCCTCAACACATGGGAATTATAGGAGATATCATTCAAGATGAGATTTGGGTGGGGAAACAGCCAAACCAAAACAGGGGTCATCTTTCCACATGAGATGTGGAGGGACACACATCCAAACTATATCGCCGGTATAGATATTGTCTTAGAATCTAGAGCAGACGAAAAAGTTCGAGGGGTCCAAGCCAAGGCAATGATGGGTCTTTACTGAAAATCAACCAGACAGAAGGCTGCTAACATTGGTGTGAATCTGGCAAAGGAGTTGTTTCCGATGCTCCCAGACCGGGTAGCACTGAGATGAAGTCAAGCAAGCAGGAGGCAGGGTAGCAAGGGCTTACACAAATGAAAGAAGGAAAAGGTGCGCCTGGCCCTGGGAAGGAAAAAGTGGGAGGTTCTGCCAGGAATCAGGCTGTCTGCAGAATGAATCAGCAGTGCTAGACAGAGTCATTAGAAAGCATCCCTCCTCCTGCACTGCCAGGGTACTGCTTTTCATTCTTCGTCTTTCAGCTGTGAGTGAAATGAAGGTACACATCTGCCCACTGGTAATGGATGTTCTGGGATGCTTGACCACAAAATGCAATCTACAGGTTACATGTACCTTCCGCAGCTTCTGCTCTTGGCTAAAGCTTTTTCTAATAACCTTGTTTTGACAGTGCAGGCAAGGCAGGAGTGTTGACCTGTCCATGCAGTAGAGGCCCCCAGGTGCACTGGGTGAAGTTGTGCGGAGCATTTGGGAGGTTCTTAAAATATTACCCTGGAAGTTCTTCTCTGCATGACCAGAAGCCATGTCAGCACTCTAATGGCATTGCCTGCTGAGTTAGAAAAAACTTTCCAGAAACCACAGGTTTAATCTCATAATAAACAGCTACTCAGGGCCTCTTCGGCATGGCTGCATAAATCTGACTGCTTAAAAACAATTGTCTGTAGAGCCTTGCTTTACCCCTCGGCACTGTACACCAAGCTGAAAGGGCCACTGATGATACTGGAACCATCCTCCAGGTCCCTGGAAAATTCTGGGGAAGGCCAACATGGACACTGGGCTCTGGGACATGAAGATTCCCTGTGTCAGGTATGGGGTGGCAGCAAAGGCTCACAGTGGATATTTGGGTCTCGTCTGCTGAACCACCCTTGTTTCTAAGGTATTCTTCCCCAACCTGTTATCTACCCTCCTGAAAGCTTTTTTCAATTTGATCCCCACTTCCAAACTCCGTTAGTGATAGGGTCTGGCTCTGTGTCCCCACCCAAATCTCAGCTTGAATTGTAACTCCCCTAATTCCCACGTGTTGTGGGAGAACCCAGAGGGAGATCATCTGAGTCTTGGAGGCGGTTTTCCCCATTCTGTTCTCGTGTGAGTAAGTCTCATGAGATCTGATGGTTTTATCAGGGGTTTCTGCTTTTGGATCCCCCTCATTTTCTCTTGCTGCCGCCATGTAAGAAGTGCCTTTCCCCCTCCCACCATGATTCTGAGGCCTCCCCAGCCATATGGAACTGTAAGTCCAATTAAACCTCGTTTTCTTCCCAGTCTCTGGTATGTCTTTATCCACAGCATAAAAATGGACTAATACAATTAGGCAGCTTTATAAAGATCTATCTATCTAATCTATATATCACACATACGAAATCCTGTCTCTACTGAAAATACAAAATTAGCTGGGCGTGGTGGCACACGCCTGTAATCCCAGCTACTCGGGAGGCCGAGGCAGGAGAACTGCTTGAACCTGGGAGATAGAGGTTGCAGTAAGCTGAGATCACGCCATTGCACTCCAGTGTGGGCAACAAGAGTGAAACTCCATCTCAAAACAAACAAAAAACATGTATGTATTTACATAAACACACATATAAATATGTATGTATAATACGTGTATATGCATGTAATATATACATACATATGCATAATTTTACATGTGTATATGTAGATACATATGTATAAAAATTTCCCTGTGGACCAGATGGGAGTCCAGTGGTGCAAGCATAGCTCACTGCAGCCTCAATTTCCGAGGCTCAAGGGATCCTCCCGCCTCAGCCTCTCAAGCAGCTGGAGCTATAGGTGTGTACCACTACGTCCAGCTCATTTTAAAATGCTTTCATAGAGACAGGTCTCCTGTGTTGCCAGGCTGATCTCAAACTCCTGGGTTCAAGTGATTCTCCCACCTCAACCTCCCAATGTGATGGGATTACAGGTATGAGCCCTGTACTTGCCAACTCTTTAAATATTTGAAAGAGTCTGTTTGAAGGGGAAGAAAAATATCTAGGTCCCATCACCCGGGACCCAGGTGACATACAGCCTGTGCTCTTCCAGTCTGATTGCCCTTTTTCAGAAGCACATGATTTTTACCTCTGTCTCTATTTATTCGACACAGATTTCTCAGCACTCAGGGAGGTCCCTTGGGAGGGTTAGGAAAAGACTGAAATTTTAGGCAACATCTGGGTTGGGGCCTGTGGAAAGAGAAAGAGTTTACCAGACAAAGAGTGGGCAATGTTTCCAAGAGTATCAGAGAGATTCAGAGAGAGACAATCAGGAACTATCCCAGAGAGGAAGGCTGCATTCTTCCCTGGGGCTGAACCTTTATAACACAGCCACCACTTCCAGACGGGGAAACACAGCTGTGCCTACCCTGCCCAGGAGGAGAGTGAGAAAGCTGTGATATAATAAAGACAGGGACATTTTTTGCTTATTTCGTGCTCTATCCCCAGTGATTGAAAGCATATCTGGAACACAGAAGGTGCTGAAAAAACACTGGGTACATAAATCAACAAATGAATAAAGTGAAATCAATAAAAGATCAGGGCAGGATCAGTTATTGGGGCTTCCAAGAGATTCCCATAAAGGACATTACAGCCATAATGTGTGTCTGAGAGAGGTGGGCAAAGAAAAACTGAGAGGAGCATTATAAAAAGGGGCGGATCATGAGGTCAGGAGTTCGAGACCAGCCTGGCCAACATGGTGGATCTCTGTCTCTATTAAAAATACAAAAATTAGGCAGGTCTAGTGGCAGGTGCCTGTAATCCCAGCTACTTAGAAGGTTGAGGCAGGAGAATCACTTAAAACCAGAAGGCGGAGGCTGCAGTGAGCAGAAATTGCACCACTGTAGTCCAGCCTGGGCAACAGAGCAAAACTCCGTCTCAGAAAAAAAACAAAACAAAAAACGTACACAGACCCACTGAGAACAGAGAGAGCCGTGGTGGGACAGCAGTAGGGGGCCACAAGGCTTGTAAGAGCTGACGACAAACAGCTGCACTGAATCAATGCTTTTCGGTGTTTTCATCATAAATTCAATGCATTCAGTCATCAGAATGAAGGGATGAATGAATGAATGAATCTGAAGTGGAATGCTGGAAGAAAACAAGACACAAAAAGCCCAAAGCTTTTCAGCAAAGTTCTAATGAAAGATTGAGGACAGACTAAAGACACTATGCATTTCAGGCTTCTTGCAACACACGTCAGGCAAGGGAAAACCAGGTCAGGAATTAGTAATATTCGATCATATCTTTGTGATACTGGAAACTGTTTATTCCATGTTTTATGTGTGCCAAAGGTGATGCTAGGTGTTCAGGATGCAGTAGTGACCACAGTCTCAACACACTTAATGTTTAGGGATGTGGCCGGCCGTGGTGGCTCATGCCTGTAATCCCAGCGGAGGCCAAGTTGGGTGGATCACTTGACACCAGGAGTTCCAGGCCAGCTTGGGGAACATGGCGAAATCCCGTCTCAACTAAAAATACACACACACACAAATTAGCCGGTGTGGTGGTGGGCACCTGTATTCCAAGCTACTTGGGAGGCTGAGGCAGGAGAGTCACTTGAGCCTGGGAGGCAGAGGGACAGTGAGCTTATTTAGTGCTTTATCCGTAAGTGACTGAAAGCATACCTGGAACACAGAAGGTGCTCAAATATATTGGGTAAATAAATCAACAAATGAATAAAGTGAAGTCAGTAAGAAGATCAGGGAAGGATCAGTCACTGGGGCTTCCAAGAGATTCCCGTAAATCCTGTAGATTGTGCCATTGCACTCCAGCCTGGGCGATAGAGCATGACTTTCTTAAAAAAAAAAAAAAAAATTATGGATGGTAGTTGCAATAATCCTCTCAACCCCACACTCCCTAGGCAAGAAAATGAGGCAAGAAGAGGAGGTAATTTGCCTAAATACACTGCTCGGAAGTGGTGGAGCTGGGATAGGATTCACGCTGTGATCCGAGACACCCCCTTATATCAGCTAAGACAGACCTTGACATTACAAAGGACTCAAAAGACACCTGGGGTAGAGATCAGGGCCTGACTGGCATGGCACATTTCTAAATTCCTAAGGCTCCCAGGAAATCCATGCTCTTGCCAAACTCCCTAGCAATGGGAGCTACCGGGCAAATGATCAGCTGATTTTGCAACTCCAACGGACAGAGGACAGGCCTTACACACAACGTGAGCAACTGCGGCCCGTCAGCCGGCTTCAGCCAGCTTCCAGAGGCTGCGCAAACACGCTGTGCCCTCTCTGCCCCTCTGCTGCCGCTGCGGCTGTTTTGCAGTATTCCCTGTCTTCAAGGGCCTCAACTGGAAAGCTGGCTGTTCACCAGGGCTCCTCCTTTCTCCCAGGCTCTGACCTCCACTTTTTTTCTCCTCAGCACTGTGAGACTGACAAAAATCTCTGATTAAATTTATCCTTTGAGCTACTAGAAACAAAGATGTATCGAAGTTGCATTTTATAGTTTATGAGTTGGCGAATGCCTCGCGGTGAAATTTCACGCGCTGTTCTTCTGGGATAGGGGTCCTTCAAGCTCAGGCTGACTTCGTAGCCACTAACTCCAGTTCTGTGGACCCACCCAGTGAGGACCACAATCTCAGTGCCATTGCCTTCTCTTCCACCTTGATATTTGTGATAGCAAATTCCTGAGAGTAAAATGCCGTGGAAAGCATCAGGCTTACGTCAGCGCACTCTCCTCTCTGACTTTTTGGACCCTCAAGTCTTAGTGGTCTTGTTTACTTCACAATACCATGAAACAGCTCTTTTGTTGCTCTCCATTCAGTTTCTACAGCTCTTCTGTTTTTTTTGTTTTGTTTTTTGGAGGGGGCCTCACTCTGCTACCCAGGCCGGGTGGTGTTCCGGCACAATCTCAGCTCAGCAACCTCCACCTCCAGGGCTCAAGTGATCTTCCCACCTCAGCCTCCCGAGCAGCTGAAACCACAGGCATGCGCCACCACACCCAGCTAATTTTGTGTAATTTTGGTAGAGACAGGGGTTTGCATGGGGCCCAGGCCGGTCTCAAACTCCTGGGCTAGGTGACCTGCCCACCTCGGCCTCCCAAAGTGCTAGGATTTCAGGCATGAACCACCACGCCCAGCCTGTAGTTCTTCTTTATAGACCTTTAGTTAGTTTTATACAAATTATTCCACTATATCCATTTGATGTCTAAGGAAATTATTTTCAAAACAAGACTCCAAGGTTGAACAAAAGTCCCCCAAAAATCAGTTGATATAATTATATCAATATTATGAATTTCTGGCATGGTGGCTCCTGCCTGTAATCCTAGCACTTTGGGAGGTCAAGGTGGGTGGATCACAAGGTCAGGAGTTTGAGACCAGCCTGGCCAACACAGTGAAACCCTGTCTCTGCTAAAAATACAAAAATTAGCCAGGTGTGGTGGTGCACGCCTATAGTCCCAGCTACAAAAAAAAAAAAAAAAAAAAAAAGGAAAAGAAAGAAAGAAAATTATGTATCTCTGTTCAACAAAGGACACCATAAATGAAGTTAACTGATGGGGGAAGACTGAGAGGCAATGTAAAAGGCCTCTTGGTCATTCGTGCTCACCCTGCTGGAGTCAGAGCGAGAGGCCCAGGGCCTGCACTGAGCTTGGCTGCTCCTGGTCTTGGATATCAGCTTCCACCACATGGCCGGTGGGAACTGTGTGCCAGAATCTGTTTCTTTATTTTATTTTTGGCCCACCACACGGGAATTGAGGTGTGCCTTAAAATCAAGCATCGTATTTCAAATTTAAAAAAAAGAGTATGCTGAGATGGATGATGTGATGGAAAGCTCTGTGGCGAGGAATCAGCTGGTGATATCTTTAGCAAGCGGTTGGATCTTAAGAACGTAACGTAGAATGAAGGAAGTAAGATGCAGGGGGGTATCTGTAGTGTGAAAGGAAAATACCTTGGGTCCTCAATATCACTAAGGAAAATAACCGGGAACGCTTAGGGCAAACCTGCCTCCCATTCCCCTCAAAGCCATCCACCCCTCTGCTCACTGAGACAGATGAACGTCTGATTCTCCTCCTTCAGAAAGGCCAACCAGAAACTCAAATGAATGTAGCCATTTGTGGATTACCCTCTGTGACCCAAAAGCCCGCTCCCCGGTTCCAATCTTCCTGCCTTTCTTCCAATTGTCCCACATTCCCAGACCAAACCCACGCACGTCTTACATACACTGATTGATGTCTGATGTCTCCCTAAAGGGATAAAAGCAGGCTGTGCCCCACCCACCTTGGGCACACATCGTCAGGACCTGCTGAGGCCGTGTCACAGGTGTGTCCTCAACCTTGGCGAAATAAACTTGCTAAATTAACAGACCTGTCTCAGATGTTCTGGTTTTATGGTAGTTGCACAATAACATTGAAACACATTTCTAAAACACATAAACAAAACAACACACTGTACTTTAAAACACAGAGGAGATAAAGTGTTGCAGAGTGATGGAGCTCAGGCTTTGTATACGGGGTCCCTGGACTGGAGCCCTGGTCCTGCCACATGCTAAATGCATTACCTCGGGAAAGTCACCGCATGCGTCCATGCCTCCACTTCCTCTTCTGCTAAATGGAATGACAAGAGGATTTTTCCTTTCCTTTTCTTTTCTTTTTTTTTGAGACAGAATCTCACTCAGTCACCCGGACTGGAGCACAGTGGCTTGATCATCTCAGCTCACCGCAACCTCCGCCTCCTGGGTTCAAGCAATTCTCCTGCCTCAGCCTCCCGAGTAGCTGGGACCATAGGCATGTGCCAGCACACCTGGCTAATTTTTGTATTTTTAACAGAGATGGGGCTTCACCATATTGGCCGGGCTGGTCTTGAACTCAAGACCTCAGGTGATCCACCCACCTCAGCCTCCCAAAGTGTTGGGATTACAGGCATGAGCCCCTGTGCCTGGACAAAAACAAACGTTTCTCATAGTGCTCTTTGGAGGCTAGAAGGAGATCATGTACATAAAAGTGCTTAGAACAGGACCTTGGAAAATTAAATTGGAATTGGCAATAATACGTATTTTCAAAGACACCTATGTATAGGCTGGATGAAAATAGGGAGTGAGCACGGAGATAAAGAAAAAAGTAATAAAATACCTCAGCAGGGTGTCTCATGAGCTGAGGGTAAGTGTGCCCTGAATCGACCAGAATAATGAACTCAGCTTTTGGAACCTGACATTCCCCAAATCGGCCAGAGTGAAGTCGAAAACAAACAGACCAAAGCCCCGGGTTATGAATCTAGTCACTGCTGAGCAGTGAGCTTTCGCCACATCCCTTCTGAGGAGCTCGGCGGTCACATCATGTTTCTGTGGTGAACAACCCTGCCAGGCTGGGCGCGGCGGCTCACGCCTGTAATCCCAGCACTCTGGGGGGCCAAGGCAGTGGATTCCTTGAGCTCAGGAGTTCAAGGTCAACCTGGGCAACATAGTGAGACCCTCGTCCCTATTTTAAAAAATAAGAAAATGTTTCTGATTAAATTCATGTAATAATTTACCTATTGTGTCTAAGCTGTTCTTTAAAAAAACTAATTGCTATCAAAATGCTTAATGAGTCAATTACTAATACATTAGTGAATTAATAAGCCCCAAGTCAAGAATCTGTTATGCTTACAAACAATTGCTACCCTCTCTCTAATCTTTGAATTTCTGTTCATGAAGAAATTGGCTACTAATGTGGTAACCGTCTCCCAGCACCCTTGAAAAAGAGTTAAGAGGTACGGGAAAGCACATTCATGTGTTTCTCTAGAGATGACTATACTGAAATCTAGCTGAGTGATATAGTTTGCATGTTTGTCCCCTCCAAATCTCATATTGAAATGTGATCCCCAGCTGGGTGCGGTGGCTCACACCTATAATCACAGCATTTTGGGAGGCCGAGACGGGTGGATCACCTGAGGTTAGGAGTTCGAGACCAGCCTGGCCAACATGGTGAAACCCTGTCCCTACTAAAAATTAAAAAATTAGCCAGGTGTGGTGGCGGACACCTGTGATCTCAGCTACTCGGGAGGCTGAGGCAGGAGAATCGCCTGAACCTGGGAGGTGGAGGCTGCGGTGAGCTGAGATGGCAACATTTCACTCCAGCCTGGGCCACAGGAGTGAAACTCTGCCTCAAAACAAAAAAGGAAATGTGATCCCCAATACTGGAGGTGGGGCCTGGTGGGAGGGTGTGGGACATAGGGGCAGACCCCTCATCAGAGTCTCCCCACAGCAATAAGTGGGCTTGCACTCTATTAGCACATGGGAGAGCTGGTTGTTGAAAGGAGCCTGGCATTCCTGTCTTGCTTTCTGTCTCACCATGTGATGTACCTGCTCCCCCTTCCCTTCCACCATGAGTAAAAGCTTCCTGAGGCCTCACCAGAAGCCAGTCAAATGTGGGCGCCATGGACAAGTACAGCCCGCAGAACCGTGCGCCAAATCAAGCTCTTTTCTGAAATTACCCAGTCTGGGGTATTCCTTTATAGTAACACAACATGGACGAAGACATTAAGTCAACGACACACAAAGTAACGCAGTCAGGTGCCAACACAGGGCACAGCCCAGTGAGAATGTAACAGGCACTGCAGAGTGCTGCCGTCCAGAGCAGGGCTCCCCAACCCCTGTGCTGTGGACCAGCACCAGTCCGGGGCCTGCTGGGAGCCAGGCCACCCCGCAGGAGGTGAGCAAGCATTGCTGCCTGAACTCCACAGCCTGTCAGATCAGCGGCAGCCCTGCGTTCTCACCGGAGCACAGATCCTACTGTCAGCTCCACACTCGAGGGATCCAGGCTGCACGGTCCTACGGGAACCTATTGAGAATTCTTATGAGAATCTAATGCCTGGTGATTCTCCTGTCTCCCCTCAACTCCACATGGCACTGCCTGGTTTCAGGAAAACAAGCTCAGGGTTTCCACTGATTCTCCACGATGATGAGCTGTGTCATTATTTCGGTATATATCACATTTCATTATACATTGCAAGATATATTACAAGGTAATAAGAATGGAAATAAAGTACACAATAAATGTAAAGTGCTTGTATTATCTGGACACCATCCCTCCTCATTGGCCTGGTGCCAAAAAGTTTGAAGACCGCTGCTGTAGAGTTCAGAGAAAGCAACACAGGGACGCCTTGGGCAGGCTTCTGAACGGAGTTCTGCTCAGCAGAGGCGGGGGCGAGGGCCGCTTTAGGGATCACTTTTTGTGGATTCGCTAGGCAATGCCAGTTCCAAAAGGATTTCTGGAAATTGTGGACCTTAGGGGGATGGTAGATGTGGGGCTCATTTTGTTTTAATTCGCTGAAGAACATAACAAGAAAAAAAGTCCCACCAAAGGAGAGAAATCAGACCATCTTTACACATTTCTATTTTTGTCTGTTTCCCGACCCTGAGTAACAAAATCTGATTCTTATAAAAATAGTGACAATGATAAAGGTATGTTTATTTATGTTGCCTTATACACATCCAGTGGGCTACAATTTTATTTTATTATTATGATTTTTCTCTGAGAGAGGGTCTTGCTGCCTCACCCAGGCTGGAGGGCAGTGGTGCAATCTTAGCTCACTGCAGCCTTGACCTCCTGGGCTCAAGTGATCCTCCTGCCTCAGCCTCTCGAGTAGCTGGGACTACAGCCACACACCAACAAATCCAGCTAATTAATTTTTAATGACGATGCCATGCTATATTGCCTAGGCCAGTCTTGAACTCCTGGCCTAAAGCAATCCTCCTGCCTTGGCCTCCTAAAATGCTGGGATTACAGACGTGAGCCACGGTGCCTAGACAGCCAAGAATGCCACATACACGGGCATCACCTTCCCACACCTGTCAGGAGGCACGCCACACACACGGGCATCACCTTCCCACACCTGTCAGGAGGCACGCCACACACACGGGCATCACCTTCCCACACCTGTCAGGAGGCACGCCACATACATGGGCATCACCTTCCCACACCTGTCAGGAGGCACGCCACATACATGGGCATCACCTTCCCACACCTGTCAGGAGGCAAGCATGACAAGGCCTTTTTTCCTCCTTGAGATGGAAAATAAGCTGCAAGGCATCAGATGTACCTGACACGGCCTAGAATCAGGCTTCCTGACTTCGAATTCTGTGCTGTGAGTGATGGCAAGGAAACTGCTGTTTCTCAGTCACCGGAAACCTTAGGTGAGTTGCTGTGTTGCCCAGGCTTGTCATGAACTCCTGGGCTCAAGCAATCGGCCTACCTCGGCCCCAAGCGCTGGGATTACGGGCATGAGCCACTGTGCAGCAGCCACGTTTGGTGGGAGTTTTACCTACGTTATCTCAGGCAATGCAACCACATCATGAACTAAGGCGGTTTTGCAGAAATGGGCTGAGAATCAGAAGGCATGTTTCAGCTTCAGTTAAAATCCAGTCCAATGAAGTTATGATACTGACGGTGAGAATGAGATCAGACATGGAAGCCGGAGAGCCTCTTGACATACCCTTTTCCTATGCCATGGTATGTCTCGAATTTCTGAAAATATCACTGGGCTTAAAAAGTGAAGAAAATTATACTGGAGATTTCTTTTTCTTCTAAAAAATCTCCACATAATTGAGCCACCTTGAAATGCCGTTCTCATAATGCAGTTATGATTTTTAAAAATTGCTGCTGCATATGGGGGTTCACATCTGTAATTCCGGCACTTTGGGAGGCTGAGGCAGGCAGATCACTTGAGGTCAGGAGTTCGAGACCAGCCTGGCCAACATGGTAAAAGCCCATCTCTACGAAAACTACAAAAATTAGCTGGGTGTGGTGGTGTGTCCCTGTAATCCTGGCTCGTCTGGAGGCTGAGGCAGGAGAATCACTTGAACCTGGGAGGTGGAGGTTGCAGTGAATGGAGATCGTGTCAGTGAACTCCAACCTGGATGACAGAGCAAGAGTATCTCAAAAAAAAAAAAAAAAAAAGATATGGACGTGTTTTCTTCTTCTCTTTTCTGGGGAGGTAGGGATGCAGGAAGATCCAAGATCCACAGACGGGCAGTGCCTTTTTGGGGGACTGATGCCCAGATTTTGTTCAGGTGGTAATTCTGCTGCCAGACTCCTCCGTCAAAGGGCGAGGTGTGTGCAGGGAAGGGGTACCTTGAGCCAGCACCCTCAGGAAGATGCTGGTATCATGACGACTCAGCAATCGTTCCGGGGAAGGTGTGGATGTCGGCAGAGAAGGAGCCGCACTGCCACAGGACTGCTCTGCATGGGGGCAAGAAGACCACACAGCCTCTCCCCTTGTCCAGGCAGCAAAGGTCCCTTTTTGATCAGCAAATCAAATCAGCAAATAAAAGCTGAGTTGATGGGTCTTCCAAATGCTCAGTCTCTATTAATCCCATGGCCCAAGGAAGCCACGACTTTGAGAGAGTCATCAAACATGTGACACTGAGCACCATTAGAATTTGCTTTCAGGCTGGGCGTGGTGGTTCACGCCTGTAATCCCATCACATTGGGAGGCTGAGTGGACAAATCACCTGAGGTCAGGAGTTTGAGACCAGCCTGGCCAACATGGCAGAACTCTGTCTCTACTAAAAATACAAAAATTAGCCAGGCACAGTGGTGCATATCTGTAATCCCAGCTACTCAGGAGGCTGAGGCAGGAGAATCCCTTGAACCCAGGAGGTGGAGGTTGCGGTGAGCTGAGATCACAGCACTGCACTCCAGCCTGGGAGAGAGACACTCTGTCTCAAAAAAGAAAAAAAGAATTTGTTTTCTATGCTGCCAGTTTGTTGTTATGACAGTGTGGTTTGGATTGAAGGAATGGCCGTAAATACCGTGGACATTCAAAGGAAGGAAGTGAATTCCTGGCAGGCTTTAAGGCAGGAGACTCAGGTTTGGATACAGGCAACATAAGGACTTCCTAGAACTAAATCACACGGAAACACTTCAGCTATGACAGGAAACACCCTCTGCACTTACACAGGGAGTACGTTGAGTATATGACTGTAACTTTACTTCATCCTCTTCATTTACATAACGTGTACACCAGTAACCGGTGGAAACCTCTTGAGGGTTTTTTTTTCTTTTTTTGGGATGGAGTCTGGCTCTGTCGCCCAGGCTGGAGTGCGGTGGCATGATTTCGGCTCACGGCAACCTTTGCCTCCCGGGTTCAAGCGATTCTCCTGCCTCAGCCTCCCGAGTAGCTGGGACTGTAGGCGCGCATCACTGTACCTGGCTAATATTTGTTTCTAGTAGAGATGTGGTTTCACCATGTTGGCCAGGCTGGTCTCGAACTCCTGACCTCAAGTGATCCGCCCGCCTTAGCCTCCCAAAGTGCTGGGATTACAGGCGTGAGCTATCGCACCGGGGCTTAGAGGGTATTTAAACCCCCAAAAATTATGTAACTGGGTTCTCGAGCCCCATGCCTGGGCCCGCTCCCGACCTGTGGAGTGCACTTTCATTTTCAGTAAGTCTCTGCTGTTGTTGTTTCATTCTTTCCTTGCTTTGTTCGTGCATTTTGCCCAATTCTTTGAGTCTCCAGCAACCTGGACACCCTCCCCTGGCAACACCTGGATAGGGAGCCCCCTATGGAAGGAGGATCGCTCACAGTTGTTTTAGCTACAGCACAGGTGTGGGCAGGGTGGAAAGGGGTCTTCCATGTAATCTGTTCCAACTCCATCATTTTACAGATGAGGAAACTGAGGCAGAGGGACTCATTCAAGCTCACCCATAGATATACATACATGGAAGGGTTAAGAATAGGCTCTAAATCTCCAACAATCGCTATGATGCATTTTTGGGTATTCCAGACTACTTGCCAAAAATACCTAGGCATCATCCTGGATTCTGCGTCTTCCTTCAACACCCCATCCCCAAGACCAATCCATCACCATGGTTCTCTTAAAGACCTGCAAGCGCCAGGTGTGGTGGCTCACGCCGGTAATCCCAGCACTTTGGGAGGCCGAGGTGGGCGGATTACCTGAGGTTGAGAGTTCAAGACCAGCCTGACCAACATGGAGAAACCCGGTCTCTGCTAAAAACAACGATTAGCCTCCATCCTGTTCTTTGTCTTAATATTTTCCGCATGGCCTTGTTCCCTGCACTATTTAAGTAGATACGATCAACACACACTTGTGTTAAGAGAATGGATTTATCATCTTAGATGGCTTAAATGACCACTCCAGGCCATGAAAATTGCTGTCTCATTGGCAGGGGAAAGATATAGTTACTTCTTTGTCTCCTTTATATATTGTCAAGGCTTTGGGGAAAAGTCAGTCTCCTGCTTCAACATATATTTTCTTTCTGGTGTTTCCCGCATTCTAAGGCTCTTTCATGCCTGTTACGGCATTTTATCTTCATAACAGCTCTTTCGAGATGCGTGTAAAAGTGTTTGGAATAATTGTCCATGAAGTTTCCTAAGAAATAAATATTTACTGAGTGCCATTTATACGTTAGGCATTGTGCTGGGAGTGGGGACTGGATGGCCGGCAGGGCTTTGCAGAGACCAGAGACTGATGAGCAGAGGACCGATTTCCATGTCATGGAATGCTCGGAGGGGGCTGGCTGGTGTTTCTATGGGGGAACAGAGGAAGCATCTGTCTCCTGGGGGGTGAGGGAGGCAGCCAGGAAATGTCTTTATAGACAGGGAAAGCTAGCCAGGCAAGGTGGGGTTGGTGGCTGGCGGTGTAGAAAAAAAGCACAACTTCAGCCTCTCAAAGGAAAGAGAACCTGAGAATCTGGCTGCTGGGACACCTGCAATGAATTCACTACTGCTAAGGGAGTCGTGAGTGAAGGCCGGGCACAGTGGCCCATAACTGTAATCCCAGCAGCTTGCGAGGCTGAGTTGGGAAGACTGCTTGAGGCTAGGAATTTGAGGCCAATGTGGACGGCGTAGCAAGACACCATCTTTGTGAAAAATTTTAAAATGGGGCTAGGCGCTGGGGCTCATGCCGGTAATCACAGCACTTCGGGAGGCTGAGGGGCGGATCACTTGAGGTCATGAGTTCAAGAACAGCCTGGCTAACATCGTGAAATCCTGTCTCTACTAAAAATACAAAAAAAAAAAAAAAAAAAA
>NW_016107734.1:1636223-1641204 GCF_001604975.1 Cebus imitator | reverse complement strand
GGCACACACCTGTAATCCCAGCTGGTGGC
This sequence comes from Cebus imitator, assembly GCF_001604975.1. Classification (NCBI taxonomy): domain Eukaryota; kingdom Metazoa; phylum Chordata; class Mammalia; order Primates; family Cebidae; genus Cebus; species Cebus imitator. The sequence continues at coordinate 1,641,175 of NW_016107734.1, read as the reverse complement.
ACACACCTGTAATCCCAGCTGGTGGCACACACCTGTAATCCCAGCTGGTGGCACACACCTGTAATCGCAGCTGCTAGGGAGGCTGAGGCAGGAGAATCATTTGAACCAGGGAGAGAGAGGTTTCAGTGAACCGAGATCACGCCACTGCACTCCAGCCTGGACAACAGAGTGAGATTCCATCTCAAAATAGATAAATAAATAAAACCTAAAAACAAAAATTGGTGGGCATAGTGGTATGCACTGGTAGTCCCAGCTTCTTGGGAGGCTGAGCAGGAGGATGGCATGAGCCTGGGAGGCCACAGCTGCCGTGAGCTGTGATCACGCCACTGTACTCCAGCTTGGGTGACAGAATAAGACCCTGTCTCAAAAATAAAAAAGAAGATACGGATTGAGAATTGACTGTTGAATTTAAGCAGCATGATGGTCATCAGTGACCTCCACTAGAGCTGTTTTGTTTTACGGAGTGGTAAGAATGAAAATCCAGACAGAGTAGATTCAGGAGTCAGTGGGGGGGGTGAATCAGCAGCAGCTAGTATAGACTACTAGTGTGGGGGCTGATTCAGAGCAGAGGAGTGAGATTTAGCTCTTCTCCTACAGGGAACAAAGCGTTTCATTTGTTTTTTAATGACTATTATTTTTTGTTTTACCCACATCTTACAAGGCACGGAATGCTGTGTTCTAGGATAGGGTTGTCTTAGCATGCATGTGTCTGTATTAGTCCCTTCTCACGCTGCTAATAAAGACATACCCAAGTCTGGGTAATTTGGAAAGAAAAGAACTTTAATGGATTCCCAGTCTCACATGGCTGGGGAGACCTCACAATGGTGGTGGAAGATGAAGGAAGAGCAAAGGGACGTCTTACACGGCGGCCAGCAGGAGAGAGTGAGAGCCAAGCCACAGCAGAAACCCCTGCTAAAACCGTCGGACCTCACGGAGAGACTTATTCACTACCAGAGAACAGCATGAGGGAAACCGCCTCCACGATTCAACTGTCTCCTACCGGGTCCCTCCCACAACACGTGGGAATTTGGGGAGCTACAGTTCAAGATGAGATTTGGGTGGGGATGCAGCCAAACCCTAACAGCATTCTAATGGGAACCACACAGTGGAGAGGTTGAAAAGCTGATGAACTTTTTACAGATGTTTATTCAAATCTCGAAATGCTCTAGGAGGTCCACATGACCCCTACTCTGTAAGTGAGAACTGCAGGAATCAGTGAATTTGGCGATTCCATCCTTAGTCAACTCCTGGCACAGCAGGGTTCAAACCCAGGTCTGCTGAACCCCAAAATGAACTTTCCCCGCTGTTCTAAGTGGAAATATTACAGAACACGCTGCATTGCTTCCTTAGATTAAAAAGTAAGCAACATAGAGGTAATAGAGGGCACAGACCTTAAGTTCGGAGCGTGCCCTGGCTCAGTAAGCCCATGATGTTCTGGAACTCAGGAGATCCGTCCAGGAAGGAGTCAGATTCCAACATGGCCTGATTCTAATGCACTTACTGCAGGCCACGCAGATGGACAACCTCCTCTTGGAGGCAAGTCAGAAGCAGAATGTACTCTAGGGGGGCTTGGGGGCTGAGGATGGAGAAGCTGCTATTCAGTCTGGCACCTGGGTGGTACCTCGTGGTCTCAGAGCTGGCAGTTTCAGTCAAAGTCCCAACCCAAGAGAGTATAGACTGGGCCATCTATGTTCGGGATTTTCTTTTTTCTTTTTTTTTTTTGAGATGGAGTCTTACTCTGTCACCCAGGCTGGGGTGCAATGGTACAATCTGGGCTCACTGCAACCTCCATCTCCAGAGTTCAAGCAATTCCCCTGCCTCAGCCTCGCAAATAGGTGGGATTATAGGTGTGCACCACCACGCTCACCTAATTTTTGTATTTTTAGTAGAGATGGAGTTTCATCATGTTGGCCAGGCTGCTCTTGAACTCCTGACCTCAGGTGATCCACCCACCTCGGCCTCCCGTGAATCACTGGGCCCGGCCCTATACTTCATTTTTTTGATGTTCAATCCCTCCATCTCCCTCCACGGGAGCTTTATGAATTGGTGGGGAGGTGGAGAAAACGAAATGAGACATCAAGAGAAGCTCTGAAATTAATCATCTTGTTTCGGTTTTAGCCAAAGACGTGGTCTGCACGCCCAAGTCATCAAGCAGCCCCTCGGCTTTGATGGACAATTCACTTTCATTTTCTGTGAAAGAATTCTGATCTACTTCTTTCAGAAAGATTGATAGGAGGTGGGTAGGACTGTGACTTTTGATTCATGGTTAAATCTAATACTTTTTTTGACTAAGAATGTGGCATTAATGAATCTGGAAAGACAAAAACATTATGAAATCTGATTTTAAAAAGCCTAAAAAGGAAAATAAAGAGGTTTTAAAAAATAAAACAAAGACATTCTTTTTGTAGTAAGAAACTCGGGGAAGACATCTTTCACCTTGCAAAAAAAATCAAACCCCAAAAAGACAGCACTCTCAAACCTTGACACCCTTCCTCTACCCCATTACAATCTATCGCATGTACTGGTCACTGCAAACCTAACATGGCTTCCTCAACTTACAAATGGCAAACCTCTTAAGTACCCTCAGTTCTCAGACAGATGAATGCAATTTTCCGCTGAGTTAGACAGAAACGAAGTGATTTGATACTCTGGATTTTTTTGTTGTGTTTTGTTTTTGAAGCAGAAGAAGAAACTAGGAGTGTTCTCATTTTAAGACTGAAAAATTTAGACCAGGTCTGTGGCTCACACCTGTAATGCCAGCACTTTGGGAGGCTCAGGTGGGACTGCTTGAGCTCAGGAGTTCAAGACCAGACTGGGCAACATAGCAAGACCTTGTCTCTACTAAAAATAATAATAAAAAGAAAAATCAGTCAGTCATGGTGGTACACACCTGTAGTTCCAGCTACTCGGGAGGCTGGGATGGGAGAATCGCTTAAGCCTGGGAGGCAGAGGCTGCAGTGAGCACGTCACTGTACTCCAGTCTGGGTAATGTCTCAAAAAAACAAGGCTGAGAAATGTTTCTTTTAGTCAAATATGGTACAGTTGGTGTTTGCTGAGCTTACATAGACTGCTGTTTGTGCCACTGCCCTCTGCACTTCTGCAGTAGTCTTCTTCATTGCTATATAATATTCCAGTGTAGGAAAACACCACAACTCATTGCTATTGCTACGCGCGCACGCACGAGCATGTGTGTGTGTGTGTGATGCTCTGTTGCCCAGGCCAGGGTACAGCAATAAAATCTCAGCTCACTACAACCTCTGCCTCTGGGCTTCGGGCAATTCTCCTGCCTCAGCCTCCTGAGTAGCTGGGATTACAGGTGCCTGCCACCACAGCTGGCTAATTTTTTGTGTTTTTAATAGAGACGGGGTTTCGCCATGTTGGCCAGGCTGGTCTCGAACTCATTCAAATGAGCTTATTATTAGTTTGATCCATCTTCCATCTCGAGAGACTCTCGGCTTCCTCCAGTTCGCTGATCATTGTGGAGACACAGCAGACAGCTCAGGGAGCCCCTTTGTGTAGTCCTCCTACTTCTCAAGCACCTTATCAGTCCTTAACAAAGCTCCAACAGACTGCCAAGTTCGCCCAGGAACATGTGTATACACAGTTCCTGGAAGGAGGGAAAGCCCATTTTCCTTTCCTCAAAAACAAACACACACTTCTCTCTCCACTCATTTTAGGAAAGTCTGGATTGTCTGATCCTGTATTTGCGAGCTCCAAGAAAGGACACAATACGCTCCCGGACGACTTGCCCCACCTTCAGAACTGATCACCACGGTGTTGTGCACATTATGTATTCTCTTCCATTAGATTTCATGTTAGCTTCACCTTCAAGACCAGGCAGAAAGGCAGCTCCTCCTGTACCATCCCTGTTACCCTAACAGACTGAGTCTCCCACCCAGCCTCACAATAGACATTGCCCAGAGTTCTTTCCCGACTGAGAGATCACTTTCCAGCACGTTGCCTGACTTCTCTGCGTGGCTTTCCTTATGATGGGGGGCCTGGAGTATAGGGCTTTCAGGTGCCTCTACTTTGGGGCACTTGTTAGTCATAACAGATAGGCATCGGCTGCTCAATTACAGCAAGCACGCCCTGGGAGCCATGCTACTCTCGGAGGCCAGGAGGGAAAGCAACCCGAATGGCTTGCCCGTCTCCTTCCCACCAGATTTAGCAGCAGCAAAGTACCTGTCAATGCAGCAGTGATGGGTCAGGTCTCACGCGGCAGGAGGAGCTTCCTTTCTGCCAGGTCCTGAACGACAAGCTAACGTGAAATCTAATATCCACATGATGCGGACAGCACCACGGTGCTCAGTTCTGAAGGCTGGACAAGTCGTCCAGAAGCGTGTTTTCTTCCTTGGAGATCGCAAACGTAGGACTGGAGAATCCAGACTTTGTGGTTTCTATGCATTTAGAAAACTTTCCTAAGATGGGTAGAAAGTCATTCTGAGGAAACAAAAATGGGCTTCCCTGCTCCCAGCAACATCTTCTGAAGCGCCTGCGGTTTCTTTCCCAGAGCCTCGAGCGTAGGGGTGTACCAGTTCTCCTGGTGAGTTTTAACATGATAGATACAGAAGAGACCTGGAGTTCAGGACATCTCTACGTACTCCAGGGTTTTCACGTTTTACCTTTCAGCTTTTATTTTTAAGTGGGGGAAGGGGATGTGTGGTGAATACTTTGGGCAAAGGTGAGAGACGACTGTCACCCACTCACACCTCCAGAGGCACATGAGGACCGTGGTCAGACTCCATGGTCCTCATGGGACCAGAATCTACTTCCAGTTCTAGTCTCTTTCCACTTCTGGGAAAACCAGATGTGATGGCTCCTCACAGCTGTCTTTTATTATTTATTTTTTTTTCAGACAGAGTTTTGTTCTTGTTGCCCAGGCTGGAGTGCAATGGCGCCATCTCGGCTCCGGGATTACAGGCATGAGCCACCATGCCCAGCCAGAACGCTTT
>NW_016107734.1:1609387-1636160 GCF_001604975.1 Cebus imitator | reverse complement strand
TGCAGTGGTACCATCTTGGCTCACCACAACCTCCGCCTCCTGGGTTCAAGCTATTCTCCTGCCTCAGCCTCCTGAGTAGCTGGGATTACAGGCATGCATCACCACACCCAGCTAATTTTTGTCTTTTTAGTAGAGATGGGGTTTCTCCATGTTGGTCACGCTGGTCCCAAACTCCTGACCTCGGGTGATCTGCCCACCTCAGCCTCCCAAAGTGCTGGGATTACAGGCACGAGCCACCGCACCTGGTCATCTTCTTTTTTAAAAATGCATATTTAGACCAGGCACGGTCTAAATATGTAATCCCAGCACTTTGGGAGGGCGAGGTGGGCATATCACCTCACGTCAGAAGTTCAAGACCAGCCTGACCAACATCGTGTCTATTAAAAATACAAAAATTAGCTAGGCATGGTGGTGCATGCCTGTAATCCCAGCTGCTCTGGAGACTGAGGCAGGTGAATCACTTGAACCCGGGAGGCAAAGGTTGCAGTGAGCTGAGATGGCACCACTGCACTCCAGCCTGGGCACAGAGAGAGATGCCATCTCAAAAAAAAAGGTAAATAAATAATAAGATAAAAGCATATTTAGTGGACACAAATGCAGGTTTCTTATATGTACATATTGGCTCATGATGAAGTCTGGGTTTTTAATGAACCCACTATCTGGACAGTGTACATTGTACCCAATAGGTAATCTTTCAGATCTCACCTCTGTCCCAGCCTCCCCCGTTACGGAATCCGCAGTATCTGTCATTCCCTCTGTATGTCCATGTGTACCCATTGCTCAGCTCTCACTTACAAGTGAGAACACGTAGTATTTTATTTTTGTTTCTGAGCTACTTCACGGAGGACAGCAGCTTCCACTTCCATCCACGTTGCTACCGAAGACATGATTTCCTTCCCTTTTATGGCTGAGTGGTGTTCCATGGTGTCTATGTGTCACATTTTCTTTATCCCTTCCCCCATTGATGGATACTTGAGGGGGTTCCATATCTTTGCTGTTGTGAATAGTGCTGCAATAACCCTTCCAGTGCAGGCATCTTTTTGATAGACTGATTTCCTTCCCTTTGGCTGTGTATCTGGGAGTGGGACTGCTGGGTTGAACGGCAGTCCTCATTTGAGATCTCTGTTAGCAGTTACATTCTTCCACTCTACCTCCACACAGGTACAAACTCCTACACCACTACCTGGTCATGATATTATTTTGTTTTATTCTAATTTAATTTTTTTTTTTTTTTATATGGAGTCTCACTCTGTCACCAGGCTGGAGTTCAGTGTCTCAACCTCAGCTCACTGCAACCTCCACCTCCCAGGTTCAAGCAATTCTTGTGCCTCAGCCTCCAGAGTAGCTAGACTCACAGGTACGTGCAACCCTACCCAGCTAATTTTTGTATTTTCAGCAGAGATGGGTTTTCACCATGTTGCTCAGGCTGGTCTTGAACTCCTGATCTCAGGTGGTCTGCCCAACTTGGCCTCCCAAAGTGCTGGGATTACAGGCATGAGCCACCGTGCCCAGGCTAAGACTTTTTATTTTAAATGAGTTTCACATAATCAGCAAAGTTACCATCATTGTCAGTCCAATGAGTACATACCTATAATACATAAGGTACTGAAAGATGACTTCTCATTCATTGAATCACAATGCTGGAAACTGTGCCAGATGCTGGCTATACAGTATCAAACAAGACAGATGAGGAATCAGAAACCAAGCTTACATTTCCTCTTCTAAAGACAGATATTTACATCTTAATAGAATTTTCCCTACCAAATGTATTTATGCGTAGAGCCCAGTTCTGTTTCGACGACAGCACGTGAGATCTAGCTGACAAAAATGTCACCTGTATTTCTCCCTTGGGAGTCAGCATCATAGACCAGTAATTATCCATCTCTTGCATCATAAAACCCATACTAGATAATGTTCACACGTGTACTGTGCTCCCGCGGGTACTGTTACAGGAAATTTGCAAACTTCTCTCATTATTAAAACAAATAAACAAAAAGGAATAAGAAAATGTGTGCTGGCAATTCTCCACTTGCCGTCTCCACAGCCATTGCCTGCAGCTGTCTGCCCTGGGCCCCGGGAAGCTGATCTCTGCAGACCGCCTCTCCTAGACAAGCTTGCGGCTTCGGTTTGAGTTAGGCCAGTTCAGACAATGGCAAGAATCAAAGGGCAGCAGAAGAGAGGGGGCAGGGTCCTCCTCACCTTCTTTCTCTCTCCCTCTCTCTCTCTCTCTCTTTCTTTCTTCTTTCTCTTTCTTCCTTCCTCCCTTCCTTTTTCTTTCTTTTCCTTTCCTTCCTCCTTCCTTCCTCCCTTCCTCCTTTTCTTTCTTCTGTCTCTCTCCTCTCTTTTTCTTCCTTCCTTCCTTTTTCTTTCTTTCTCTTTCTTTTCTCCTTTCTTCTTTCTTTCTTCCTCCTCTCTCTCTCTCTCTCTCTCTCTCTTTCTTTCTCTCTTTCTCTCTGTCTTTCTCTCTTTCTCTCTTCGAAGTCTCGCTCTGTTGCCAGGCTGGAGTGCAGTGGCAGGATCATGGCTCACTGCAACCTCCACCTCCTGGGTTGAAGCGATTCTCCCGCCTCAGCCTCCCGAGTAGCTGGGACTACAGGCATGCGCCGCCACATCCAGCTAATTTTTTTTGTATTTTTAGTTGAAATGGGGTTTTGCCATGTTGGCTAAGATGGTCTTGATCTCCTGATCCCCCGATCTGCCTGCCTCAGTCTCCCCAAGTGCTGGGATTACAGATGTGAGCCACCACGCCCAGCCTTCCCCTGCACACTTTCTGACAAAACTCTGCTACTCTCAATGGCCTTATGTCCTCCATAAGCCCGTTTCCCACTGAGTGGCACCTCTTCCAGCCCTCGTGAGGTTCCAGTAACCCTTTCCCTTCAACCCTTGGGGTGGGAACATTTTCCAGCTGTTGTAGCCTCAAGGAGCCTCATCACACCTTGTTCGTTCCTTTCACCTGCCTGCCCTGTGTCAATCATCTCTCCATTTGTATCTGTGCATTTCCTTTTCTCATAAAACAAGATGCAAGTGAAAGAGAGCAAAGGGACCAGGAGAACAACCTTGAGGCCAGGCACATTGGCTCACACCTGCAATCCAATCCCAGTGTTTTGGGAGGCCAAGGCAGGAGGATCACTTGAGGCCAGGGGTTTGAAACCAGCCGGGGCAATACAGCAAGACCCTAGCTCTGCAAAAAAATATTTCAAAAATCAGTCACGCATGGTGGCATGCACCTGTTGTCCCAGCTGCTTGAGAGGCGGAGGCAGGAGGATCACTTGAGTGAGCCCAGGAGTTTGGGGCTGCGGGGAGCTGTGATGGCACCACTGCACTCCACACGCTGGGTGACAGAGTGAGACCAACTCAGCCTCCGAGAAATGAATTAGTGGGAGGAGAAGCCAGTTGCTTGTAACAAACACCGATACTGACTCCATGCTGGGAACAGCTGGAAAAGCCATGTCCTATTTGAGCCCTCTGCATTTGTCACCGTTTGAATGGACATCCTGGACTCCACAAAGAATAAATATTTCCCTTCATCTTAACCTTTCAAGCGGGTGAGTTCAGGGGGCTCAAAAGTGTGAGACAGACTAAGAAAATTTCAAATTCCACTAAAACCTTTCATTATCCAATACCTTTTAAAATCCCACCTTGGGTGCCGTGAGGAGATTTCTCTTCCACATCTTTCTACGAATTGCTAATAGCTTTAATTCAGCTTTATCTACAGTATGTCACAGCAAGTACAGGTCTTTTTCCTTCTAGTGCCTGATCTGTCAGGAATTTTCAGGCCAAAAAGAAAAAAGACAAACCCTGGTGAGATGAACAAAGTAACAAGGAAGAATGAAATCAGAAGGGACCAGCGGGACCTCATCAATTCAGTGCTTACTCAAATTCTAGTAACCTTGAAAGAGTCAAGTATAATACATTCTCATCTAAGTCTGGCTTTCAAATACTACAAAGAGGACAGGTTTAAACATAGGTATCCAAGATCTGAAGCTGGTATTTAAGTTTTGGAATCTCAGATACCAGGTAAACCTGAAAAGTTTATTCTCGCTAGTGTCAGAAATTAAGGTCACCTGTCCTAAACAGTAAGCTCTAAGAAATGTTCTTATTTTTATTATGTTTTTTGAGACAGTCTCGCTCTGTCACCCAGACTGGAGTGTAGTGGCATGATCTTGGCTCACTGCAACCTCTGTCTCCCGGGTTCAAGTGATTCTCATGACTCAGGCTCCCAAGTAGCTGGGAGACAGAGTCTCACTCTGTCACCCAGCCTGGAGTGCAGTGGTGCAACCTCAGCTCACCGCAAACTCTGACTCCCTGGTTCAAGTGACTCTCCTGTTTCAGCCTCCCGAGTAGCTGGGATTACAGGCACATGCCACCACGCCCAGATAATTTTTGTATTTTTAGTAGAGGCTGGATTTTGCCATGTTGGCCAGGCTGGACTCGAACTCCTGACCTCAAATGACCCGCCCACCTCGGCCTCCCAAAGTGCTGAGATTACAGGCGTGAGCCACCATTCCCAGCCTGGGAAACTTCCTTTTTCTCTTCTCTTTTTCTTATCCTCTCCCCTTCATCCCCCAATTCACCTTTTTTCCCCTTACCCGCTTGGTCACCACTTTGTATCTTTAATATGTAATATTGACATATGTACTATGATAATAGATGACACTTGGGAGCACTTTCTGTATATTTTAAATGCTAAATGTATATTAACTCAAAGCTGGATAGCAATGCAATGAGATTATCACCATTTTGCAAATGAGGAAACTGAGGCAGAAAAATTAAGTAACTCACCTAGAATAAGAGGTAAATAGTGAAGCTGGGATTAGGACCTGTGAAGTCTGGCTGAGGAATTCATGTTCTTATCCCCTCAGACACACTGCCTTAAATGTGTTGTTTTCAATGTCCACGCATTTTAACATAAATGTCTCCTGCTATGACTCTCATTCTGTTTCTTTTTTGACTAAAGAGAACATTTTTAAGGTCTACCCACATTGCTAGGTATGTCAACCTGGATTGTTGCAAAGTTTGTCATATTATGCGCTTTGGCTTCCCCATCCCCTGGGGATGGACGCTCAAATGGGAGCGTTCCCTTATCCCCCTTCACAGGGGTGTGGCTCACTTCTTTGGTGCCCTGCTGCTCAAACTCCTAGGGGAAGCATGCAGACGGGCAGGTGCAGAGGTTGTGGGAGCATTTTGGTGCTCCAGCTCCACAGCAGCATCTAGGGGTGAGTGTTTACAGCCCCCGAAGCCCCAGTGGGCGTCTGCTACCGTGTGCTCTTTCAGCTTTGCTGTCTGCAGACAGCTTGTGTTCATCAGCTCAATGAGACCCTCTGCCTTATGGCTAGGACAGTCAGAGGGCTTTCTGTATCCCACATTCTTGCCCCAGTGTACTGGAAAAATTGGATCACACATGGGCTTGGAGAAAGAGAGCAAGGCTGTACTGAGTGGCGGAGGTGGCTCTCAGCAGATGGGTGCAGAGCTGGAAGCAGATGGAGCAGGAAGCTGGTCTTCCCCTGGGGTCAGGCCGCCCAGCAGCCGGACTCTTCCCTGACCACCCCGGCCGAATGCCCCTCAGCGTCCACCTCATTCTACCACCGGTAGCCTGCTGGTGTCTGCTGTTCCTCTGCTCCTCTCAACACCCAGCCACCTGTGTCTGTGCCCCCTAGGTCTTGGGTCTTGATGGGCACAGGATGGGGGCGTGTGAAAAAGGCAACTTTTTGGTGTGAAAACAGAAATGCCCATCCTCTTTTAGGTTTATGGGTAAAGGCCCGAGGGTGGAGCCCACACCATGGACCCGGCCCTTCCCTAACCAGCATTTCCCTGCCCCACCTCTCACATCAACACCTAGGCTACTTCCAACTCACAGTATCATGGATACCAAAGCTCAGCATCCTCCCATCTGTACTTTTGCAGTCCTGTGCAAGAAGGTCCCTGGGAAGAACACTCGGGCGGGGACTGCAGGGCGTATGCATACCTGGTCAATCATTAAGTGCTTGCAGATTGCTCAAACAACTGTCTAACTGGATCCAGGAAACACTCATTCCTTCACTCATTTATTCATTCATTAACTCACTCGCTCACTCATTCGTTCATTGCCTACCGCGTGACAAGCACTGGGCTAGGAACTGAGAATACAAACAGAAACAAGACGTGGAGTCTAACCTCAATGACTTAGGAATCCGCCTCCTTGCCAGCTTAGGAGTGTGACACGTATACACTGCTGGTGGGAATGTAAATTAGTTCGGCTATTGTAGAAAGCACTTTGGCAATTTCTCAAAGGACTTGAAACAGAAGTACCATCTGACCCAGCAATCTTATTATTGGGTATATACCATAAAGACACATGCACGCATATGTTTATTGCTGCACTGTTCACAACAGCAAAGACATGGAATCAACCCAAATGTCTATCAACAGTAGGCAGGATAAAGAAAATGTGGTACATATGCACCATGGAATACTATTCAGTCATGAAAAAGAATACCTGACAGATCAAAGAATATTTAGAGGCTACTATGAGCAAGTGTATGCCAATAAATTGGAAAACTAGAAGAAACAGATAATTTCCTAGGCACATATAACCTACTAAGATTGAACCATCAAATGAATAACAAGGGATGAGATTGAATGATAAAGTATCCCAGCAAAGAAAAGCCCAGAACCCAATAGCTTCACTGCTGAATTATACCAAACATTTAAAGAAGGAATAATACCAATTCTACTCAAAGTATTCCCAGAAATAGAGAGGCAGGAATACTTCCAAACTCATTCTCTTGGCTTAAGAGGCCAAGAATGATTAAGCACTGAAAAAAATAAAATGTGGTACATATAAACCATGGAATACTATGCAGCCATAAAAAAGAATGAGATCATGTCCTTTGCAGAAACATGGATGGAGCTGGAGGCCATTATCTGCAGCAAACTACTGCAGGATCACAAAACCAAATATCACACGTTCTCACTTATAAGTGGGAGCTGCACATCGAGTACACATACACACGAAGAAGAGGGCAACAGACCCTGGGGCCTGCTTGAGGGTGGGGATTTGGAGGACAGTGAGGATGGAAAAACTACCTCCCGAATACTACACTTATTATCTGAATAATGAAATAATCGATACACTTAACCCTGGTGACATGCAACTTACCTATATAACAAACTTGCACATGTGCCCATGATCCTAAAATAAATGTTTTTTAGAAAGTGCTTCCATCAACTCCGTATGTATGGTCCTATCTAGTTTTACCCTGTGATCACCAACATCATTTTCAAAAGAATAACCCTTTATTCCATTCCAGAGTATAGAAATAATTAATTATTGAACACTTCATTAAAAATGCATGCCCCTGTTTTCCTCTGTATAAATGATAAGAAATGTTGGGAACGAGACGGGCTATGGGTAGGAGTCGTCTAATATTAACCAATGCAATGCTCCGTCAGCCCGTGAAGCAATCTGTAAGGAATAAGACAGTTTTACTGACTTGGCTTGAACTCTGAATCAGCACCTTAAAAACACTGCCAGACTTTGATTTGGTAGAGGCCGTTTTTGAAGATTCAGGGGAAAATAAGCATGTTTTCTGGCTCATGTTTTATTTTTAATTTTTTTTCAATTTTTGAGACAGGGTCTCACTCTGTCGCCCAGGCTGGAGCGCAGTGGTGCCACCACAGCTCACTGCAGCCTCTTCCTCTTGTGTTCAAGTCATGCTCCTGCCTCAGCCTTCCCAGCAGCTGAGGACACAGGCACAGGCCACCCCACCTGGTTAAACTTTTTATTATTTATAGAAACAGGGTCATTAAGTTGCCCAGGCTGGTCTCAAATTCCTGGGCTCTGGTGATCCTCCTGCCTCAGCCTCCCAAAGGACTAGGAGTATAGGTGTAAGCCACCTGCCCAGCCTCACTTTTTAAAAAGTGTCCCTTTAATTCTTTAGACACTAAGATACTACTTTTGGAAAAGCACAATCCTTAGTGTAAGCTGTAGAACGAAGGTGCCAACCTTCTATAAGGAAAACTAAAAGCTTCCTCTCACTTGCAGATGACATTATTTCATACTCATGAGCCAGGAGGAACTTTAATAGACGTCTCATTCATTCTACAAAGAAGGGCTTCAGAGCTGCTATATGAAAAATAACAACAAACAAACATTAAATGCACTTAAATGGCTTACAGCTAACTTCCTACATAGGGACTTCCCTCATTCATTTGAAAGAGATCCATTTTTCAACCAATACAATATATCCACAACCAAAAGCTATATTGTTGAAGGTTCAAAGTTAGGCATAAGGTAGTGACCACTTAAAATATTTCACGATTTAAAATTATTGCAGCTACGTTTTGGGCATAAAAAGAAGCCACGGTCTCACTCCACTGAGGGATCTCTAAATCATTTACAAAGACAAGTTAGCCTTTCAAAGCCTAGAGGATCTTTCTTGGTCTTCCACCTGTGGAAAAGGACAGTAGCAGTGCTTCTCAGAGCTTTACACTGTTGAAACATGGAGTTTCGCAAAACCATCAACAGCACACTTCTGCCCTCCAAGTTCTAACAGGGTGTATGCTCTTGCACGCAGTCTACACAATGCTCAATAGAAAAATCGGCTGAGATAATTTCTATTTTGCAGGTTAACCTGAAGGATACGTGGTCTGTCTACGCTCCTGTGCAAGACCAGGTAACAAATAGTTGTGCTCCTTGTGGTTTCTATCCCAACAACCCAACTCTACCTTCAACTCTATTGCCATAAAGTCAGCAGCCGAGGACAATACAAATCAGCGTGGCTACGTTGTGGTCAACGTTACTTGCAGAATAGGTGGCAAGCTGGACATGGCCTGTGAACCTTGGCCTGTGGAATCCTGGCCCGGCCCAATGGCTGACATGGTTTGGACCTATGTCCCCACCCAAATCTCATGTTTAATTGTGATCCTCAGTGATGGAGGTGGGGCGATGGGAGGCGGTTGCATCGTGGAGGCTGGATTTCTTATGAATGATTCGGCACCATCCTTCTGGTACTGCCCTTGTGACAGTGAGTGAGTTCTCCTGAGAACTGGGCATTGAAACGTATGAGGCACCTCCTCCTGTCTGTCTCTCCTGCCCCTGCCTCTGCCATGTAAGATGTACCTGCTTCCTCTTTGCCTTCTGCCATGACTGTAAGTTTCCTTAGGCTTCTTCAGAAGCCCGGCAGATTCCAGCATCATGCTTCCTACACGGCCTGTAGAGTCATCAGCCTATTACACCTCTCTTCTTTGTACATTACCCAGTCTCAGGTATTTATAGCAATGTACGAACAGACTAATACCATGGTTCTTAACACTTTGGGGAGCGAGTGGTGGTCACTGCCCCCTTTGAAAGCGTAATGAAAATTATAGTTCTTCCCTTTCAGAAAGTTTAAAGCTAGATTAATTTTACATGCAACTTTATAAGTTGCAAATCCCCCCAAGTGAAGAGGTTTTCTCTAAGCACTCTAAACTTTATCATTGAACTCTGTCAGAACAACAGACAGGTATGTCCTTGCTTTGGCTTCCCCTGCAGAAGCTGTTTCTGGATATTCTTTGCCATGATGTCATTGGTTTTTATTCAGGACTGTTTAGGAAGCACGTCTTTGAAATCTTTTCACCTGTTTACTCCAATAATATAGTGGATAAGCAGTTCAAAATGGAAACAACTTAAATATTAAACCTAAAACCATAAACTGTATAGAAGAAAAGAGAGGAGGCCTTGACCTAGGCAAAGATGTCTTAGATAGGATGCATAAGGCATGAATAGCGAAGGAAAAATGGCAAACTGAACTTCACAATAACCAAAAACTTCTGTTTTCAAAACTCACTATTAAGATAATGAAAACACAAGATATAAAAATGGCAGAAAATATCACAAAACAAATACCTGTCAAAGAAACCTGACTAGATGTGGTGACTCACGCCTGGAATCGCAGTGCTTTGGGAAACGAAGTCAGGATGGCTTGAACTCAGGCGTTCCAGACCAGCCTGGGCAACATAGTGAGACTTTGTCTCCACCAAAAAGCAAACAAATGAACTGGGCTCCGCGGTGCGTGCCTGTCGTCCCACCTGCTCAGGAGGCTGAGGCGGAAAACTCAGCCCAGGTCAAGGCTGCAGTCACCTGTGTCATGTACTCCAGCCTGGGCGACATACTGAGAGCCTGTCTCCAAAAACAAAACAAAACAAAACAAAAAAAGGAAATCTGTGCCCAGGAAATAAAGAATATAAAGAACTTTCAAACTCAATAATGAGAAAGCAATCAATACAATTTAAAAAGGGGTAGAAGACTTGATCTTACATATTACTAAAGAATTTAGTAAAGTAAATGCAAAGACAGCAAATAAAAACCACAATGAGACACCACTGTAGACTGACTAAAGAGGCTAAAATTTAAAAGACAACAAAAAAAGCTAAGAATATCTATTGCTAACGGAGACGTAAAGCAACTAGAACTCTCATACATTGCTGGTAGGAATTAAAAATGGTATCACCACTTTGGAAAACATTTTGGCATCTCTGTATAAAGTTAAACATACATTTCCCATTTTATTCAGCAATCCCACACCTAGCTATTTACTCGAGAGAAATGAAAATATATGCCCACACGAATGCCTGTCCATGAATATTTATAGTGACTCTATTCATAGTCCCTCCAAACTAGAAACAAGTCAAACGTCTACTCGCTAGCGAAGGGGTAAACGCGCAGGGAGAGCAATGGTAGGACATGGGGTTCTCCTGAACAACACAAAGAAATAGACTCACAAAACACACATCCACACTGATGAATCTGGAAAGCATTATAGTGGATGAAAAGAAGCTGGGCCAAAAGGGTATGTGCTGTTTGATTCTATTTCTGTGGCATTTTGAAAAATGCAAAACTACAAGAAGTGAGATCAGACCATCAGTTCCCAGGGTCTGGGACTGGAGTTACTGACTGCAGAGGTACATGAGGCCGTCTTTGAGGTGATAGAAATATTCTCTCTCTCTCTTTTTTTTTTTCTTTTGAGATGGAGTCTCCCTCTGTCCCTCAGGCTGGAGTGCAACGGCACAATCTCAGCTCACTGCAACCTCTCTGCCTCCTGGGTTCAAGCAATTCTCGTGCCTCAGTCTCCCAAGAGATTGGGATTACATGTGCACGCCACCGGATATTTTTTGTATTTTTAGTAGAGACAGGGCTTCACCATGCTGGCCAGGCTGGTCTCGAACTCCTGACCTCAATTGATTGATCTGTCCATCTTAGCCTCCCAAGTGCTGGGATTACAGGTGTGCGCCATTGTGCCCAGTCCTGGGTGACGGAAATATTCTCTATCTTTATTGTAGTGCTGGTTACATGAGTGTAAGTTTATCAAAATTCATAGAGCTGGCTGGCTGTGGTGACTCACCTGTAATCCCAGCACTTGGGAGGCTGAGGTGAGAGGGCTGCTTGAACCCAGGAGTTCAATAACAGCTGAGGCAACATAGCAAGGCCACACCTCTACCCTTTTTTTTCTTAATTAACCAGTTACAGTGGCACACACCTGTAATCCCAGCTACTTGGGAGGCTGAGGCAGGAGGACTTGCCTGAGCCCAGGAGGTCGAGGCTGCAGTGAGCTATGATTGTACCATGACATTCCAGTCTGGGTGACAGAATGAGCCTCTGTCTCAAAAACAAAACGAACAAATTCATAGAACTGCACACTTACAGGATGAATTCTGGAAATTATACCTCCACATACTTCATTCAGTCTCCCCTTCAAAGAGTCAAAGAAGAAATGTTTCAGCACCAGAAATAGTTACAGAGCACTTGTCTTGAGTGCTGGAGTTGTTTTTCTCTTCTGCAGCCTGTGACCCCTGTAAGTAATGAGTGTTACCCTTTGCCTGGGCTCTGAGTCTCACATGCACTCTGGGTGTCAACCTTCTCCCCAGCGTCATCTTTCTTTGCAACTTTTGTCTGCTTTATGTCATGACTTCTTTCTGACAAATCGTTTGATCTTAATGTGGTCTAGAAACCTGTCGGAGACTAAATATTTTTTAAATCAGGATACAGTGTACATAGCTGTACACTGTACATGCATGAATAAACCATCACGGGGTGTCCTCCTGACACACATTAATCCAAGGGCAAGCCATAAAAGCGTAATGCATTGAGGCGTACTATCTTGCAGACTCTACCATGCTTTATTCATTTGGGGATGTTCCTCTTTTATGAGAAATGAGGATCTAAACACAGCATTATCAAAAAAAAGGTAAACAGGATGGTACTTAGGGAACAGAGGACCAAGGAAGTTTATCCTGGAGAAGAGAAAGAAGGGAAAACACCATAGGTGTCTTTGTATATTTTACGAGCTGTCAGGTAGGGGTGAAGTCAATCAATTATGACTTGTCCCATTGAATTACGTGTGTGGCCAATGAGTGCACACTATTGTAGGATCATTTGGAGAAATCCTTTTTTTTTTTTTTTTTTTTTTGAGACAGGGTCTCCCTCTGTCACCCGGACTGGAGTACAGTGGTGGGATCTTGGCTCACTGCAACCTCTGCCTCCTAGGCTCAAGGGATCCTCCCACCTCACCTTCCAAGTAGCTGAGACTACAGGCTGATGTCACCACTCCCAGTTAATTTTTTGATTTTTGATAGAGATTGGGTCTCACCATGCTGCTTAGGCTGGTCTTGAACTCTTGGACTCAAGTGATCCTCCTGCCTCAGCCTCCCAAAGTGCCGGGATTACAGGTGTGAGCCACCACGCCCAGCCCAGGAACCCATTTCTAACGGAGCACAAAACAGATGCAATGTGCTGTCAGAGTGTCTAGGCTGTGTTTACCACTACACACACGCTGGACAGTCACTTGAGAAGATCTCCTCCAAAGATTCATTCAGATAAATGATTGCTTCCTTCCAATCCCAAGACTTCATAGTTATTTAATCCTGTGAGAAAACACTATCCTTCCAATATAAAACTAACTTATTTTGACTAAGCAAACACCATTATTTTCCTACTTATCAACTTATATTAAGTTGTATCATAATCCCAGTATATCTGAACAAGCAGCAATGAGGCTATACCAAGAAGGCATTCTTATAATCATTTTAGGTTTGGGCCCTTAAATGCAATACAGAATTGCAACTAGACTTTTTGGGACTTGTATTTGCAAAATATACGATTTTCATGTGTGTGCGTGTGCGTGCGTGCATGTGTGTGTGTGTGTGCGCACGCGCACAGCCGGCTGCCCTTTTTTGCCCTCCAGAAATAGGCAGGCAATACAACATTCTCTGAATGGAAGTTAAAGTGATTTCCCACTTCGTCCTCGTGCTTTAACACTTAGGCAATAAAGCTCATGACATTTCCAATAAGGAGCAGAGAAGGGAAGTGCTCCTTATTCACAAAAGGGCTCAAGTCATCACCATCCCAGCGTTTTCCTATTTGACAAGGTCCAGTTACTGCCAAGTGGCAAGACCTACAATTTAAAAATCACTTCCATCAGCACCAGGGATCTGAGGCTGATGGGCTTTGCAAAATTGAGAGCCAGTTTCCGGCTGGCTTGATCACCTAGATTCCAAGGCTGCGCAGGTTCACTCGGCATTCTCAGTAGAGGCAAGAAAGACCCTTAAGGCATCTTAGGTATGATTACAAAACTAGGAACTAGTGAAGAGCAAAAGCAATACTGCAATATGACTGAGAATTACAGTGCACAGCTACAGAAGAGGACTGGTAAATAGGGAGTAATGAGTGTGTCTTCTGGAAGGCATGCTACGAAAGAGGCCAAAGAAAGGAGATGAGGCCGGGCGCGGTGGCTCACGCCTGTAATCCCAGCAGTTTGGGAGGCCAAGGTGGGTGGATCACCAAGGGTCAGGGGTTCAAGACCAGCCTGGCCAACATGGTGAACCCCGTCTCTACTAAAAATACAAAAAATTAGCTGGGTGTGGTGGTGGGTAATCACAAAAAAAAAAAAAAAAAATTAGCTGCGTATAGTGGCCTGTCATCCAAGCTACTTGGGAGGCTGAGGCAGGAAAATTGCTTGAACCTAGGAGGTGGAGGTTGCAGTGAGCCAAGATTGCACTATTACACTCCAGCTTGAGCAACAAGAGAAAAAAAAAAAAAAAAAAGAAAGAAAGAAAGAAAGAAAAGAAAGGAGATGAATGATGATATTGGAACACACCCAGCTATCCCGCCAGCTACTGACATCCTCCCCTAACTCCGAAGAAAATTCTCCATACCAAACAATTTTTTGAAATTATTATTTAGAGATGGGGGTCTCACTATATTGCCCAGGCTGGTCTCAAACTCCCGGACTCAAGCAGTCCTCCTGCCTCAGCCTCTTCTGTGACTGGGATTACAAAGGTGAGCCACTGTGCCTGGATCCAACAAAAATATTTTGTTAGTCATCTCATAGAGCTTAGCTAGAAAGTTTCATTGCAGGACTAATATTTTAGAGGATAATGCAAAAGACTCAAAACATGAATACTGACCGGGCGCGGTGGCTCACGCCTGTAATCCCGGCACTCTGGGAGGCCAAGGCGGGCAGATCACCTGAGGTCAGGAGTTTGAGACCAGCCTAGCCAATATGGTGAAATCCCATCTCTACTAAAAATACAAAAATTAGCTGGGCGTGCTGGCGGGCACCTGTAGTCCCAGCTACTCGGGAGGCTGAGGCAGGAGAATTGGTTGAACCCAGGAAGTGGAGGTTGCAGTGAGCAGAGATTGCGCCACCGCACTCCAGCCTGGGCTACAAGAGTGAAACTCCACCTCAAAAAAAAAAGACAACAACAACAAAAAGCAAGGAATATTTACAGAGGTCCTCGTATGTGCTAAGTACCAGGCTAAGTATTCTAAATGCATTATCTCATTGGATCTTCACATCTGCAAGAAGCTAGGTCATATTATTATTCTCTTTATACGGATGAAGAAATGAAGAGAGGACCCTGTACGATGGCTGACACCTGCAATCTCACCATTTTGGGAGGCCAAGGGGGTGGTGAATTGTTTGAGCCCCGGACTTTGAGAAGAGCCTGGGAAGAAGGGCTAAACCCCACCTCTACAAAAAAGGAAAAATTTAGCCAGGCATGGTAGCATAAACCTCCGGTCCCAGCTACTCAGGAGGCTGAGATGGGAGGATCACCAGAGCGCAGGAGGTTGAGGCTGCCTTGAGCTGTGATCACTGTATCCATAGTCGCTCCAAACTGGAACCACTGCACTCCAGCCTGGGCAACAGAGTTAGATTCCTTCTTTAAAAAAAAAAAAAGAGAGAGAGAGAGAGAGAGAGATGCAGGCCCTGAGAGTTAGCGCTATTTGTCCAAGTTCAACTCAACTAAAAAAAGCTGAATACGGGCCTCGTACCCACAAACAGACCAGCAGATGAGTACACAATACCCTCTAGACATCTGGACCCTGATACGTCTAAATTTTCATCTCTCTCTGAAACCTTCAGCCTTCTAGGGGTCCACAGGCTGAAAGCTTAATGATGACCTTCAATGCGTTCTGAAAATCCCACAAGACGTTTCCATGGTGGGCATCTCCATTTTGTTGAATGCTCAGAGAAAAGAAACTTCATGTGTATCTGACTCGAAAATTGTGTTGGTCAGAAGACTTCCGGTTGTAGAATGGGGGCTTTTGTGAGAAACGATCCTTTGGAAGTCTAATCCACTTTCTGTTTTAGTTTACATCGGAAAGGAAAATGCTTTTTCCCTCTCTGTTATGTCTGTCTACCCTTTCTTTTACGTCCATCTGCTGTGAGAGAGCGCGATACTTCCACCACGCAGGAGGAACAGACCTGAAGTGCGATAATTTGGCCGAAGGGGTGTCCTCGTCTCCTTCAGTGTTTTGTCACAAGTGATAAATGATGTCAGACAAAGCTGTCAGATGAGATTCAGAAGGTGTGCGGAGAGAGAGCAATCAATTTCCAACTTAGGAAACGTAATGGGTTTTAATGAGCCACTCTCTGTTGATTACCATGCAGCTTTTGGCTTCGTGTGTGCTTCATTCGCACGTGTGCTTGGCAGTGACTGGCAGGTGGTTACGCTCCCCTAATTTGATTCCTGTATAGCAATCAAGGCTGTCTGAGCTGTAACAGGGAGAGGCTGATGTCCAGACCCGCAAGGCGTGAGGGCAGAGTGTGATCTCGCGGGAGCTTCTGTTTGTTCCCCAGATTTTGCAGCTTGGAACGGTCATCTGATGTTCGCGCGTGAAAAGAGGGACAGTTCTCTCAATATTGAGCCCCAGGAATTGTCAGGCAGGTCAGAGAATTGTCCTCCAAAGCCCTCACACCATGCCCTAACTGGAGGGTGTGCTCTTTGAGGGCAGACGCTGATCTATTCCAGTTGATGGTCTCATAGCAGCAACACAACTAGGTGCTCTCTCTATATTTTTGAAAAAAATAATCATGCACTACTTAATAGGCACACTTACTAAAAACTGAATTCTCATTTATTTATTTATTTATTTAAGATGGAGTTTCTCTCTCTTGCCATGGCTGGAGTGCAATGGCAAAATCTCAGCTCATTGCAACCTCCATCTCCAGAGACTAAGCAATTCTCCTGCCTCAGCCTCCCAAGTAGCTGGGATTACATGTATGCACCATCATGCCTGGCTAATTTTTGTATTTTTAGCAGAAACAGTGTTTTGCCATGTTGGCCAGGCTGGTCTTGAACTCCTGACCTCAGGTGATCCGCCCGCCTCAGCCTCCCAAAGTGCTGGGATGACACGTTTGAGCCACGGCGCTAGGTCCGAATCCTGCTTTGAGCGTTTCTTGCTTCTGATATTTGCACCATAGAAATAATGGCTAAGCCAGAAGATATGTGTCTGTGAGTCAGTATATGGCTGTCTCACTGCGTGGTTGGAGCAGAAACGCGTCTTCTCCTTGCTTAAGATGAGGCTTTTAAAACTGGAGATGTGTTTATGAACTGTAAACCCACATTAAGAATTTTGGATTTGGCACATTGAAGATGTATGGTAATAGGATGTGAGTAGGACCTAACTCTTCCTCTTCATTATCACTGAAAATGAGCTCCCTGGGCAAACCAAGGGTAAATAAAACAACAGGACTATGTTTCAGTTATTTAAGGAAAAAGAAAGCTGCCAGGGACTTTGGCGTTTTAATTGAGGGTATAAAAGGCTTCTCTAAGTACCAATGCATCTCAGGGCCTCCATTTAAAAATACTTTTTAAAAGTAGCAGTTAGCTCCAATTACCTTTGATATACAAAAATGTGGGGGAATGCTACCTACCATAAAGCCCCATTTCTTCAAAATGCCTAAAGAATGAGATACCTCTACGGAGCCCAGGCTGGCCTTTCCTGCAAAGTCTGAGTTGATGTAATTCAGCCAAATATGTAGTAAGCAAAATGGTTATCTTTATTAACTTGAATCATCCTTGCTATAAAGACACAGCTTGGCCAGGTATGGTGACTCACGCCTGTAATCCCAGCACTTTGGGAGGCCAAGAAGGGCGGATCACCTGAGTTCAAGAGTTCGAGACCAGCCCGGTCAACATGGTGAAACCCCATCTCTACTAAAAATACAAAACTTAGCTGGATGTGGTGGTGCGTGCCTGTGATCCCAGCTACTCAGGGGGTTGAGGCAGGAGAATCACTTGAACTCGGGAGGCAGAAGTTGCAAGGAGCCGAGATTGTGCCACTGCACTCCAGTTTGGATGACAGAGCAAGACTCCATCTAAAAAAAAAAAAAAAAAAAAGACAGCTTATACTGCTGTCTAGTCCTTTTTAGAAAAGGACACGCAGGCTAGGTACCTGTTCAACCAACCCTTGGGATGTTTTCTCCTACGATGCTCACTGATTGTTATGTCCCTAAAGGCTGTGGGCAGAATTCAGTGGACAGTAGAGACGATCTGTGGCCTGGGTGAATTGGCAAGCGCAAGTGTGCAGGTACCGGCGAGTTACCAGGAACAAATCATCCACAGAGCCGTCTGTGTCTTGGGAAATAAAACCACAGATGTTCTTTCCCCCTGGCCCTGCTGTCAGCTGGAAGAAACTTTCTGGCCCTCTGGGAAGGAAGGTTGTTCGCAGCCTGGCCCACAGCTCTGCAGCCCCGAGGTTGGAGCGTGGCAATTCTGCTCGGACTAGCAATCAGGTTGGAAGGCAGCATGGGCTCCATTGGGGCGATAGTTCTAGGAGCTGAGATGCAGGCCCCTGAGATGTTTTGCTCTCTGTTCTCATTGACCTTCTGTCTGGGGGAAGAAGGTCCTGTCCTTATGCCAGGAACCCACAGCAGGGCGGCACATCAGTCGCCAAATCCTACCCAGCCAGCTGGGGCTTTCACCAAATCCAATTAGGCAGTGGCTGCATTTCTTCTCATCGGCAAGAAGGGGGCTGTGCGGGGACAGATATCCTTCTCTGGGCAAACCCACCCCAACAAACAAGCCCAGAGACAGGCCTTGCAACAGGGGTGCATGTAGGGAGGGATGGGAGCCCCGTGCTGGCCTCTCATTCCACCCGTTTGACATTCACTCCTCCGGTGGGCGGCATCTGTGTCCTCAGTCATAAAAAACAATAAAGTTTAAATCCAACGGCATCGATATCTGTAGTCTCCCAACCACCACCTGCCTTGTTAGTTAATTTTCCTGGCACAATCTACACCCAACATCTTCCATGTGCTTCACGGAACACATCTGTCTTCTTTCGTTTTTATTTTATTTTTTTAGACAAGGGGTCTTGTTCTGTCGCCCAGGCTAGACTGCAGCGGTGCAATCACAGTTCATTGTGACCTCCAACTCCTGGGCTCAGGGGGTCCTCTCAGCTCAGCCTCCACAGTCAGTAGCTGGGACTACAGACGTGCACCACCACACCCAGCTAATTTTTTATTGTAATTTTTCTAGAGATAAAATCTTGCTTTGTGGCTCAGGCTGGTCTTGGTTTCTGGCCTCAAGTGATCCTCGTGCCTCAGCTTCCCAAAGCACTGGGATGGCAAGAGTGAGCCGCCATACCCAGCCTCTTTTTTATGTATTTTTTAAATGAGATCATACCAATAATTATTTTAAGCATGAAGATCCATGTCCCTTGCTCCCCCTTCTGTGCACTCAGTTTGACTCTCTTGCATTTCCATTCTCTTTTCATGACGCCAGTTTCAGTACAAAACACATTAGGTTAGGTTGGGGCCAAAGTAATGGTGGCTTTTTGATGGCAAAATTCCAATTACTTCTCCACCAGCCTCACAGTCTCACCGGCTATATTAAGGCTTTAAAAATTTTAGATCTCAAGTACACTCTAATTATGCCAGACTCTGGTCTCCACAAGAGACAATTTCCAACCACGTGCACCTGACTCACAGGGTTCTCAAGACACACATTTATTTCTGGTCCCTGGTCTCGGGTCTACCACTGACTGTTTGAACAATGGTTTCGGCCAAGAACCAAAGAGAGTCAGAGGATACATTGGTGTAAGGCACATGGGGGCAGACCAGGAGGGTGGCTGTCTGGTCATGACAATGACTGAAAGGTGAGGAAGGACATAACATCCCAAAGCAGGTGAACTGAGAACCAGAGAGAAAGGCCAATGTGGCAGCTGGACGTGACCTTCCAGGGGTCCCTCGTTTGTGGGGCAAGGTCCTTGGACAGTCTTGGTCCATCCATTCCCAGCGTGAGCTTGGCTCCTTCTCCCAGAGATTCTCCCTCCCAAAAGCAGAAACAGCAGCGGCCTGTAACCTGGAGCATAGATGGCCTCTACAGACACCTGCATGGAACCCTAGAGACAGGATCGGCGGGTGCAGGGAGGGCTGAGACAGTCCCAGGGATGGGAAATGAACTAGGTCCTCCTTTTGATCCTTATCCTGTTGAAAACGTGAGAGGCTGCATGCAGTGATTCATGCTGAAACTGTGCTCTCAAAGACTTAAAAGAAACCAAAGATGAACGGAAATTCTTGAGTTTGCGGGATGGCAAATAGAAAAAGAAACAGCTTGCTGAAATGCTGAAAGTCCCTCTTGCTTATGCAATAACAGCACTGGCTGAAATCGGCTGGAACCAAGATGGCTGGCTGGAGTGTGCACAGAAGGAGCCTGCTGATGTCAGCCCCTGAATTTCCCCTGCCCCCGAAATTTGCATGTGCAACCGTGAGCTAACATGAAGAAATAACCGTGCATGCTCAAGGACGTTCCCGACCACCTCTTTCTTCCCACCAATCACCTACTAATCTCAAAACCCACCCCAAACCTTTTCTAATAAAAATACGGCCTTGAAGCCGATGCAAACAGATGAACTTGATCTTGACACTTCTGTCTGCTTATGAGTTGACTTTCCATATAAAGCTTTTCTTTTCTAAAAATAACCTGATGTCATAGAATTGGCTTCTAGTGCATTGGGCAGCAAACCCCTTTTGCTTCATAACAATGCCTCTAATCCCAGTGCTTTGGGGGGCCAAGGCAGCAGTTTGAAACCAACCTGGGCAACACAGCGAGACCCTATCTCTACCAAGAAAAAGAAAAACAATTAGCTGGCATAGTGCGTGCGCCTGTATCGTTCCAGCTGCTTGGAGGCTGAGGTGGGAGGATTACTTGAGCCAAGGAGCTCAAGGCTGCAGTGAGCTTTGATGGCACCACTGGACTCCAGTCTGGGCAACACAGCAACACCCTGTTTCAAAAATTTTAAATAAATAAATACAAATGAAAACGTGAGCTTGATGAGAGTTTAGACCAGACAGTGTTGCACGTGCTTCCTCCCATTAGATTTTACAGTCAGAGGGGATGGTACGTGGCGTTCAGACCAACAGGTCTGTCCCATGGGCTACTGACACCTGCTGGGAGTCACCTGAGACACATGTGTCCACAGTGCTTATGAAAAGCAATGCAAAGAGCCGGGTGTGGTGGTTCATGCCTGTAATCCCAGAACTTTGGGAGACGGAGGTGGGTGAATCACCTGAGGTCAGGAGTTCGAGACCAGCCTGGCCAACATGGGGAAACCCCCGTCTCTACTAAAAATACAAAAATTAACTGTGTGTGTTGGCAGGCACCTGTAACCCAGCTACTCAGGAGGTTGAGGAAGGAGAACCACTTGAACCTGGAAAGCAGAGCTTGCAGTGAGCTGAGATCATGCCACTGCACTCCAGCCTGGGCAACAGAGTGAGACTCTGTCTCATACAAAAACAAAAACAAAAACAAACAAACAAAAAAGAAAACAAGAAAATAAAAGCAATGCAAAGAAAGCCAAAATCATCCCTCTTCATGTCTACCAGCTCCCGAAGCCAACGCAGACGAACACGCATCTTAGCAGCTGCCAAAGGTATGCGTCCAAGCAAAGTGTGGGCTCAAGAGCTCTGTTCCTTTCTTATGTCTGGAAGCTTCCCTGCCCTAAGAGTCCTGGTGGGAAGTTGAGCCATTCTGAGAATAAGTCCTCAAACAAGTCAGCTTCTTGCCTAGGGCTTGTCCAACCAGATGCATTCAACCAGGATGCTGAATCTTGAGCTAGTGTTGCAAAAACTCAGGGGCTCTAGAGAATTCTTTATGGTGCTGGTGGGAGAACAGGAGCAGCCTTAGCACTGAGGGCAGAAACAGCGCCAGCTGTGGCTCCAGGTGTTGCCACCAGACCTATTGTTGACAGGCCTTTGCCTGGTCCTGCTGCCTCCCATTGCACAGAGAGAGAGAGAGACCGAGCTTCCCTGCACTGCCTGCAGCTCACTCCCCGAGTTGTAGGCAACACGGGAGAGCCAGCCTCTGTCTCTGGTGACTACTATGCTTTCACTGTATCCTAGCACTACAATACATTTATGCACATAATGGAACTGCAGAGGAGACTTTATTGAGCAACTATTTATTGGGAGACAATTCTCTGTGGATCTCTGACGTTACTGCCTGTCTTGTAAGCATAGGCACCAAATGCTTTTGGTCAGGACTATCTTGTCAAAGATGTCTGCAGAAGAACAGTCTTTGAAGATGCAGCGTCTCCCTCCACAGCAAAGTGCAAATGTAATTACTGCCCAGTACGGCACAGATGACGTGTCCCTCCAGGACTGAGGTCAGACCAGCCTACCACCCCTTGGCTAAGGGGTCCTCCCCTATAATCTTAGGCTGGTGACACTGTGTCCTCTGAGCATCACTCTATGGTAGAGGTCCTCCACCTTTTTGGGCACCAGGGACTGGGTTCATGGAAGACAATTCTTCCAAGGACCGGGGAGAGGGGATGCTTTGGGGGATGACTCAAGCCCCTTACATGTATTGTTTCTATTGTTATTCGATTGTAATAGACAATGAAATAATTATACAACTCACCATCACATAGAATCAGTGGGGGCCCCGAGCTGGTCTTCCTGCACAGACAGTCCCGTCTGGGGGTGATGGGAGACAGTGGTAGATCATCAGGCATTAGATTCTCATCAGGAGCCTGAAACCTAGAGCCCCTGTATGCGCAGATCACAACAAGGTAAATGGAGATGACGCTTCCCTGGCCCGCCTCACAGCCTCTCACCTCCCGCTGTGTGGCCTGCTTCCTAACAGGTCATGGACCAGGACCGCTCCATGGCCCAGGGTTCGGGGACTCCTGTTCTATGGGAACTGGGGCTCAGTTCCAGCCTGGGCAACATAGCGAGACCCTATATCAATGACAAATAATGATAGTCTGCCTACTGCTATGGCTTGAGGAATGAAGTGCTTTCTCTAACCCAGGTGTCTCACGCCTTCTGATAGCATCCAGAAAACCATGGCAGGCTGGCAGATCACTGGTTAGCTCGCACGCTGTACAGAATCTCCAACACATCAGAATTCTTCTTCTTTCTCTTCTCTGTTTTTTTTTTTTTTTTTTTTTGAGACAGAGTCTCACTCTTGCTCAGGCTGGAGTGCAGTGCTGTGATCTCTGCTCACTGTAAGCTCTGCCTCTCGGGTTCAAGTTATTCTTCTGCCTCAGCCTCATGAGTAGCTGGGATTGCAGGCACCCACCACCACGCCCAGCTAATTTTTGTATTTTTAGTAGAGATGGGGTTTCACCATGTTGGCCAGGCTGGCCTCGAACTCCTGACCTCAGGCGATCCTCCTGTCTTGGACTCCTAAAGTGCTGGGATTACAGGTGTGAGCCACCGCGCCCAGCCAACACATCAGAATCCTTGACACCACTTTACAAACACAGCATAGTGTTTCTCATAAGGATATACAAATGAAATACTTTAAATGGTTCTTCTCAAGAAACGCAGGATGTAGCAGCAGTGCACCTGTCCAGTGGGCACTGGAAGGGCCTGCTTGGACCACCATTTCCACACCCCACCAGCAACACAGATAAGGGAAAGGAAAGACACTTCCATCTAAAGAACAAGTAATCATTGCGATTGGCCAAAAATGGAACCCAAATGTAATGCAGAACACTGCCTGAAACTGAAGGCCTGCTGACTTTGGGTACAGAAACAGACGGAAGTAATGGGGCGCTTCTCCCCTGCTGTGGAAAGAGGTCTAAAATTGCTCCCTGCAAAATGAGACACCCGGGCTCAGCTCACTCCTTGAAACCAGGTGCCGAGAGCAGCCTCCTTGACTCAGGAAAAGAGGCCACAGGGCTCTTTCCAACCCGGGGGCTGACATAGAGTGGATCTTAAGACAGCCACAGGAGGCAGAAAAACCACACACTGGGATGCCGGCCACCCAGGGTCACTGTAAGGGTTTGCTAACGTTACCGCTGTGAGATGCACCGCTCCACCTGCCCCCGGCTCCCTGGCAAAGACTGCAGGAGTCTCCGGTGGGAACGCAGACCCGAGAACCATTCACTGCGGTGCTGTGCTATGTACTGGTTTCTGTCCAGGGTTCCTCGCTTCTAACCCCCACACCCTTGGTACAGTCTTTTGCTTTCATATTTAGTGCTTTAGACCTTAGGAACAAGTCTCAGGAGAGAATCTCTCTGACTTTCCCTGCCCTCCTTTCACCTGCCCCAAGGCAGGACTCTCATCGTCCGTCACCTTTCTGATGGTGGGTCTTAAGACACTTTCCAGAGAGGGTCCTGCCCTATACCCCGGGGGACAAAATGCTGACATCATGAAGCTTCCATAAAAACCCAAGAGGGGCTGGGTGCGGTGGTTCATGCCTGTAATCCCAGCACTTTGGCAGGCTGAGGTGGGAGGATCGCTTGAGGTTAAGAGTTCCACCAGTGTGGTGAAACCCCACCCGTACAAAAAGTACAAAAATCAGCCAGTTGTGGTGGTGTGCACCTGCAGTCCCAGCTACTCAGGAGGCTGAGGCATGAGAATCGCTTGAACCTGGGAGACGGAGAAGGCTGCAGTGAGCCAAGATGGCACCACTGCGCTCCAGCCTGGGTGACAGAGTGAGATTCTGCCTCAAACAAAAACCAAGGGGCCAGGGAGGGTTCCGTTTGGAAAGCTTCTGGGTAGCTGAACACGTGGAAGTTCCCGGAGGGCGGAACTGCCCACCTCTCTCTAGGTCGATAGCGCCAGAGTGGACCTGAGGGACACCCAGCTTGTGCCTGCTGCTTGGCGTGGGAGGAAACCCCCTGTGCATTTGGTCATGAGAGTCTTCTTCCCTGTCGACGGTTGTTGTGGTGATGGCATCAGAGATTGAGGAAAAACACAGTTGGAGAGTTTTTCTGAAACACTCACCCTTTTCCTGCAATGGGAAACACTACAGGCTCCCAGCCCACCGCGGCCAGGCAGGCTGCCTGGCTTACCCCGCCTTGCCTTCGGTGTTTTCTGTCATTTTGTGGCTGACGTCTAGCTTTCTCTCTTAGGTGACCTATTGTGTGACTATCGACTCGTTGTTTTGGTTCTTCTTTGTGAAGGAGGTGAGTACCAGACGTCTCTGGTCAGCCAACGCAAAGCCCCTCTGTCTCCCTGCTTCTACGATATTATCAGGGTCACCCAAAACATCAAGAAAATGAGGATGGTGGTGGCCACAGAGATGCTGAATAATTGATTTTAAACTTCATTAAAATATTTTTAGAGAATTTTTAACGACTCTCCTGCCTCAGCCTCCTCTGTAGCTGCGATTACAGGTGTATGCTGCTATGCTCGGCCCGTTTTTGCACTTTTAGTAGAGATGGGGTTTTGCCATGTTGGCCAGGCTGGTCTCAAACCCCTGACCTCAAGTGATCCACCCGCCTCAGCATCCCAAAGTGCTGGGATTACAGGCCTGAACCACCGCGCCTGGCTGACTGGATGCTTTGAAATCCAGCTATATGCTACTTACAAAGACAGACCCAAGTAAAAACACATAGAAGTGTTGAAAATAAATAGAACTATATTAAAGAGCAGACAATTATAATTATGATGTAAAACACAGAGGAGATGATAACCACACCAAAAGATAATCGTTTGTAAAGACGAATAACATAGATGGGTCTCTAGCTAAGCTAAAAAACAAATTATATAGACTCTCAAGTATCAATAATTCATCCAAAGACCACTCTCTTGCAAAGGAAGAAGGAACGGATCATGGGTATACAGCTAGTGAGGTGAATTCGGGTGAAACAGCACCGATCGGACGGTGAGAGAGATAGTGAGCGGGGAACAGGCAGAGGTGTGAAGCGATTGGGAGCCTTTGACCATTTAAATGAGAAGGCCAAGAAAGATGCAGGCATTCAGCCAAGTAGAATTAAATGCTTGATCCAGGTCGCCAGGTGTGGTAACCCACGTCCGGCTGCTCTAGAATCAGAATCTGCTCATCTCAGGAAATAAATGGTGATTTGAAGAGAGAGGTCGTGAATCGTCCTTCAAAGTCACGACAACCAAAGAGCAAGAAGGATGCTTTGCAGGGGAAGAATTTGAGTGACGTATAGAAGGGCTAACTTGCCTCCAAGCACAGGAGAGAACATCTGGACCGCGCTGACTGCTTCCAGCCTCCAGCGACTCATGAACACGTGAGGAGCATGTGATCTCTCTCTTCAGTCCGGCCCCACCCTGTCAACAGCACTGGAGGGAATGTGAGACCCACGGCAGGGGCTGGCACCCTTCTGGAGGGGGATGGGACAGCAGGGCAGGGGTTGGGTCCTGCCACCCAACGCCATCCCAGAGCGGCTGTAGGGTAAATGCACCTCACAGCAATAACTTTAGCGTACCCTTAGAGTGACCCTGGATGGCAGAGCTGCCTGAAAGACTCCGGCTGAGACTATGCAGGAAATGAACCAAGGAGCTGCAGGTTCATGCAATCACATATCCACACACGGTTGACTGCTTTACTCATTCATTCCTGCCCAGATTATTCCACTTGGGAAACATGGAAGTTCTTTCTCTCTCCTGGGGACGTGGCGAGTTGGCCTGGGTTTGTAGCCGTCCAGGCAGACTGCAGCTTGAGTTAATATTTCTCTCCTTGCTACTGCGCAGGAGGACTGAGTCACCACAAGCAGGAGTAGAACAAGGAATCAAAACTAACTCGGAAGAGAAAGGCGTACTGCCAAATGGAAAAAATGGCAAAGATGATGAACAGGCAAGCTACAAAAGAGAAAACCCAACTGGTTAATAAAGACGGGGAAACGTTCAGCCTCTCCGAGGTTAAAAGCAGAGCAAATCGAAACAACTATGAAATAGCATGTCACACGCTGCATCCTGGCAAAGACGAAGTTACCAAGGATGCAGGTAAGTGGGAGCTTTCATAAGGTATTGGTGAGATTGTGCATTGAAACAAAGCTCTTTAGAAAACAATGCAGCAGGCCGGGCACAGCGGCTCACACCTGTAATCCGACACTTTGGAAGGCCGAGGCAGGTGGATCAACTGAGGTCAGGAGTTTGAGACCAGCCTGACCAGCATGGAGAAACCCTTGCCAGGAGTGGTGGCACACGCCTGTAATCCCAGCTACTCAGGTAGGAAAGGCTGAGGTAGGAAAATCGCTTGAACCTGGGAGGCGGAGGTTGCCATGAGCCAAGGTTGTGCCATTGCACTCCAGCCTGGGCAACAAGAG
>NW_016107734.1:1606357-1609138 GCF_001604975.1 Cebus imitator | reverse complement strand
TAATCCCAACACTTTGGGAAGCCAAGGTGGGAGGACTGCATGAGCCCAGGAGTTCAAGACCAGCCTGGACAACATAGCAAGACCCCATCTCTACTTTAAAAACAGAGAGCAACTTAGCAATTTTTAATTGAACTAAAGATATATATTCCCAATAACACAGCCCTAAAGAAACTCATGCTGTACAGGTAGTTCAGATTTCTTTTTTCTCTTTTTTTCTTGAGACAGAGTATTGCTCTGTTGCCCAGGCTGTAGTGCAGTGTCTCAATCTCAGCTCACTGTAACCTCTGCCTCCCAGCTTCAAGCGATTCTCCTGCCTCAGCCTCCCGCGTAGCTGGAATTTCAGGTGCATACCACCATGCCCTGCTAATTTTTGTGTTTTGGGTAGAGATGGGTTTCACCATGATGGCCAGGCTGGCCTTGAACTCCTGACCTCAGGTGATCCACCCATCTCGGCTTCCCAAAGTGCTGGGATTACAGGTGTGAGCCACCACACCTGGCCAGTAGTTAAGGTTTCAATAGCAGCACGACTTGTAATAATAAAAATTTGGAAGCAATCTAAATGATCCATGGTGTGAGATTGGATATATCTATGATGATATAATGAAATATTTTGCAGCATTTAAAATAATCTATATTAATACACATCAACATGGATAATTCTTTTTTTGAGATGGAGTCTTGCTCTGCGCCTAGGCTAGAGTGTGCAACCTCCTCCTCCCAAGTTCAAGGAATTCTTCTGCCATAGCCTAAGTAGCTCAGACCATAGGCATGTGCCACCATGTTTAACTAATTTTTGTATTTTTAGTCAAGACGGGGTTTCACCATGTTGGTCAGGCTGGTCTCGAACTCCTGATCTCAGGTGATCCACCAGCCTTGGCCTCCCAAAGTGCTGGGATTAAGGTGTGAGCCACTGCACCTGGCCAGATAAATCTTAAAAAGTATCTTGATGCTTAAAAATGTAAACCCAGCTCATTGCTTTCCTACACCATTTAGATAAAATCATACAAGATATTCTCAACACACAATGTGGGTGAACAGAAACTGGCTGAGCAGAATAAAGGTCTTGATCCTCAGCTGCAGACATCACCTTTCATTGATGCCTTTTGTGTAAAACACATTACTGCTTACACCACGTGCCTACATAGTAAAAACAGAAAAAACGTGGTTAGAAAAGATAAACGCCAATGTAGCCCAGTGGGAAAAAGAGAAGAACCTAAAACCGAGGAAGACAGCTAAGAGGACACAGGTCGACAATATTTCCCTGCTTTAGAAATTCTGAAGCAAATACTGCATAGTTTAACATTTGTTCAATACAGGTGATTTGTTATACAACACGGTGTTTCTTATATTTGCTCTGTACTTTGCTGTAGGAGTAAAATATTTAATTCTTAAAAGTCTTGTGGGGCCAGGCACAATGGCTCATGCCTGTGATCCCAGCACTTCGGGAGGCCGAGGCGGGCAGGTCACAGGAGCCCAGGAGTTGGAGGCCATCCTAGTGTTGGAAACAGATGCTCGATGCCACAAAGAAAAATCGGCACTGAGACAAAGGGTCTTTCAGCAATGCAATTTTTACTTCCTGGGCTGCAGGAAGGGTACTCTCGCTAGCCATCTTGCCATGAGAGTACAGTGAACAAAGGAAAACACATAAATTTATCCCTTACGCATCTGGGGTCGTCCTTACTGCTGTGTATGATCACTGTTGGCTGGAGTCAGACCTTACAATCTAAACTAAAACCCGTTTGGCTAACAAATGAAAACTTTTCTAAACAGCAATGGTGTTTAGAAAGACTCCATCTCAAAAAAAAAAAAAGCAGATTTATCCACGTTGATGTGTATTAATATAGATTATTTTAAATGCTGCAAAATATTTCATTATACTGTCATAAAGGCGTCCAATCTCACTTAGATGTATAATTTATATTATTCAAGGATCATTTGGATTGCTTCCAAATTTTTAGAAAATTGGAAGCAATAGAGAGCTGGGACATGCCTGTGAGCACGTCCAGCACAGGTATCTTGGTTAAAGGTACAAGGACATAGAATGTACTATCTGCCTATAAGCACGGCATGTCTAACAGCTACATAGGATAGGGCTTAACAAAGTTATTAGCACACTTATTCTTTAACAAGAAAGGAAACTTTAGAAACGAACTTTTCTTCTTCCCACACTGGCCAACATGGTGAAACCCCATCTCTACTAAAAATACAAAAATTAGCCAGGCGTGGTGGCACATGCCTGTAATCCCAGCTACTGGGGAGACTGAG
This sequence comes from Cebus imitator, assembly GCF_001604975.1. Classification (NCBI taxonomy): domain Eukaryota; kingdom Metazoa; phylum Chordata; class Mammalia; order Primates; family Cebidae; genus Cebus; species Cebus imitator. The sequence goes on along the minus strand of NW_016107734.1, from coordinate 1,606,873 downwards.
CAGGAGAATCCCTTGAACGCGGGAGGCGGAGGTTGCAGTGAGCTGAGATCCAGCTACTGCACTCCAGCCTGGGCAACAAGAGCAAGACTTCATCTCAAAAAAAATAAAATGAAATAAGTCTCCTACACACACAAGTCACAGTCATGCCAGAGTTTTCACCCAGGGACAAAGTGACATTTGTCTGATGGGATACATTTTAAAGGGACAGCAGAAGGACAAAAATGAAAGTCCTGCTTTGATTGTGTCACGAGTTGTGCTTATGCAGCATCCGTGAACACGAGGAACCACTGGCCTCAGGACAGGGGGCCGTGTGCTATTGCCTAAGTCCACGCGGGACACCGTGAGGACACGGGAGCAGGCCCTGGGGCGGGCTGGGCAGACGGCTTCCCCAGTGAGCCTTGACTTCCCAGCAGCCTATGACCGCATGATGGGAGCATCAGCTTCAGGGAGGAGAGCAGAAAGGGAGGGGCCACAGGCAAAGGGAAGAGCCACTGGGAGTGCGGAGGTGTAAGGAGG
>NW_016107734.1:1577336-1606047 GCF_001604975.1 Cebus imitator | reverse complement strand
GCCGGGGCCACACGTGGAGGTGTAAGGAGGCGCGCCGGGGCCACAGGTGGAGACGTAAGGAGGCGCGCCGGGACCACACGTGGAGGTGTAAGGGGGCGCGCCGGGGCCACACGTGGAGGCGTAAGGGGGCGCGCCGGGACCACACGTGGAGGCGTAAGGAGGTGTGCTGGGACCACGAGTCACTTGGAAAAACTTGTGAAACTGTTACACAACCCCCAGGAGAGGGGACTGGGCTTAGGAGGCAGACCATGAAGGTTCTGGAATCTGGACTGTCCTGAGGGAGAAGTGGAGCCTTTGAAAGCATTTGAGCAGAGGCATGACCTTGAAGGATCATCCACTTCAGTCTCTTGCCTGCAGGCAGATAAATGTCTAAACCTTTCGGGATAGCAGGCTCATCTCTTTTTCACTGTCTCTAAGTGCAGGCTCTAGAGTCTCCATCCTTCACCTTTTCTAGCGTCGGGCAAATAAAACTGGGAGTCAAGAAGGTGACTGCACAGGCAGGACGGATGGGGGAGGGGAGGAGACCTCACTCCTGGAATCCAGCGGGTCCAGGGACACAGGCTGGAGCGCAGCGGGGGAAGGGAGGCTGCGTCAGGCAGAGTGTGCCCAGGTGTGAGTACAGGCGTCAGCACAGGGTCTGCAGCGGGAGACAATGTCTGGTGACAATGACAAGGAGGGTCATCTTCATCACCACCACCATCATCATCATCGCAGCAGAACTGATGCAGTATCACCATGTGGCAGAAGTGTTCTGATGCTCTACCCAGTTCCATGCACCCTAGGAGGTGGGTAGGTCGTATCTCCACTTTAAAGATGAAGGAAATGGAGCAAAAACAAGAAGTCGACTGTGGTTCCACAGCCCGTAAGGGGCAGGTGTGGCACTCAGAAGCAGCCGGCCGGCTCCAGCGTCTATGAGCCTGACCACACCATCTTGTGTCTCTAAAGGCGTGTGCCTGCATCCTGCCAGGCAGAGAAAATGTGGCAGAGGAGGCTCTCAGGAAGGCACAGTCAGCACCCCAAGCCCTCAGTCCATGTGGAAGAGACTCAGAGAGCACACTGGGGGTTTCTTTCTGTATCCTTTCTCAGACACACGGCTGAATTTGCGGAAATTCCTCCCAGATTTCGGCTGTGATCATCTCTTTATCTTCAGTTCGCAGTCGGCACTGACTGTCTTTTTAATTTATTTCTGCATGTATTCTTCTAGGAAATTAGCAGAAGTCTCCATACATGAGGCACTAAAAGCAGGGCCCTATCTATGAGAATGAGATCCGGGAACAGACCTCTGGCCCAGGTCGTGGATGAGAGCTGCTTCATAAGAAGCCTGATGCTTGCTGCCTGCACTCGAGCACTGGGAATAGGAGGGCGGGGACCGGGCGCACAGTAAGTGACAGGTGAAAGGTCTTTTAGGTGGACTGACAGCGCCACAGACTACACCATGGTAACCTCCGTGACCTGCACAGACACTCCAGGTGAGTTCTGGGAAAATCTGAAGTAGCTGGAAGACCATGAAAATGGGAAGAATGATCAACCCCCATGTCGCCGAATCAACTTGAGACATTCTCTATTGTTCCTTATTCCTGCCTCAACTGATGAGGCAACTAGACTTTGTAACCAACCTTGGTCAACCTTGTGACTCCAGCTCCTACGACCTCCCTCCCAGCTTGCAAAAACTGCCCTGAACTGTAACTCCCATACTTTCCACTGCCCGCCCCGAGTCTATAAAGTCAACTCCCATCCCACCACCCTGCACCCACTCTTTTCAGACAGCCCACTGGCACTGGAGTGAACAAGCAGCCTTGCTGCCCACATGACGCCTGTCTGGGTGCATCTCTTCATTCAGAGTGTGCATTTTAACAACAGGTTGTCCAGCACCTCAGATGTGGTCTCCCATGTCATCCTCACCACGACCTTGTCATGCAGACATTCCCATGAGATCCAAGGATGCGGAGGCTCAGAGGGCCACGGTCACGGGCCAACAGCCCCGCGGCAAACAAGAGGCACAGCTGGGAGGAAGACGACTTGCCTCGAAGCCCTGTGCTTTCTTCTGTTTCTCCTCACCGGGAATTTTGCGAGTATCAGCCAACTGCATGCTGGCCCAGAGTCAAACCAGATTTCCTTGTGAATTTCCCAGAAGAATACACACAGAAATAAATAAAAAAGAAGGTCGGTGCCAACCGTGAACTGCAGATAAGAGCTGACCACAGGCCAGCATCTGGGAGGAATTTCCACGAATTCAGCCATGTGCCTGAGAAGCGATGTGGAAAGAAGCCACCAAGTACACTCTCTGAGCCACAAGAAACAACCCCGGGGAAGATGGGAAGCAGGACAGATAACTTTGCACCCTGCGACAAATCCCAGCATACCCGGAAACGTGGGCCCGGGGCGAGGGGGTCGGGGGGAGTTAACGTAATCCTTTTGAAAAGGTAACGAAGTAAAATAAACATTATCCTGATTAGAGGAGAAAAACAAATCTGAAAATCACTGTTCACAAAGATGCTGCTTTAACCCAGTTCAGTGTCTAAAAAAAAAATCCAGGCACACGATCGAACAGAAGCAGAAGGAGAAGAACATGGAAAAGGGGACGAAGCTGAAAGGGATTGAAATAAGACAGAAGCGGATTTTAGGAAAATGAAAAAAGCAAGAGCAAAATAAAAATCGCATTGCAGGCTGTGTAGGCATTTGAGCCAGAGTGACTCCATCTTGACAGGAGCCGGATAAAATGAGGCTGAGGCCTGCTGTGCTGCATTCCCAGGAGGCTAAGGCACTATTCTAAGTCACAGGATGAGACAGGAGTTTGGCACAAAATACAGGTCACAAAGATGCTGCTGATAAAGCAGGATGCGGTAAAGAAGCCGGCCAAAACCCACTAAAACCAAGACGGCGAGGAGAGTGACCTCTGGTGGTCCTCCCTGCTCGTTATACGCTAATTATAATAGATTAGCACGCTAAAGGACACTCCCACCAGCGCCATGGCTGTTCACAAATGCCATGGCAACGTCAGGAAGTCACCCTACCTGGCCTAAAACCGGGAGAAGCTCTCAGTCCTGGGAATTGTCCATCCCTTTCCTGGAAAGCTCATGAATAACCCATCTCTTATTTAGCGTATAATCAAGAAATAACTACCAGAATACTCAGTCGAGCAGCCCATGCCATTACTCTGCCTGTGGAGTAGCTGCTTTTTAATTCATTTACTTACTTTTTTTTTTGAGACAGAGTCTCGCTCTGTTGCCCAGGCTGGAGTGCCGGGACACAATCTCAGCTGACTGCAGCCTCTGCCTCCTGGGTTCAAGCAGTTCTCCTGCCTCAGCTTCCTGAGTCGCTGGGATTACAGGTATGTGCCACCACCCCCAGCTGATTTTTGTATTTTTTAGTGGAGATGGGGTTTCACTGTGTTGGCCAGGCTGGACTCGAACTCCTGGCCTCAAGTGATCCACCCACCTTGGCCTCCCAAAGTGCTGGGATGACAGGCGTGAGATGCCAGGCCTAGCCTATTCCTTTAGTTTCTTAATAACATTCTTTTACTTTATTAATAAACTTGTTCTCACTTTAGGGGCTCGCCCCAAATTCTTTCTTGTGCAAGGTCCAAGAACCTCCCTTTGGGGTCTGGATCTGAACCTGCTTCTGGGACCAGTTGCACACAGCACAACATACACTCCAGAAATCAGGAGTGCTGACGCAGAGGACCAACATCAGAGTTTCTCTGAATTCAGACGGAAAAGGTATGAAACAGAAAGAGAGAGAGAGAGAGAGAGAGAGAGAGAGAGAGAGAGAGAGAGAGAGAGGTCGACAAATAGGAAGGAAGAGAACGGAAGTACAAGGAAAGAATTTGACATGTTGCACAGGTGAAAACCATAAGGCTGAATAAGAACAAAATGAAAGCAGAAGCAAGAATTTAAAAAGAAAATAATAAGCCAGGCGCAGTCGCTCACACCTGTAATCCCAGCACTTTGGGAGGCTGAGGTGGGTGGATCACTTGTGGTCAGGAGTTCGAGACCAGCCTGGCCAACATGGTGAAACCCCACATCTACTAAAAATACAAAAATCAGCCAGACTGGGTGGTGGGTGCCTGTAATCCCAGCTACTTGGGAGGCTGAGGCAGGAGAATCGCTTGAACCCAGGAAGCAGAGGTTGCCGTGAGCCTGGAGAGCACACCACGGCACTGCAGTCTGGGCAGCAGAGTGAGACCCCACCTCGAAGAAAAAAAAAAAAAAAAAAAGAATAGCAGAACACTGCACTGGATGGAAGGCCTGGATCTGCACTTCAGAAGTGCTCTCTGAGATCCCGGCAAAGTAATAAAGATGAACCATTCTGACCCATCTATAACACGATTCTAAACTAATAAAAGAAAAAACTATAAGCACCAGGGAGGTTGTACAAAGCATGTTCTCTACAAGGAATATAATCAAGCCATGTTCAAACTTCTTTTCTACAAAGAACAAGAAAACAAGGGACAGGTACTCAAAAGTATTTCCCGTGAGACATCCCGTCTACGATTTTTCTTAGGGGAAGGTTGTAGCTGGTGCCGTTCGTGGTATGGTCAGAAGCCACTCACTTCCCCTCTTCCTTTCTTAAAAACAAAAAAACAAAAAAAAAAAAACTGATTTGATTTGGTAATAATGAGTTACAAAAATAAGTAGTTCAAAATCTAAGCTGCTGGAACTTTAAAATACTTGGAGCCTTAAGGGCATGTGATTATGGGAACTGAGTCACATAAACAGGCAGCTGTAACCTCTGTTTGTCTGATTATAGACTATTCTTCTTCCTTACCAAAGGTAATACATTGTTCTGGAATTTGTTGGAAATGATGAGAGCACACCAGGGACGACCCCTTCCCTATGCACTGTTGATCTGCATGACGGGTTACCTTCCCTCTTACCTTTCTAATACGAAGACATCATAAGTATCACATAGTCTAAGATGAACTGTTAAATACACTCTTTTAAATTGGAAAGGAAGTGAAAACAAGCTGAACAGCAAAGAAAATAAACGACAACTAAATTGCTGTAGTTCATAAACTAGCCTTGCATAAGAAAATGTTATAATTCTTCTAAATTTCTTTGCTTGCTTCCCAGATAAGCAAGACTTTACATTATTTTACTATTAATTTTTGTAGTGACTCATTGTTGCCCACTGCAGCCTCAAACTCCTTGGCTTGAGAGATCCTCCCACCTCAACCTCCTGAGTAGCTGGGACTACAGATGCACACCACCATGGCCAGCTAAGTGTTAAATTTTTTTGGAGAGACAGGGTCTCCCTATGTTGCCCAGGCTGGCCTCATGCTCCTGGGTTCAAGCAATCCTCCAGCCTCAAACTTGCAAAGTGATGGGATGATACATGTGAGCCATCACACCCGGCGAAGACCTTAACTTTTAACGTCAGAGCACTGCCCCTGTTTATCTGGCATTTGTGTTTCCTGAATGGTTATTCTCTGCTTTGGGCTGCAATAAACTCTATACTTAATCATATTTTTGAAATCTCGTTACTTGAGGTTGACAGGCTCACAGCAGATGTAAGCCAGTCATGCTGTCATGTGCCCCTTTTCCTGTTTTCTCAGCCTGTCTTGCCGCTAGGAGTAGGCACACAATTCTGATCTGGCTGATGAAACTTAAAGGGAATACCCGGTAGGAGACTTCGGAGAAACAGTTCCCTTCGCTCATGAGAAAAAGAACATTGGAGAAAAAAGGCTTTTTGGCTACTACCCCCACCGCACGCCAAATACAGTTCTGGTGTCTGAGGCTGTGGCAGCTCTTTTGTGGCCAGAAGGCCACATGGACAAGGATGCATTTCCTACAGGCTGAGGGTGTAAAGTGGAAGACGGAGGTGCAGAGGTCCGGGGAGGCATCACCAGCCCCTGCTGCCACCTTGACTGCCCATTTTTGTTATACCCATGTCTTTGATATTTAAGTCATTGTCAGGTCTCTTTTAGATATAAGTGCTCACTTCTATCATTTAGTGGATGGCCTGTGCCTGTAGTCCTAGCTGCTTGGGAGGCTGAGGTGGGAGGACCACTCAAGACAAAAAGTTTGAGGCTGCAGTGAGCTATGATTGCATCGCTGCATTCCAGCCTGGGCGACAGCGAGGCTCTGAGGATGTGAATTTTTTTTTTTTTTTTTTTTTGAGATGCAGTCTCGTTCTGTCACCCAGGCTGGAGTGCAGTGGTATGACCTTGGCTCACTGCAACCTCCACCTCCTGGATTCAAGTGATTCTCCTGCCCCAGCCTCCTGAGTAGCTGGGACTACAGGTCTGTGCCACCACATCCAGCTAATGTTTGTATTTTTAGTAGACATGGGGTTTCATCATGTTGACCAGGCTGGTCTTGAACTCCTGGGCTCAAGTGATCTGCCTGCTTTGGCCTCCCAAACTGCTGGGATTACAGGCATGAGACACTGTGCACAGTCTGAGGCTATAAATATTTAAAGAAAAAGCACACCACACAAAAATTCCATCATCATTTTATCGCTTGAGACGCTAACGAAATTAAACAAGCTCCTCAAATGAAGGCCTTAATTAAACTAATGTACATTATGAATCTGCAAGAGATGAATTAATATGAAGCATTCTTACTATAAAAAATGTTAAATTATAAGATTGAAATTTAAATTTTGTGACCCCAAACTCTCTATTCAGTCCGATTTTAATTTTATCAGTAAAGTTAACAGAATAATATTTTCAGATCTGCCAAGGCCTTGAAAAATATCTCTTGAGTAATACCCAACCTCACTATGAAAATTTTTAAGAAATATTTAAATTTTTAAAATGTTATGAGAGATGAATTATAATTAACAATTCAGATATAGGAAATTTAACATATAAAAGAATGACAACGTAAATAAAAACGGTTTAGAGATCATGAAATTGGGCCAGGCGTGGTGGCTCATGCCTGTAATCCCAGCACTTGGAGAAGCTGAGGCAGGCGGATCACCTGAGGTCAGGAGTTTGAGACCAGCCTGGCCAACATGGCGAAGCTCCATCTCTAGTAAAATAAAACAGTTAGTCGGGTGTGGTGGCACATGCCTGCAATCCCAGCTACTCGGGAGGCTGAGGCTGGAGAATCGCTTGAACTCGGGAGGCAGAGGTTGCAGTGAGCTGAGATTGCACTACTGTGCGCCAGCCTGGACGACAGAGCAAGACTCTAACTAAAAAAAAAAAGAGAGAGAGAGAGTAAAATTGAAGCAGTGTTGTTTGTCTGGGGTAATACCTGAGATTGGTTGCCTCATGCCAAGGAAATTAAGGACAGCGACACACCACGGTGAAGTTAAGAGCAGTGTAGCAGGCAAAAGAACGAGGAGAGCTCTGTGCAGAGAGGGGTCCAGGAGAAAAGTGGGTGGCCGGTTCTGTGGTGAAATGCAGGTTTTAGGGAGGAGCCTGAGGGGGTGGTGTCTGATTTACATAGGAGACGGAAGATTGGTCGGGCCAGGTGTGTCATTTGCATAGCACGTGCAAAGAACCTGGCTGCCCCATGCTAAGTTTTTATTATGCACATGGGTTCTCTACCTGGCCGCCGCTGCCTGGTCCTTACCGTACACATGATGAAGAGAGACGGGAAAACGCAGCCTGGCTTCCAGGCAGCCCTCCTTTATCAGCACAGCGGTTAGCTTATTGATGTTTGCAGCTAGATTTTTTAGGCTGCTCTTTGTTAGAAAAGAAGTTATTTTGGGGCTGCTTTTTGTTTTTGTTTGCTTTTGTTTTTTTGAGATGGAGTCTTGCTCTGTCACCAGGCTGGAGTGCAGTGGCATAGTCTCGGCTTACTGCAACCACCACCTCCTGGGTTCAAGCGATTCTCCTACCTCAGCCTCCCGAGTAGTTGGGACTGCAGGCGCGTGCCAAACGCCGGCTAATTTTTGTATTTTTAGTAGAGACGGGGTTTCACCATGTTGTCCAGGATGGTCTCGATCTCCTGACCTCATGATCCACCTGCCTTGGCCTCCCAATGTGCTGGAATTACAGGCGTGAGCCACCAGACCGGGCCTGGGGCTGCTTTTTGTTAAAAGGGAAGCCTTGCCAAGGATTCCGTTAGCCTTACTATCTACCTAAGTAATTTCTTTCCAGCTCCTGTATCAAAATTAACTGTTGTAAATGTTACAAAACTAAACACAAGGCCGGGTGTAGTGGTTCACGCCTGTAATCCCAGCAGTTTGAGAGGTCAAGGTGGGCGGATCACCTGAGGTCAGAAGTTCCAGACCAGCCTGGACAACATGGTGAAACCCCGTCTCTACTGAAAATACAACAATCAGCCAGGTGTGCTGGCGGGCGCCTGTAGTCCCAGCTGCTCAGGAGGCTGAGGCAGGAGAATCACTTGAACTCAGGAAGCGGACGTTGCGGTGAGCCGAGATTGCACCACTGCACTCCAGCCTGGGCAACAAGAGCAAAACTCTGTTTCAAGAAAACAAAAACAAAAACAAAAAACGAAACACAAAGACGAAAATGTGATGGAGAAAGACTAACGGTTAAAAATAACTGTTTAATCATAATGGTACTTGTGGTCCGGAGAAGACGGAAGATGGTGTGGACTCATTTCTCTTTGCCGAATGCAACAATGAACTGGAAACAATGTAAGAGGCAATCTAGGGACAGCTCCCAACAGGGCTAAGGGGAAGGCGAACTAGGCGAATAGAGGAGCGAGTTTGAGGACCTGGCTCTGGAGGAACTGCACAGAGGCAGGATGTCTTAACTCCCCCCACCCAACAAAACAAGGCAGTCAAGAGCTGATGTGTCCTTTCCCCACAGAGCAACAGAAGGGAGCCCAAGCAGGCTCATTCTTCTCCAAGACGGAACTGAAGTTCCTCAGATAGCCCCAGACAAACCCCCCGTAATAGGCGAGGAGGAGCTACTGGGGCATCACTAACGGTAAAATGCTAAGGGAGATGCTTTCCTTCCCTGGCACCCCACCAAAATATAACACGGCAGCCCCAGCAAGGTGGACCTCCACCAAAATAAACGGTCTGATCCCATGGGTCCCAGCCTCTGCACACGCCCAGACACTGGAGGCAACAGCATGGTGGATTCTACCACAAGTGCCTGGCCTGGGGAATATTCTCTGTCCCCCACAGCAGAGGGGAATCTCATCATAAAAAGGACTTGGCTTAGGAAGCCTCCTTGTTCCTGCTTGAGAATCTCCTCCTGCAAAGAGACACACTTGCCATCCTGGCCTAAGAAAATCTTTTCTGCCCTGTCAAGCAGCACCGGGAGGAACTGATGGGAGCCCAGCAGCCCTATATAAATGAGGCTGGCTAATATATCGCCATGAAGGCTCTTCAAAGAAGCTGATTGCAACCGCAGTCCACAAACATCTACCAGAATCTAAACCTAAACAAGGTGACTAGACCTAAGCATGGCTAAACCTAAACAAGGCAACCGAACGCCGACTAAACAAAAGATTTAAATAGAACCCAGCGTCCACTAAGCTACCAGATGAAGTGTCTGCAGTAACAGAAAACCACTCATCACATCAAGAACCAAGAAACTCACAACTTGAATGAGGAAAGACACTTAACTGATCAATACTGAGATGAATCAGACATGTAAATGATCCACAAAGGATTTTAAAGAAACCATCGTGCCCCAGTGAGTGATGTTCCCCTCCCTCTGTCCATGTGTTCTCATTGTTCAGCTTCCACTTATAAGTGAGAACATGCGGTGTTTGGTTTTCTGTTCCTGGGTTAGGTAGCTGAAGATAATGGCTTCCAGCCCCATCTATATCCCTGCAAAGGACATGATCTCATTCCTTTTTATGGCTGCATAGTATTCCATGGTGTATACGCACACATTTTCTTTATCCAGTCTGTCAGCGGGGAGAGGGAGGGAGAACATCAGGATAAATAGCTAATGCATGTGGGGCTTAATGCCTAGGTGACAGGTTAATAGGTGCAGCAAACCACCCTGGCACACGTTTACCTACATAACAAACCTGCACTGTCCTGCACATGTATCCTGGAACTTTAAATTAAATCAAATTAAATTTTAAAAAAAGAAGTCATCATGAAGATGCCTCAACAATCAACTAAAAAGTCTCCTGAAACAAATGAAACATAAGAAAATCTCAAGAAGTAAATAGGAGTTATAAAAAAGAACCAGCTGGGCTTGGTGGTTCACATCATCTGTAATCCCAGCACTTTGGGGAGGCCAAGTTGGGAGGATTGCTCGGGGTCAGGAGTTTAAGAACAGCCTGGAAAACACACTGAGACTGTTTCTACAAAAAAAAAAAAAAAAAAAAAAAAGAGATTGTTAAAAAAAAAAAAAAAAAAAAAAAAAAAAAAGTAATTAGTTGGGTGTGGTGGCATGCACTGATAGTCCCAGCTACTCACTTGAGAGGCTGAGGCAGGAGGATCACTTGAGCCCAGAATTTGAGGGGTGCAGTGAGCTATGACTGCACCACTGATCTGTGGCCTGGCAACAGAGGAAGATCCTATCTCTAAAAAATAAGAAGAAAGAAATAATCAAACTGAACCAAATGGAAATTATGAAACTGAAAAAATAAAAACGTGCTGGATAGGAGAGTAGAGGACAGGTGACAGATGTCAAAATCAGTGACTGGGAGGACAGATCAACAAAATTCACTCATTACGAACACCAGAAAGAAAACAGATGAAATGATATTAACAGGTCCTCAGGGACAATTAAAAAAATCCAACGCTCACCAGAGTCCCAGAAGGAGAGGAGACACAAAATGGTGCTAAAGAGTATTCAAAGAAGTAATAACCAAAAATTTCCAAATTTGGTGAGAAACACAAATCAAAGATACAACAATCTGATCAAACCTCATACAGATAAAATACAAACAAGCCCATGTGAAAACACTTTACAACTAAACTCCTGAAAGCTAAAACCTCAGAAAAATCCTGGAAAGCATCCAGAGAGAAATGGTGCATTACCTATATGCAAAAAACAATTCCAATGACAACAGTGTCCCCATCTGAAATCATGGAGGCTAGAAGTGAGTGGCACAACATTCTTCAAGTTCTAAAAAATAAAAATAATTTTTATTTATGAATTTAATTTTATTTATTATTTACTTTTGAGATGGAGTTCCACTCTCGTCGCCCAGGCTGGAGTGCAGTGGCCCAATCTCAGCTAACTGCAAACTCTGGCTCCAGGGTTCAAGTGATTTTGGTGCCTCAGCCTCCCAAGTAGCTGGGATTACAGGGACCTCCCACCACACCCAGCTAATTCTTGTATTTTTAGTAGAGATGGGGTTTCACCATCTTGACCAGGCTGGTCTCGAACTCCTGGCCTCAAGCAATAGCCTGCCTCAGTCTCCCAAAGCGCTGGGATTACAAGTGTGAGCCACTGAGCCCAGCCAAAGAGATGTACTTTAAAAGGCAATGAAAAATCAAGATGGAATCCTAAAAACTGTCCAGGTAGCCCACAAGGAAAGAAAAACAGAGTAACTAGAACCCGAGGGACCAAACAGAAAAAAATTAATAAAATGGTAGACTTGCATATATACTTAGCTTAAATGTAAATGCTCTAAGTACACCAATAAAAGAACAGATTGGCAAAGTGGACAGAAACACACTCCAATTTTATGCTGTTTACAAGAAACTCACTTCCAATTCAACAACATAGGCAGAATGGAAAATTATATAACCTGAAAATATTAATTTTAAGAAGCAGCAGTGCCTACAGTAATCCCAATACAGTCAACCTCAGAGCAAAAGTTTACTATTTAATAGAAGCAAAGAGGGCCATTGTATAACAGTCAAAGGATCAATCCACCAGGATGATATGCTATTCTAAATATGAACACATCGAAAAGTGTTGAAATACGTGAAGCAAAAACAGAGCTAACAGGAGAAACAGACAAATCCACAATCGAAGTTGGAAATCTGAACAGCCTCCTCTCAGCAAAAGACAGAACTATTAGAGAGAACAACCCTAATACGGATACAGAAAACCACACGGCCGAATCAACCAGCAGGAGCTAACTGACATACAAAGAACACTCCGTCCAACAGCAGCATATGCTGGGTTTTTTTTTTTTTTTATTTGAGTGGAAGTCTCGCTGTGTCACCCAGGCTGGAGTGCAGTGGCACAATCTCAGCTCACTGCAGCCTCTGCCTCCTGGGCTCAAGTGATTCTCCTGCCTCAGCCTCCCAAGTAGCTGGGACTACAGGTATGTGCCACCACACCCGGCTGATGTTTGCATTTTTAGTAGAGATGGCTTTTGCCATGTTGGTGAGGCTGGTCTCGAACTCCTGACCTCAAAGTGATCCGCCCACCTCAGCCTCCCAAAGTGCTGGGATTACAGGCGTGAGCCACCGTGCCCAGCCATATGCATTTTTAAAAACATCTGTGGAACATTCACCAAGACAGATGACGTTAAGGCTATAAAACAAACCACAAATATATAAATAAGTGATATCATACAGAATATGTTTTCTGGCCATAATGAAATCAAACTAGAAACCAGTAACAGAAAGACACTAGGAAAATCTCTGAATACCTGGAAAATTAACAACATGCCGCTAAACTCAAGGTTCAAAGAAGTCCCGGTGTAAATAAAATAGAGAACTGAAGGAAAGTGAGCATGGACTGTCAATCAGTAACTGAAGTTCCTACCTCAAGAAACTAAAAAAAAGAACAATACAAAACAGAAAACTACAAAGCAGATGGAAGAAAATAGTAAGCTAAGAGTAGGAAACAATGAAACTGGATATAGAAAAATGAAAGAAAAATCAGTGAAACAAAAGCATATTTTTCAAAAAATGTGAATAGAATTGATATACCTCTGGCAAGAGTGACGGAAAACAGAAAGAGAAGACACAAATCACCAATATCATAAATAAAACTGGGAATATTATTATATATCCTGCAACCATTAAAAACAGAAAAGGGGAATACTATGAATAACTTTATGCTCATAAATTCAACAACTAAGAAGAATTGGACCAATTCCTGGAAAACCACAAACCACTAGAACAGATGAAATAGATAATTTTAATGATGCTGCAACCATTAAAGAAATTGATTTCATAATTTAAAAGCTTTTGAAAAAAAAAAAGAAATCTCCTTGCCCAGATAGTTTCATTGGAAAATTCTACCATTTAAACATGAATTAAAAGCCATTTTATGCCGTCTCTTCCATAAACAGTTTTATACAACTCCCCCAAAAATAAAAAAGATAGGAACACTTACTAATTCATTTTACAAGGCCTCATAACAAAACCAGATAGACAGCACACAAAAAAACTGCAGACCATATCTCTCATGAACTTAGATGTAAGAATTCTAACAAAATACCAGCAAACTGAATCCAGTAAGGTATAAAAAGAATCATACACCATGACTGTCACAGTAGGAGTCAGGCAGACATCAGGAGGGCAGGAGAGGTTCCCCTCCACCAGGAATGTCAGACGACCATCAGGTGATGGGCAGGTAGTTGTTAAGCTGTCTCTCCAAAATAGTAATTGGTCATGGCCAGCACCAGGGAAAGGCAGTCTCCCAATAGGTAGAAGAACCTGACACTGGTGATCAGCCTCTCAATAAGATCTCAGGAGTTGGGTGAATAGGCTCAAGTATGTGCACTAAGTGGCAAAGTGGCAGAGTTTAACTGGTACATGACCTTCTAGAAACATCCAACTCAAGAGAGCGTGAGTGCAACTCCAGTACACACACTGTATACACATGTGGCCTCTCCTAGGTGCTGGCAGGCCCCTGTGCATGTGGACAGCCCACCCCAAGGGAAGCATCAGGGGATAAGGGACACAAGCCCCCAGAAGTATGCCAACATATAAAACCCGAAGTCCAAGGTCAAACCATGCACTTGATAGCTCACACTGCCCGCTTGGCCCTCTTCCAAGTGCACTTTACTTTCGTTTGTTCAGTAAACTCTCACTCCTGCCTTAGAATTTGTCTCAGGCTCTCACCCTGCCTCGTGCCCCTTGGCTGAATTCTTTCTTCTGAGAAGGCAAGAACTGTGGTTGCTGCAGACCTACAGACTGGTCACTGGTAACATGACCAAGTCAGATTCATGTCAGGTGAACATGTGTGGTTCAACAGCCAAAAATCGATCAGTTGATTCATGTTTAATATTTTAAATCTCAATCAACATAATCCACCAGATCAACAAACGAAAGAAGAAAATCATATAACCCTATCAAGTGAAACAGAAAAAACATTTGACAAAATCCAACACGCATTCATGATAAAAACTTTCAGAAATTTAAGAAGAGAAGAATTAACTGAACTTGGTAAAGAACGACTACAAAAACCCTAAAGCTAACGTGAACTGAAAAACCTGAATGCTTTCCCTGTAAGATTGGGAACAAGCCAAGAATATTTACTCTCACCACTGCTAGTCAACACAATACAGACGCTCCTTGAATTATGATGGGATTTGATCCTCATAAAGCATTGTAAATGGCAACTATGGTTAAGTGGAAAATGCATTTAATACACCTAATCCACTGAACACCTTAGTTTAGCCTAACCTACCTTAAGCATGCTCAGAATATTTATGTTAGGATACAGTTGGACAAAAATCATCTAACTTAAAGCATATTTCATAATAAAGTGTTGACTATCTCACGTAATTTATTAAATACTGTACTAAAAGTAAAACACAAAGTAGATATATGAGTAATTGAAGTACAGTTTCTGGTGGATGCATGTCACTTTTGCATCATCATAAAGTTGAAAATTATAAGTTGAACCATTGTAAGTCAGGGAATATTTGTACCAGAAGTGCTAGCCAGCTCAATAAGATAAGAAAAATAAAACAAAAAGTATGCAGATTGGAAAAGAAGGAATTAAATTGTCTCTATTTGAAGATGACATCAACTTTGATGTAAAAAAAATCCCAAGAAATCTACAAAGAAACCCCTTCTAGAACAACTAAGTGAGCTCAGCAAGGTTACAAAACACTATTATATTCAGCCTTTACAAAGAAGGAAATCCTGTCATCCGTGACAATATGGGTGAACTTGGAGGACATTATGCTAAATGAAAAATAAACCAGGCACAGAAAGGCAAGCAATCCATGATCTCATTTATATGTGGAATCTAAACAACTCAAAATAACAGAAACAGAGAATAAATTATGGTTATGAGGGAATGAGAAGTTGCGGGGTGGGCAGATAATTGGTCAAGGACACATAATTTCAGTTATGCAGTAGGAGAAAGTTCTATTATATAATATGGCCGCTATAGTTAATAACAGTCTATTGCATACTTGAAATTCCTAAGAGATTAGATTTTAAATGATCTCAGAAAGTATGTGAAGCAATTGACATGTTAATGAGCTTGATTTAGCCATTCCACAATGTATGTAGATATCAAAACATCACGTACACCATAAATCTATGCAATTTTTATTTGCCTATTTGAAAAATTAATAACATTTTAAAAGATTAACACAAAGAAATCAATCACATTTCTATTTACTAACAATAAACGTGTTACATTCACTCCAACGATGATGAAACACTTAGATACACCCTTGTCAAGACAAGTATAGGATCTTAATTCTTAAAATTACAAAATATGGATGAAAGAAATCAGTGACTTAATTAAAGGAGAGACATATTGCTTTCATGGACTAGCACAGGTGTCCCCAGCCCCCAGGCCATGGACCAGTACCAGATGGCAGGAGGAGGTGAGCGGTGGTTAGGAACTGGACTGCACAGCAGGAGGTGGAGGGCAGGCCAGCAAGAGAAGCTTCACTGTATTTACAGCTGCTCCCCATCACTTGCATTACCCCCTGAGCTCCACCTCCTGTAGATCAGCAGTGGCTTTAGATTTTCACAGGAATGTCAACACTATGGTGAACTGTACATTCAAGGGATCGAGGCTGTGGGCTCCTTATGAGAATCTAATGCCTGATGATCTGTCACTGTCTCCCATCACCCCAGATGGGACCGTCTACTTGCACGAAAACAAGCTCCTACTGATTCATTCTCCATGATGGTGAGTTGTAGAACTATTTCATTATATAGTACAGTGTAATAATAATAGAAATAAAGTGCATAATCAATGTACTGTGCTTGAAGCATCCCAAAACCATCCCCTACCTTGGTCCATGGAAAAATTGTCTTCCATGAAACCAATCTCTGGTGCCAAAAAGGTTGATGATGGAATCCCTAGACTGCTGGACTAGAAGACTCAGCATAATAAAGGTGACAATTCTCCCAAGATGACTTATAGGTTTAATGCAATTCTTATCAATATCCCAGTGAAATTTTAGTAGGCACAGACAAGCTTATTCTATAATTTATATGGAAATAATATAGATCTTAAAAGAGCTAAAACAATCTTGACAGGAAAGAATAAAGTATAAGAAATCACTTACCTGATATTAAGTCTCACTATATAGTTACAGTAATCAAATAGTGTAGAATTGGCAGCAGGAGAGACACATGGATCAATGAAACAGAATAGAGAATCCAGAAACTGACCCACATAAATATACCCAATTGATTTTTGGCAAAGTCATCAAAGTAATTCAATGGAGAAAGGACAGCTCTTTCAACAAATGATGCTGTAGTAAGTAGATATCATAAGCAAGAAAATGAATCTTGACCTAAAGGTGTGACAAGGTGTGACCCTTATCCAAAAATTAACACAATTCTGGATCATGGACTTAAATGTAAAAAGTAGAACTATGAAACTTTTTGAAGAAAAAAAATAGGATAAAATCTTCAGCATCTAGGGCTAGGCAGGGTTCTTGGACTTGACACCAAAATTACAGTCCATGGTAGGAACATTGATAAGCTACACTGCACCAAAATTAAAAGCTGTTGTTCTGCCAAAGGTCATACATACATTCTCTTCAGAATGAAAAGATAAACTACACACTTGCAGAAGACATTTGCAAACAACATATATGACCAAGGAGTAGTATACAAAATATATAAAGAATTCTCAAAACTCAAGAGCAAAACAAAAACAAAAACAACCAACCAATTAGAATATGGGCAAAATACATCAACAGACATTTCACAGAAGGTGGCATACAGATGGTAAATGACCACTGTTAAAGATTAGCCATCAGAGAAATGCAAAGTCATAGTTGAGAGATCACTCCACAGCTACCAGAATGGCTTAAAATATAAAATAGTGACATACCAAAGCTGGTGAGAATACAGAAAAACTGAATTACTCACACATTGCTGGTGAAAATGTACGATGTTACCATCACGCCGGAAAAAAAAAAAACAAAAAAAAACAAGCAGTCTCTTATAAAACAAAACATGCAGTTACAATCCTACCCTGCAAGTGCATTTGAGCTCTTTTACCCTGGAGAAATGAAAACCTACGTTTACACAAAAACCTGCATACAAATGGAAGTAGCTTTATTTATAAAAGCCGAAAACTTGAGACAGCCTAGGTGTCCACCAATAGGTGAACTGGGTAAATAAATTTCATACCATGAAATACTTCATCCTGTAAAATGTTACTCAGCAATAAAAAGACGTAAACTTTTTTTGTTTGTTTTTGAGGCAGGGTCTTGTTCTTTTGCCCAGGCTGGAGTTCAGGGTGCGACACAGCTCACTACAGCCTGGGACTCCCAGGCTGAAGCCACCCTCCCACCTCAGCCTCCCAGGTAGCTGGGACTACAGGCACACACCACCTAGCCCAGCTAACTCATTCATTTTTTATAGAGATGGGTTTTCGACCATGTCGTCCAGGCTGGTCTTGAACTCCTGGGCTCAAGTAATCCTCCCACCTCAGCCTCTCAAGTGCCAGGCTTATAGGCATGAGCCACCATGCCTGGCCCAGAGCAAACTATTAATACAACAATTTGAATGAATCTCAAGCATATTAAGATGGAGGAAAAAAAGTCCACTCCAAAATTACAAAGTATATGACTCCATTTATATACAATTTTTGAAATGGCAACATTTTAGACTTGGAAAACCAAGTCGTGGTTGACAAAGTTAGGGGTGGGGATGGGGATATTATCATTAAAGGGTAACATGCAGAATCCTTGAGGTGATGGTGATGGAATTGTTCAGTATGCTGACTGGTGGAAGACATAGAAATCTACACACAGGCGATCAAATTATATAGAAGTAAGCACACTTTCTCATGTGAGCACAAGCAAAACTGGGGAACTCTGAAGACTATTCCCAGTTTGTATCAATATCAAAATCTCAGTTATGATATTGTACCATGGTTTTGCGAAATGTTACCATTAGGAGAAAACTGGGTGGAGTGTACATGGGATCTTTCTGGAATTATTTCCTACAACTGCATGTGAATCTACAACCATTTCAGTAGCTTAAAAAAAAAGTCCAGTGTGCATAGTGCCAGGTTAATTTAACGTACATTGGGAAGTGAATGGGGAAAGAAGTAAACATAAGCCAAATTTTCTTCCAGGAAAAGGAAGAGGTTTTTTCCTTTGAATTTAATATTCGGACAAATGTCATTTTACATATAAATATATTTCATGAAGGTAAAGAAAATCAGGAAAAGGCTTCTAACGAGAAGAGCTGTTGTTCTATTTAATTTAGGAGATAAAATATACAAAAAACAATCAATAGAGCAAAAGATGGAAAATAAAAGAAACAGCTTCAAAGCAAAAAGAGTGAAATGGGGCCACTGAACTGAGGAAGCACCAGTATGGCAGGATTGCCAATGGATTAAACCACCCTACTAAAAGACAAATTCTCTCAGACTGGCTTATAAAAGTGAATCTGACACCATGATTCTTACAAAGAGATGGGCTTCTAAAAAAGCAGAATTTTTTAAACAAAAAGGATGAATGAGGTTATACCCAGTCAAAACAAACAAAAAGAAAATGAGATGAGGTTGGTATTAATATTAGAAAAGGAGAACTCAAAACAAAAATTATGGATGGGCCACAAAGCCTATTTATAGGTATAAATGGTAATCATGGATACATAATGGAAATGCCCTATGTTAACTTAATGAATAGCTGTAATTGCAATATAAAGCTCATGTCTGTTCCTTACGCACCATCTCGGCTCCTCCAACCCTAGTCCCAGCCATCCGCATGCCTCCCAGACTCCCAAAATAACTTCATAACTGGGTCCCCATTTCCATTCTAGCTCCTACCCTCCTTCTGCACACAGCAGCCAATCATGTACTTTGCATATAAATTACATCAGTCCACTAAAGTACTTAAAACACTCCAATGAGTACTGCTTGTAAATGAAATCATATCCAAACTCCACACCTTGATGAGATGAGAGACAGTTCTTCCCCCAGTGTCAATTCACTCTTTCTTAATAGCAACCAAATCCCCAATTTTTAAAACCCTTGGACCATGGCAGTTCAGAATAAAGATGGCATTTCCCAGCTTCCCTTGCTGCCAGGTGTGGCCACGTGACCGACTTCCACCAGACACGTGACTGGCATCTGGCTGGAGAACACAAGTAGAACTGATGTCTGCAGCTCCTTAAAGGACTTGTGGCCAGGTGAAGTGACTCACACCTGCAGTCCCAGCACTTTGGGAGGCTGAGGCAGGCAGATCATCTGAGGTCAGAAGTTCGAGACTAGCCTGGCCAGCATGGAGAAACCCCATCTCTACTAAACATGCAAAAATTAGCCAGGCATGGTGAAGGGCACCTGTATTCCCAGCTACTTGGGAGGCGGAGGCAGGAGAATCTCTTGAACCCAGAGGCAGAGGTTGCAATGAGCCTAGATCACGCCACTGCACTGTAGCCTGGGCAAGAGAGTGAGGCTCTGTCTCAGAACAGAACACACACACACACACACACACACACACACACACACACACACACACACAGAACAAAACAACTTAATATTATCTGAAATTTCCTTACTCATTATCGATTTATTTAATGCCTGTCTTTCTTACACTAAAATGTAAATTTCATGAGAGCAGGAGCCTTGTTTATTAATCACCACTACATCTGTGTTCTATCCAAGAGACTTTTTAAAATTATTTTATTTAAAAGAAACAGAGATGGGTTTCACTATGTTGCCCAAGCTGGTCTTGAACTCCTGGCCTCAGGTGATCCTACTGCCTGGGCCCCCTAAAGTGCTGAGATTATAGGCAAAAGTCACTGGGCCCAACCTCAAAAGACTTTCAATAAGCCTCTATTGAATGAATGAACCAATCAAATAATGGGTGGCAATATCACATACACACAGACACACACAAAGAGAAAGTGTCAGCAACAGAATTGAGACGAATGTGAATGCTGTCAGTCTAAGGCAGTAAGTAGTTACAAATTAAATGAGGAAGATCATGATTTTAATGTAATTTGTAGTGGAAAGGGGTCATGGGTCAACAGCTCTATTTTCTATAAATTGTGCAAGCAGTCTATTCAATTACCATATTACATTTGCAGAAATCGAACACATATTGAGACACAATAAATGGAGACAATCAGTAGTATGAAGAGGATATTATATACCTGGCATTCTATGACTGTGATGCAAAAAAAGAGCAAAATCCATAACAAGTCTTTCAATAAGGCATTCAGTAATATTCTCCCAGATAACTATGGAGTGAACAGAAATATTATCTACAATTACAGATCGTAATACATATCAAAATCTTCAGAAGGGTGACAAAGCTATACAAAGAAAATGCATATCTAAATTATTTTAATAACAAAAAGAAAAACCTAAATAAAATATAAATAAAATAACAACACAAATTATTATATCATAATAAATGATCAGAACAAGAAGAGAAAGCAAGAGAAAAGAGATGACGAGGAAAGCTGAAAATACAAGAATGAAAACAGAAAAAAAGATTATTCATTAAATAGAATCATGGTGGAGGTTTCCCTAATATTGTTCTCGTGGTAGTGAACAAGTTTCACAAGATCTGACGGTTTTATCAGGGGAAACCCCTTTCACTTGATTCTCATTCTCTCTTGGCTGCCGCCATATAAGATGTGCCTTTCACCTTCTGCCATGATTGTGAGGCCTCCCCAGCCACGTGGAACTGTGAGTCCATTAAGCCTCTTTTTCTTTATAAATTACCCAGCCTTGGGTGAAAACAGACTAATACAGTAAGTAAGGGGTTAATTTCCTAAGATCAAATATCATCCTTATGGTTTATTCATAATAAATAGGTTTCAGTTAACACAAATGGGATAAAATATGCACTGCTAGAAAGAAGGAAACAAAATTGCTGTAATTTGTAGACAAAATCGTTGTGGGGATAAAGAACCTAAGAAAATCAATGGAAAAAAAAATCCATGACTGCTGTTTGTGTTTTTCCAAAATTCATATACTGAAATCCTAACTCCCACTGTGATGGAATTGGAAAGTGGGGCCTTTGGGAGGTGATTAGATCATGAAGGTAGAGACCCATAAAAAAGGATTAATCAGGGATAAAAGGATCCAAGGCAATCGGCTGATCCTCTGCAATCTGGGAGAGGGCCTTTGCTAGAACCTAACCGTACATCCACGTTCCAGAACTGGGAGCAGCACGCTTCTGTTGTTAATAAGCAACCTGGTCTGTACTATTTAGTTATTGCAGCCTCAACTGCCTAGACCCTTGCTAATGTGGGGATTCAGTAAGGTAGCTGGATGAGCACCAAAATTTCAAAGCCGTTTTCTGCCCTCCTGGCAGAAACGAGTTAGAAACATTTTACGAAAAGTTAAAATCGGGCACGGGGGCTCACGCCTGTGATCTCAGTACTTTGGGAGGGCAAGGTGGGCGGATCACCTGCGTTCAGGAGTTCAAGACCAGCCTGACCAATATGGCGAAACTCCATCTCTACTAAAAATGCACAAATTAGCCAGCCTGTGGTGGCACGTGCCTGTAATCCAGCTACTCAGGAGGCTGGCTGAGGCGGGAGAATCTCTTGAACCCGGGAGGAGGAGGTTGCAGTGAGCCAAGATCATTGTCCCTGCACTCCAGCCTGGGCCACAGAGAGAGATTCTGTTTAAAAAAAAGAAAAGAGAAGAAAAAAGAAAAGGAAAATTAAAATCCTATTCACCATGGCAAATAAAAAAAAAAACCAAACAGCAGTACATCAACGAGACCGTGGGGGCCTGCTCCCCAGTGTCTGGCTGGGAAGGGGTCAGGAGCATGGGGATCAGGGCTCACTGCCCAGAGGGTCAGGTGGCTGTAGCCGCCTCCCTGGTCTCCCTGACTGCATACGTGAACCTCAGAACTCTATCCTGTGGGTCAACAGCATCGGAGCCGTGGTCGGAGGTACCTCCAGGACAACATCCCTGAATCACAGGAAGACTCTTATTCGCTCTCCTGAACCTGCCTTTGCCTGCTTCTTGTTTGTTGGTTTGAGGGGACTGACCCGACTGACCCCAAGAGGTCCCCATCAGCTTCCATACCTGTCTCGCTCCTTTCTCTGCTTCCTCTGAAATTGAACAAGTTCAGGGCCAAGATTCTACCTCTGACAGCATCCATCCTGATCATCCTTTCTCTCCTGTTCGCTTCATTTAGAGTCTCGCTCTGACACCCAGGCTGGAGTACAGTGGCACGATCCGAGCTCACTGCAGCCTCGAACCCCTGAGCTCAAGTGATCCTCCCACCTTGGCCTCCCAAGTAGCTGGGACCACAGGTATGCACCACCAGACCCAGCGAATTTTTAATTTTTTTGTAGAGACGGGTGCTCTGTATGTTGTCCAGGTTGGTCTTGAACTCTTGAACTCAAGCAGTCCTCCTGCCTCGGCCTCTCAAAGTGCTGGGATTACGGGCATGAGCCACCATATTCGGCCCATTTAGACAATTTTCAATGAAAATTCTGCACCTCCCTGAGCGCCTACAGTTCCCACCCAGCCTTATGTGTTAAACTCTTGAGGTTAAGTGGATTGAATACAAGAAAATACATTTAAATAAAACCTGGGAAGATTCTAAAATACGAAACCACTGGTGCCAGGACTTTGCCAACAATGTGAGCAGTGATTTTCCTCCTCCTCCCTCCTCAGGACAGAGGTCAGTTCGTCTCAGCTACAGGCTGAAGTACCAGCCATGAGATTATTTTGAAGGGACTTTAAAAGTTACTTTCCATCAATGTATTTTTTGTGATTATAAAATCATTTCAGACCTTCTCCTAAAATATGAGTTTTCAGCGTACTGACTGCACATCCGGCTGAAAGGTGGAGAGCAGTGCCTGTGAGTCCTGCCTTGGGCCTCCTGCGGCCTCTGCAGGAGAGGGTCACACAGTGGCTTTGGGTGACAGCTGCTGCTCAGTGGTCTCCAGTGAGTTCTTTTCCTCCTGGCAGCTGGCAGCAGCATTAATTTTGATTTTAGGCTTTACTAAGAGTCCTGCTCTGTTGCCCAGGCTGGAGCGTAGTTGCACGATCTCGGCTCACCACAACCTCCTCCTCCTGGTTCAAGCAATTCTCCTGTCTCAGCCTCCTGAGTTGTTGGGATTACAGGTGCATGCCACCAAGCCCGGCTAATTTTTGTCTATTTTTAGTACAGACGGGATTTCACCATGTTGGCCAGGCTGGTCTCGAACTCCTGACCTCAGGGGATCCACCCACCTCGGCCTCTCAAAGTGCTGGGATTACAGGTGTGAGCCCCACGCCCAGCCGGCTTTTATACTCTCATATCAGCTTTGAGCTCCTTTTACCGTAACCGTGGGGATGTGCACTAGAAACAAGCTCTAATCGCTCCTCCTCCCTCCCCACTTTTTTTTTTTTTTTTTTTTTTGCCACTGAAAACAACTGTTGGATAATGTAATTTTGCTAATTTGAGATTTTTTCTTTGAGACAGGATCTCACTGTCACCCAGGCTGGAGTGCAGTGACGCAATCATGGCTTACAGCACGTCAACCTCCGGGGCTCAAGTGATCCTCCTGCCTCAGCCTCCCCAAGCGCTGAAATTACAGACATGAGCTACTGCACCCAGACTAATTTGAAATGTTGTTAACTTTACTGAATAATAGCAGAATACACCATATAGCCAAATACACACAAGAATAAAGAATAAATCACATTCACCTTTATGCCAGTCAAAATAAGTACCTTGAGAATTTTCCCAATTTTTTTCTCTCTCTGACTATAAACAGATCCATAATAGATGAATATAAACAGGCATATAATAGGTATAGAATGGTAATGTAATTTTAATGTAAATTCAGTCTTTATCTTGGCTTCTCCATTTAGTATAAAGTGAAAATATTATTTGTAATAATTATACAATATTTCATCTCTATAACTGCATTTTTCTACATGTCTGCCTGATTTAACATGATAGATTACTAAATGTAGAATTATTTTAAATCACAATGTTTGAACATATTCTAAATTATAGGGATTTAAAAATTATGTCTAAGTATCACCAAATAATTTTCTGATAAGTTGTACAATTTACATTTCTATCAGTGTTAGTCTTTTTTTTTTTTTCTCACTCTGTCACCCAGGCTGGAGTGCAGAGTCTTGGTCTCAGCTCATTGCAGCCTCCACCTCCTGGTTTCCAGCGTTTTTCCTGCCTCAGCCTCCCGAGTAGCTGGGATTACAGGCGCACGCCAGCACATCTGGCTAATTTCTGTATTTTTAGTAGAGGCAGGGTTTCACTATGCTGGCCAGGCTGGTCTCGAACTCCTGACCTCAGGTGAGCTACCCGCCTCGGCCTCCCAAAGTGTCAGGATTACAGGTGTGAGCCACCGCGCCCAGCTGAGTTTGCCTATTTTATTTCTCTCTCGACAACTTTGAGTATTACGCGATTTAATTTCCATTCTGAGAAGATAATTGTTATCCAATCCCTATTTTAATGAACATTTCTAAGATTTCTGGTGAAGCTGAGCTGTTTTAACATTTATTTCAAATGTCCATCAGTTGTCTATTGCTCTTTATCTCATTTATTGTCAAGAGGTTTCACATAGCTTTAGAAACATTCTCTACATGTGCTTTATTGTATCAATTGCCACACTTGCCAGTTTGTCAGCTTTTTTGTTTGCTTTTTGAGACAGGGTCCTGCTCTGTTGCTTAGGTTGGAGTGCAGAGGCATGATCATGGCTCCCTGCAGCCTGGACCTCCCAGGCTAAATTGATCCTCTCACCTCAGCCTCCCCAGCGGCTGGACTATAGGTACACACCACATGTCGGGCTAATTTTTGTATTTGTAGAGTTAGGGTCTTGCTTTCTTGGTTTCAAACTGGTCTCAAACTCCTGGGCTGACGCGATCCTCCCGCCTCAGCCTCCCAAAGTGCTGGGATTACAGGTGTGAGACACTGTGTCTGGCCTTTGTTAGCTTTTTAAATATTCTTATAACTGAACAGTTTAAGTTAGTAGTAGTATTTGATTCTTCCATTGCTTCCCATACTTAGAGAGTTATTTTTTTCCTACTTAGAAATTAGCATCATAATGATATGTAATTTCTCCACCTTTTCAAAACAGTTTAAAACTATATTGTCATAGAAGATCCGTTACACTTATGAATAAGGATAAGTAAAAGAAGAACCCAAATTACCAAAGCTGGAAGGATGCCAGGGTCAGAAGCAGATGAGTAAACCAAACCCACTGCCCTGTCCCAAATGTCAGGCTCATTAAAATCCTGTAACTAAGTGGTGCTCAAACTCAAGTGGGTGTGGAAGGCACCCAGAGGGCCTATGGGGACAGCCTGCGGGGCCACAGCCCTAGAGTTTCGGATTTAATAGGTCCATCCCGCATATTCCATTCAATGGGTGGGCCCCAGGAATTGGCATTTCTTTTTTTTTCCTTTTTGAGACAGGTCTTACTCTGTTCCCCAGGCTGGATTGAAGTGTGATCACGGCTCACGGCAGCCTCAACTGCCTGGGCGATGTCCTCACTTCAACTTCCAGAGTAACTGGGACTGCAGGCACATGCCACCACGCCAGGCGAACGTTTTATTATAATTTTTAGAGATAGGTTTTTGCTCTGTTGCCTAGACTGGTCTTGAACCCCTGCACTGAAGACAGCCTCCCACCTCTGCCTCCTAAAAGGCTAGGATTATAGGTGTGAGCCATTTGCTGGGCCAGAATTCACATTTCTAACAAATTCCAGTGTTGGAAATAGATGTTGGGTGGTGCCATGAGAGTACCCTTCCTGTTGGCCACGAAGTAAAACTTGTGTTGCTGAAAGATCCTTTGTCTCAGTGCTGATTTTTCTTTGAAGCACCGAGCATCTATTTCCAACATCCAGGTATTACTAACGCTGCTGGTCCAGGGTCCACGCTTTAGGAATCACTGTTGGCATGAATGCTTTTCATATTCCGTTTTTCCACACTTGGTAAGATTCCTGTGAGGACTCAAGGCTTGCTGTCAGTCTAGCAGGCCTGGATATGAACATCGCTGCTGAAAACTATCAAGGTTCCATTAGATGATTAAGAATGGAAGACAGGCTGGGCTCGGTGGTTGTAATCCCAGCACTTTGGGAGGCCGAGGCAGGCGGATCACCTGAGGTCAGGAGTTCCAGACCAGACTGGCCAACATGGTGAAACCTCGTCTCTAATAAAAGTACAAAAATTAGCTGGGCGTGGTGGCAGGCACCTATAATCCCAGCTACTCGGGTGGCTGAGGCAGAACTGCTTGAACCCGGGAGGCAGAGGTTGCAGTGAGCCAAGATTGCGCCACTGCACTCTAACCTGGGCGACAGAGTGAGACTCTGTCTCCAAAAAAAGTTATTGTCAATGGTTGAATATATTTCCTCCCAGTGTTTTTATGCATAACAGATTTGGAGTCACAATGTATTGTAGCCTTTTGTAGGTAATATTTCCTTCACATGTCATGACCAGGAAACACAAAGGGCTCTCAACTGTCCATGAGTCAAGAATTTTATTTATTTTATTATTACTATTTTTTGAGACAGAATCTCGCTCTGTTGACCAGGCAGGAGTGCAGTGGCATGATTACAGCTCACCGCAGCCTCAACCTCCTGGCCTCAGACAATCCTCCTCCCTCGGCCTCCCAAGCAGCTGGGACTACAGGTACATACCACCATGCCTGGTTAATTTTTATATTTTTTGTACCAAAGGGGTGTTGCTCATTGCCTAGGATGCTCTCAAATTCCTGCCTTGGCCTCCCAGAGTGCTGGGATTATAGGTATAAGCCACTGTGCCAGGCATAAGCCAAGAATTTTAAACCAAACCACCTGCCCATCTCTGCCATCACCCTAGGACCAGCTTATAAGATGTCCCAGACAAAAGCCTGGGCCCTGGGCTGGGAAGAACTAGGTTTTGGATCAGAACCTGAGACAAAGATCAAGAATCCAGGACCAGGCCAGGCGCTGTGCTTCACGCCTATAATCCCAACACTTTGGGAGGTCAAGGTGGGTGGATCACTTGGGCCAGGAGCTTGAGACTAGCCTGGCCAACGTGGTGAAACCGCATGTCTACTAAAAATGCAAAAAATTATCCAGGTATGGTGGCACACACCCGTAGTCTCATCTCCTTGGGAGGCTGAAACATGAGAATCACTTGAACCTGGGAGGTAGAGGCTGCAGTGAGCCGAGGTGGCACTACTGCTCTCCAGCCTGGGCAACAGAGCGAGACTGTGTCTCAAAAGGGAAAACAAGAGCCCAGGACCAAAGCAGAAATGGAAAGCCACAGGGGACACGAGACCACAGCAAGAATTTGGGATGGAGAGACAGAAGGCAAGTCTTCCCAGAAAGATTTCCAGGGAGCAGATGCAGGTGTTTTATTGCACCTGCTGTAGGTTCTCCCACCAGACCAGTGAGGATTGGACGGCAGCAGACCTGTGATTGATAACCAGGGGGGGCAAAGCAAGGCAGCGAGGCAAACAGACTTTGATCCCTGCCAGGTCTGGGGCTGAGTGCCCTATGCACTTTCAGGCTAGGGTAATTTACAGTGTCTTCCACTTTGCACACAGTGGTGGGATGCACTAGCTATTCCAAAGAGCAGCTAGCAGAATGGCTCCCTGGACTTCATGTGTGCCCAGGAGTCTTGCCTCAAAGTCCTGAGCATGCGAAATGAGCAGGGAGCTATTACAGACTTCTTGTCTCCGACATTTACCCCGACTCGTTCCGGCACGGCCAGCACCATCCAGTGAGCAGATCTATTTGCTCACAAACTATGAGTGTGTCTTTTCTGAAAACAGAAACTCTAAATTAATGAAGTCTTCATGAATGAGGTTTGATTGTGAATAAGATAAAAATGTGACCAGAGGAACCCAGTTCTATAGCACGCGTTCGACGTTTTCGGCATCACTCTGGCCGAGGCGTTCTTGAACCTCATGGTGGCAAAAATAAGACACACAAACAGCTCAGCTCTCCTCACCAAGTGCGGGACTCATTTCTCTGTTTCTTCAGAGGGAAAAGAGTTTAATGGGAGCGTTGGGCGGCCCCTGGGACCGGCAGACCTGTTTAATCTCCCATGATCCCTTCACGTCTGCTTGCTACAGTGTGCTGTCTGCAAACTCACAGCAGAACACTGTTGCACGGAGCTGGAGGTCAAGAAGGAGAAAATGAAAAAGCCTGCTGGGGTGGATTCATGGAAACACCATGACAAAATAGCAAGGCTCTCTCCTCTGCCACTTGAGGACAGCTGCTGTATCAGAAGCCTCTTATGCCTGGATACAAGCAGGCACATGATGCGTGGCGTAAATAATGTTGGAAAAGCGGGGACCCTGAGGACCGCGCTTGACTTCTGGGCAGTTGCAACTAACCTGCAGCATGGAGCAGGAAGGCCGAGTGCCCTGTGCTCTTTTAGGCCAGGGTAATTTACAACGTCCGGAACACTGCACACAGCTGTGGGATAAAATCAGCTCTTCTGGCCGGGCACAGTGGCTCACGCCTGTAATCCCAGCACTTTGGGAGGCCGAGGCGGGTGGATCACGAGGTCGAGAGATCGAGACCATCCTGGTCAACATGGTGAAAC
>NW_016107734.1:1565316-1577187 GCF_001604975.1 Cebus imitator | reverse complement strand
GGTGAGCCGAGATCGCGCCATTGCACTCCAGCCTGGGTAACAAGAGCGAAACTCCGTCTCAAAACAAACAAACAAAACAAAACAAAACAAAACAAAACAAACCCAGCTCTTCTGAAGACCAGCCAGCAGAATGGCTCCCTGAGTCCTGCGTCTCAGCCCCACTAGGTCCCTTCTTTCCCTCCTCTCTCCACATACCACATCCTAAGGCTGACTCCAAACCCAATTTCCCATTTCCTCTGCAAATATGTCACTGCGGTAGCAGCAAACACACAGAAACTTGATGAATGAACACGAAGAACACAATAACAGCTTCATAAGTTATGCACAGAAAAGCTGGTTCTGAACCAGCTGCCAAGAGTCTCACACCCAGAGGGCTCGGCGTACCCTGCGGGGACCGGAGACTCTGGGGCATGGCTCTCAGACCATCCTCCCTGGGAAAGAAGGTGCATTTGTAGCCAACTGCATTCCCCCTTCACTCAGAGCCAATTTCCTGTAAAGAGCCAGGGGCTCATAACTTTTGGGACCAGTGCCAACCAATAAATAGCTGCTTTTGCAGAATCCCATTTGATTTTATTCTACCGTTGGCAGTATAGGCTAGAACGCCAGTAAAGAGAGCACTGGAAAAAAAGACTTTTATTTATTTATTGAGCCAGGGTTTTGCTCTGTCATCCAAGGTGGAGGGCAGAGGCTCCATCTTGGCTCACGGCAACCTCCACTGCCCAGGTTCAGATGATTCTCATTCCTCAGCCTCCTGAGTAGCTGGGATTACAGGCAACTGCCATGACATCCACCTAATTTTTCTTTTCAGTAGAGCAAGATTTCACCACGTTGGTTAGGCTGGTTTCAAACTACTGCCTTCAAGTTATCTGCCCACCTCAGCCCCCAGTGCTGAGATAACAGGCATAAACCACCCTGTCTGGCCTGGGAAAAAAGATTTTACTGGGAAGAGGCACCTAGTGCTCAGGAGGGCTGCTTCTCACTGAGACAGAGAATAGCCTTGGTCATGGGTCTCCTGTAAGGTGGGAAGAAATGTAAGCCTGGGGAAAATGGAAGGCTTGGAGCAGCCATGTCAGATCAGAAGTTGATGTCCAGTGACGGGAGTCTTTACCCTTTTGTGGTAACTAGCCTCCAAAGTGACCCACAGTGGCTCCCGCCTCCTGGCACTCACCGGGAGGTTGTCCCCTCCCACACTGAACAGGGATGACCTGTGTATCCAAGAGGCTACTGTAGAAATGACAGCATCCAACTTCCATAGCTAAGGCATAAAAGACATTGTAGCTCTTGCCTAGCGCTGTCCTGGATCACTGGCTTTGAGGGAAGCTGGCTGCCATGTCAGGAGGACACTCAAGAAGCACTGTGGCGAGGTCTGTGCAGCAGGGACCTGAGGGCTCCTGGCAACCACCAGCATCACCTTGCCAGCCAGGTGACTGAGCCACCAGGAAGCACATCCTCCAGTCCAGTCAAGCCCAAGGCTGGTCACAGCTCCAGTCGGCATCTTGGCTGCAACTGCATTAGAGACCCTGAGCTTCTTAGAACCACCCAGCTTAGCCAGATTTCAAATTCCCGACCCACAGAAATCACGTGAGATGACAGAAAATATTTACTGTGGTTTTCTGTCCCTAGATTTTGGTGTCATGTATTGCGCAGCCACAGATCATGGGTAAATACCCTTCCAGAGGTAGTCTCATGTCTGTTTCCATGGGAAACTGCCTTTGTCACTGATGGGAAGTCTTGCTAGTGTCTCCAAAGTAGGATGGTCTTCTTTCAAGAATATCAGTACCTCCTAAGATCAGTATCTTCTGCCTGGATATCTGGAGATGAAAAGCTACCTTTCTTACTTTTTTTGGTCTTGAAACAGGGTCTTACTCTGTCACCCAAGCTGGAGTGCGGCGGCATGATCACAGCTCACTGCAGCCTCAAACTCCTGGCCTCAAGCGATCCTCCTGCCTCAGCTCCACAGTGGCTGGGACTGCAGGTGCACGCCACCATGCCCAGCTGATTTTTTAATTTGCTTTTAGAGACAGGGTCTCACTATGTTGGGAAAGCAACCTTTCTGCTTCTTTTTTGTCCATTCTTCAATCACTACGAGGAAGGACATACATGTATATATATATGTACACACACACACGCACACACGCACGCACCTATGCACGTGCACACACTCAGCTTTCTTCTAAACCTGAAAAACCACTCAAGCACTGGGAACCTGAGCTCTTTTCCAGAGACAAGCCGATGCTGTGGAAATTTTAAGTACCATTTTTTCACGCCGTCTCTGAAGGGGTAGGCAGTTGCAGGGGGGAAATGGGGAGGCTGATTACTGAGAAGTGATGGACGGCTTTGTTCTCGCTTGCTAGTTGTAAAATCCCGAGCTGGGTGAGCAGCAGCAGGAGGGGAAAACCACCGCCACTAAGTCTGTGCCTTCCAGCATTGGTTTAAATATTTCAAGATGAAATTTTCCCCTTTTGTTCTCCTTTCTCCAACCTGTCTTTTCACTCCGTGTGGAAGAAAATCTTGAGCAAAAACACGGGGACTGTGAGCACGACAGCATGTCTGGATTAGGCTAGAGGCGGTCCATATATTAGGAGGAATGTTTCCCTGCAGCGTAGATGCTCTACTGTCACGAAGCTGGAAGACAGGAGGCCTCTGCTTCAGAGTACGTGAAGCAGCCACAGCTCCTTCCCCTCCGGATGAGGGCCAGGAAGAATGCTTAGAGCCCAAAACGTTTTGGGACATTCTCCTAGGCTGCAGTAAGCCGTGAGGATGGAGATAAAGAGTAGAAAGCAATGAGGGGAGCAGGCGCCATGGTTCACGCCTATGAACTCAACACTTAGGAGGCTAAGGCAGGCTGGAGCGCGGTGGTGTGATCACAGCTCACTGCAGCTTTGAACTCCTGGGCTCAAGCGATCTTCCTGCCTCAGCCTCAAGAGTGGCTGGGCCTACAGGCAGGCACCATCATGTTTGGCTAATTTTAAAAATTGTTTGTAGAGGCGGGATCTTGCTATGTTGCCCAGGGTGGTCTTGAACTCCTGGCCTCAAGCAATCCTCCTGCCCCGGTCTCCCAAAGTGCTGGAATTAGAGGCATGAGCCACCAAATTCGGCTTCGTCAGCCAAATTCTTAAATAGCTAGGTCTGCGTCTTAAATGCCTTTGGTAAAACCCACAAAGACTGATAGATTATAGCATACCTAAGTTCTTACCAAATACTTGTTGGTTCTATGCAAGATGGGTACCTGAATAAGACTAGAAAGACATGCCAAATGCAGCCCTTATCTAGGTTAGAGAACTCTCAGTGAAGGGGAAAAACAGTATCAAGTAATTTTTTTTAAAGCATGCTGTGTTTGAATGGCGTTTTACGTGTCTAATCAGTAATTTAGCTTAATTTAATTTGACAGACAACTTATTTGATTCAAATTTTTAAAAACAATGATTGATAACCCACTCCCTAAATTTTATAATCAGAAAATAATTACCACATTTTAAGAGTAGAGAACTAATAGAAAAATGATTTCATTATACTTTAATAATTAGGACGTTAGATGTTTGGAATTTCCCAAGAGACTTTACAAGATAAAAATAGAAACTAATTGAGAAGCACTGAATACACAGTCTTAGACAAAATCACTTTCTTCTGTTAAGTGCAAGGACACTGACGGGCTCCAAATGGACCAGGCAACCATGACATTCTCTCAGCAAAGGCAGCCCAGAACTGGGGCAGAGACAAGGTTGGCTCAGATAATACCAATGCGCCCCTTTGAAGAGTCCCCAGGAGAAAGACTTTTGTGAATGAGCAGTGGAATAACTGCATTTTTCCCAAATGCAGAAACAAACTGCTATGAGAAAAACATGGGGACATATTTCACTCCTCCAAACCCTAAGCAATAGTTCCAATTCTTTGTTCACGAACATCCGTTGCTCAGCCCAGAAGACATTTTCACATGCCAAACAGAAGCTCAAGAATTCAGAGACAAAACTTAGTCTCAGACACGTTTACTGTCAAACATAGTCTAAAAAAAAAATTAATAAATTCTTACTCACCTGCCAGAATATGCTGTCTATCGTGTTTCCAAGAAAACCATCGCGACCCTCTGAAGACACGAGCTTGGGGCCAAGAATGGTCATGAATTCATCAAAATCCACCTGGCCATCCCCTGGGAGGAGAAAACGTAAATATGAGTTGCAAACAAGCTGAGCCTGACCTACTGTACCTGCTGCAATACACGCCTCTACGCTTTCCTTCTTGGCACGACCTCAGTCGATGAAGAAGAGCTGGTAACATTATTTAAAATTGTTCAATGTTCTTCAATGGCTGAAAGTCCCACAAGAAACTGGCAATTATGAGTACAAACAGCACCACACAACCCTAAATATCTCACAGGATGTCTACGAAACGCCCAACCACCACGTCCCACTTAACGTGGCAATGCCTCCCCTTACTTTTCCTTTCACTCCAAACTGCCCAGCTGTACATGATAGAAGGGGCGGCTTCACCCCATCTCTTCCGCCATCCTTGTCACCCACATATACGTTTAGTTATCAAGCCTTCTGGGTTTCACCTCTTAAGTATCTGTGGCTGCTCTTCCTCCTCATTACTCCAATGGCTAGTTCCCTTTTCAATGACGAAGGTGAGAAAATCCTTCCAAGAATTAATGTTCCTAGCTACGATTCTGTTATGAGTAGCATGGCTTTTCCACACCCCCCTTCACAGTCTCTTCTACGCAGTTCTGAGTTTAATTCCCCCAACCCAAATCTGATCATGCTTTACACATTTGAACAACATCTTTTATTTTTATTTTTTGAAATAGAGTTTTGCTCTGTCACCCAGGCTGGAGTGCGGTGGTGTGATCTCAGCTCACTGCAACCTCCACCTCCCAGGTTTAAGCAATTCTCCTGCCTCAGCCTCTTGAGTAGCTGGCATTACAGATACCCGCCACCACGCCTGCCTAATTTTTGTATTTTTAGTAGAGACGGGGTTTCACCATGTTGCCCAGGCTGGCCTCAAACTCCTGACCTCAAGTGATCCACCCACTGGCTCTTTTCTTTTTTTTTTTTTTTTCCCTGAATGAATACTTTTAAAAAAATATGTATTTTACTGTGTTTTAGGTTTTGGGGTACATGTGAAGGACATGCAAGATTGTTGCATAGGTACACACATGGCAGTGTGGTTTGCTGCCTTCCTCCCCATCACCTATATCTGGCATTTCTCCCCATGCTATCTCTCCCCAACTCCCCACCCCCCACTGTCCCTCCCCTAGTTCTCCCCGACAGACCCCAGTGTATGATGCTCCCCTCCCTGTGTCCCTGTGTTCTCATTGTTCAACACCCGCCTATGAGTGAGAACATGCAGTGTTTGATTTTCTGTTCTTGTGTCAGTTTGCTGAGAATGATGGTTTCCAGGTTCGTCCATGTCCCTACAAAGGACACGAACTCATTGTTTTTTATAAGCCCGTCTCTTTTGTATCCATCTGTCCCCAACCTTTGCATAGAATGCACGCCCCCTCGCACGTCTGTATGCCTGTGTATGGTGGTCCTGCTGCCCAGGTTGTCCTCCCTCCCTTGTCTGTCTGGAGACTATCTCTTTCTCCAAGATGGAGCTGATGTTCTCTTTTTCTTTTGTTCCTGATCTCGTTAGGCAGAACTGGTCGGACTTTTTTTTCTACCTCTCCTACTAACTTCATGTGTATCTATTGTAAAATTTAAAACCATGTATCCCGGTTGGGCGCGGTGGCTCACGCCTGTAATCCCAGCACTTTGGGAGGCTGAGGTGGGTGAATCACCTGAGGTCAGGAGTTCAAGACCAGCCTGGCCAACATGGTGAAACTCTGTCTCTACTAAAAATACAAAATTAGCCAGGCGTGGTGGCACATGCCTATAATCCCAGCTACTTGAGAGGCTAAGGCAGGAGAATCACTTGAACCGGGAGGTGGAGGTTGCAGTGAGCTGAGATTGCACCTCTGCACTCCAGCCTGGGCAACAAGAGCAAGACTCTTTCTCAAAAAATAAAATAAAATCTCATATCCCAGTCATTGATTTGCATGCGTATCTCACAAGTGAAAGATTGTGAGTTCTGCAAGGTCAAGGACTTGGTCTGAAACATCTTGGTATATTGAACACCAAAGCAGGCATTCGGTATGCACTTTCACAATGAATGAATGAATGATGTCTCTTGCTCGCTCTTTCTTTGTTCAGTTCAGCATCTGTTGGATCTTTCATGCGAGAGCTGATAGTAGCCAGAAGGTGGACTTGAGCCAACTCAACAGACAACAGTGAACCTTCAAGCCGCCGTTAGGTCCTCTGTGAGTCATCAGTGTGGCGTTCTGCACCCGTAGAGCTGTTCAAAGGGCAACTCCATCACGAGTGCACCACATCCTGATTTTGGCTCCAGCCAGCGCAGGCAGCCAGGTGTCTGCACACAAGAGTTTGCCCAAATGCCCACACATAAATCAATCTACTCCCAGGGTGCATTCACCTTCAAAGAACATTCATTCACAACCTATTTCATAACACCAAGCAGATGTGAGCATTGAGATGCCAGTAACTCAGAACAGCTTGTCCAGGAACAGATCCCAGCAGAGGTAAAACTTCCTAAAGGATTAGGGAGGCGTGGCAAGTCAATAGGAAATGGAGGATTTAACCACCAAATGACGGGGGACAGTGAGTGGCCTCTGGAGAGAAAATCGATTATCTCATCATTCAACAAGATAAATCTAAAACTTCACCATTTCTGGTAATCGTTAAGAAAGCTAATTTAAGCGACAAATGAGTTACCAACTTGCCTTCAAAGTTAACAAAGACTTCCAAAAAGCACGCTGCTGTCCATGCGGCCAGAAATACAGCGAGAGAGGCTCTATAATGCACTCCTGGTATACTCGTCCCAAATAGAGACTGCAAGTCCCGATCGAGACCCTGCAAAGTGCCGGTTCCTTCGGGTCTAACAACTCACTTAAAAAAACAGAGATGGGGTCTTGCTATGTCGCCCAGGCTGGTCTCCAACTCCTGGATTCAAGTGGTCCTCCTTCCTCGGCCTCCTAAAGTGCTGGGATTACAGGTAAGAACCACTGTACCTGACCTTAATAACTTCATTTTTAAAGAAAAAACAAAACAATATTATCTTGAATATAGAACAAGATATTTGCCTAGAGATAGTTGTTCA
This sequence comes from Cebus imitator, assembly GCF_001604975.1. Taxonomy (NCBI): domain Eukaryota; kingdom Metazoa; phylum Chordata; class Mammalia; order Primates; family Cebidae; genus Cebus; species Cebus imitator. Next base: position 1,570,038 of record NW_016107734.1, on the reverse strand, counting down.
ACCAGTATTTGTGAAAGTGAAAGTAGAGAGCTAGAGGGAAAGGAGAATGGCCCAGTCCACCTAGAATTTGACACCTCTGAAAGCTAACTCCATGTGGCTCCAAGTCTCAGACAGACACGCTTGTTACCTACGTGCAGTAACCCTCAGCTCACCCCAAATCACCTCCACTGGTCACAGGTGGGGCTGGATGGCTAAATAGTCTCAGACTAAACTCTGCATTCTCAAGAGAGACAATGTCACCCACAATGGGGTGAAAATGGATTCTTAGTGTTGGAAATAGATGCTCGGTGCTGCAAAGAAAAATTAGCACGGAGACAAAGGATCTTTCAGCAACACAATTTTTACTTCCTGGATTGCAGGAACGGTACCCTCATTAGCCATCTTGCCACGAGAACACAATGAACAAAGGAAAAGACACACAAATTCATCCCTTATGCATTTGGGGTCGTCCTTCCTGCTGTGACTGATCTCTGTTGGCTGGGGCCAGACCTCACAATTTAAACTAAAACCAGACTGGCTAATAACTTAAAACTTTTCTAAACAGGTGAAAGCAATGGAGAGCTGGGACATGCCTGTGAGCATGTCCAGCACAGATAGCTTGGTTAAGGTACAAGGACATAGAATGTACTACATGCCTGTAAGCATGGCATGTCTAACAGCTACATAGGATGGGGCTTAACAAAGTTATTACCACACTTATTCTTTAACAAGAAAGGAAACTTTAAAAAGGAACTTTTCTACTTCCTACATTAGAGAACAAAATAATGTGAGCCATTGGTAGATATGACCTGTGGCTCCTGTAGGGCTACAGTACATAATACACAGTGCATCTGTGCAAAATTTCAAGTGAGGAAGACAACTACAAGAATGCATGTCTTAAAAGGCTCTTCGGGGTACTTATTAAAAAAAAGAAGATTGAGAATCACTGGACTGGCAAACATCCCAAGTACTATGGTTCTTTTTCCTAGGTGCTCCCTCTGGAATGTTGGTCTAATAGCAGTGGGCATCGTGCACTATCTGCCACCCCTGGTGAGGTCTAACTGTTCACAGAGGCTTAGAAGCTGAAGGACATGGATCTATTTTTGCAAAGATGTCATGAGGGCCAGGCACCATGGCTCACACCTGTAATCCCAGCACTTTGGGAGGCCAAGGAGGGCGAATCTCTTAAGGCCAGGAGTTCGAGAGCAGCTTGGGCAACATGGCGAAATCCCATCTCCGCTAAAATACAAAAATTAGCTGAGTGTGGTGGTGGGCACCTGTAGTCCCAGCTGTGTGGGAGGCAGAGGCAGGAGAATAGCTTGAGCCTGGGAGGCAGAGGTCGCAGCGAGCCGAGATGGCACCACTGCACTCCAGCCTGGGTGACAGACTAACGCCCTGTGTCAAAACAACAACTACTAAAATAAAAATAAACAAAGAAAAAAACCACGTGAGGCCTTAACTAAGAAACATCCACTCGGCTGGGCCACTCGAGCTCCTGGCCATGGTATAATGGGCACCGTTCTCTCCTACTCGGGAACCTCATAGTTCACAGGATGTGGCAAAAACCCAAGCTTGCCAGCACCAGGAGCAGGAGGCCGTCTTTGAACAATGTACCGTCAAGGTAGGAGGAGGAGTGAGGCCACCCACCTCTCCGAAACCTCAGCTCGGGGGGCAGGGAGCGTAGCAGTTCAGAACTGGTGCGTTTCCCAGGTCCACATGGAGCTCTGGGCCAAGCCATTGCAGTGCCAGGCAATGCTCACAGATGGTGCTCTTGGCTGGGAACTACACACCAAAAGCTGACAAGCAGAAACGATGCTTCTGAAACATATCTTGGCCCTGGCAAAGGGGGCAGCTCATTTGCTATTCCAAATTGTTGGCCAGAGAAGAAGCGATGGGGAAGGGCACTCAGGACCCTGTGGGCAGGACAACTATGGTGTGCAGTCCACGTGACTTGGCAGAAGAGGTCCAGATCATGGAAGTATTTGCTTCTGGTCATTTAGGAGAGGACATTTGGAATCCCAGATTGGTTGAGATATGTTTTTCCCTGTGATACTGTGATTTATAATAAGAAATACATATTGGCTGGGCATGGTGGCTCATGCCTGTAATCCCAACCACTCTGGGAGGCCGAGATGGGTGGGTCACTTGAGGTCAGGAGTTTGAGACCAGCCTGGTCAACATGGTGAAACCCCGCATCTACTAAAAATGCAAAAATTAGCTGGGTGTGGTGGTGCACACCTGTAATCCCAGCTGCTTGGGAGGCTGAGGCAGGAGAGTCACTGGAGTCCAGGAGGTGGAGGTTGCAGTGAGCTGAGATCATGCCAGTGGCCTCCAGCCTGGGTGACAGAGCAAGACTCCATCCCAAACATATATATAATCTTCGTCTCTGTTTCCTGGCAGATAGCTCATAAAACACTTATAATTCCCTAAGTGATAGGGGCACAGGGGCATTTTTTGTTCTAATATTTGGTCTTTGGCCTCAGTTCCTGGCCAGAACTCCTAAATCCTTTGGAATTTCCTGGGCGATAGGAAAGTCTTTTGTTCTAATGAAGCACTTTCTGGTGGGCTTCTGGTGGGAGGTGATCACCAGAAACACCAAACCACGATTAGAACCTTGGGCATTTCAGCCCCATCTCCCCAACCTCCAGAGAGTAAAGAAGAGCTGACGATTGGGTCAATAATCAATCACGCCTACATGATGAAACCTCCGTAAAAATCCCGAACGTATGAGGTTCAGAAGGTTTTCGGGTTGGTGAACACACGGAGATGCTGGGAGGGTGGTGCTCCCAGAGACGGCGTGGAAGCTGCAGGGACCACTCCCATCACCTGATGCCTTTCTGGCTTTCCCTGAGTTGTGTTCTTCTCTAAGAAACTGGTAATAATTAGTAAAGTGCTTTCCTGGGATCTGTGAACTGCTCTAACAAATGAATGAACCCAAGGAGGGAACCTCTGATTTGTGGTCGGAAGCACAGGTGGCCACATGAACTCTGAAATGGTGTCCTAAGTGGGGGCAATCTTGTGGAACGGAGCCCTTGACCTGTGGGACCTAATGCTAACTCCAGGCAGAGAGTAACAGAATTCGACTTAATCGTAGGACATCCAGTCCAGTGTTGGGAATTGCTTGGTGAAGGGGAAAACCCCACGCTTTGGTATATTTAGTCTTGAGCATGAGAGTGTTGGGAAAATAGTCTTCTTTTCACATACACTCTTTTTCATCGTCATTGAGCAAAAGGGGATTTCTTCAGGCTCAGGGTTGGAGGAATAGTCAGGTTAGGTCCCCCATATCTCTAGCTCTCTCCAGATATCTCTGAGCTCTGGTTCCTACGTATGGAAGGACACAGCACATTTTCTGCAGACCTTCAGTAAATGAAGACTCTTCTTTCTAATCTATAACTCTATACCAACCCTACTGGTAACATAAAGGTTCTATTCAGATTTAGACTATGGAAATGACCACTTTAGCAGATCTTAATTTAACAAACAAAGAGGGCTGGGAAAACCCCCAAAAGTTAACAGCATTGTACCCAGAAGTCTGGTCCCTATGCCCCTACACCCTCAATCTTGGGGGAATGGAGACAAACAGAATCTCCGAGGTAGGTTTTACACCAAGTCCCTAAAAAGCATTCCCCAGCTGCCAGGCTGAAGCCAGGTCCAGGAAACCTGGTGACCATGATAGTACCTAACACTTGCTGCGTACACATAGTGCGGTGGACATGGTTTTTAAAAATGTCCACATATGAATTTTTTTTTCTTAGAGACAGGCTCTTGCTCTCACCCAGGCTGGAGTGCAGTGGTGCAATCATAGCTCACTGCAGCCTCAAACTCCTGAGCTCAAGCGATCCTTCTACCTCAGCTTCTGGAGTGCCTGGAACTACAGGGGCATGCCACCATGCTCAGCCAATCTTTTAAAATGTTCTCAGAGATGAGGTCTTGCTGCGTTGCCCAGGCTGGTCTCCAACTCCTAGCCTCAAGCAGTCTACCTGCCACAGCCTCCCAAAGTGCTGGGACATATACTAACTAATTCATTCAAGTCTTCCTGCAGCCCATTTGACAGATGGGAAAACTGAGGCTCAAAGAGGGCCAGTAGCTTACAGACGCTTATGCAGGGAGCAGAGCCGAGATCCCAGCCCCAGCAGTCTGCCTGTGCTTTTCATGGCCTTCTGGAAGGTCACTCACTGCCATGGTCTGTCTGGATCACTGTCCCCTGATCCCAGCTTTTCTTATAGTGGGAATGCTCTGGCTTCCAGGTACAAAGAGTCCACCTGAAATCTAAATGGCTCTGTGTGGTCTAGCTCTTGCATCTCAGGCCAGCCACCAGAGGCCGTTCTTAACCATTTCAGAGAGTGGTAATAAGTCATAGGAGATACTTACTTAACCCTTGCTATGTGCCAGGCACTGAGCCCAGGGCTTCACATGTATTACCGTGTTTAATTCCATGCCACCACTATAAATAGGTTCTCCCTTTCTGCATTTTGCCAATGAGAAAACATAGGCAAGAAGAGGTTAAAAATGACTGTTTCAAGGCCATGAAGCTACCACGAGACAGGGTGGGGGCTCAGCTCACAATCATAATTGTTTCGTGTTTTGTTTTTCTCAAGACAGGATCTCACTCTGCCACCCAGGAGTGTGGTGGTGCAATCACAGCTCACAGCAGCCTTGAACTCCTGGGTTCCAGTGATCCTCCCGCCTCAGCCTCCCGAGTAGCTAGGACCACAGTTGGTGTCTCAACACCTGGCTCTTTTT
>NW_016107734.1:1542236-1565206 GCF_001604975.1 Cebus imitator | reverse complement strand
CCCCCCAGGTTCAAGCGATTCTCCTGCCTCATCCTCCTGAGTAGCTGCGATTAAAGGCACCTGCCACCATGCCCGGCTAATTTTTGTATTTTTAGTAGAGACAGGGTTTCACCACATTGGTTAGGCTGGTCTCAAACTCCTGACCTCAGGTGATCCGCCCCCTCAGCCTCCCAAAGTGCTGGGATTACAGGCGTGAGCCACCACGCCTGGCCAGAACCCTGATATTAACCCCTATCTTGTACTGCCTTCCCTTGACAGCAGAAACCCCAGCTCTTGGTCCTGGCACAGGATCACAGGACCCCAAGCTCTTTTCAAAGCTTGAGAGTTATAGTGTGTTTTCCTGTCTGGGAATTTAGGCAGGAATTTGGTGGGAAACTGGGAGAGATGGCTTTCAGGAGCTTCAATGCAAATGGCAATTGTCTAAACAGATGTTCCTCAAATCGCCTCTTTATCAGGATCGCGGTAATTCTCCATGGGTGCTCCATTTCCAGGGAGGGGATCCACGCCTTTCACACAGAACCCTGCACACGTCTGAAATCTCTTCCACCAGAAAAGAACTGGTCTGATGAACAAAACCTGTTGAGACCCTGCAGGGTCCCAGGAAACTGCCATTACAGACTCACATGCCCCCAAAAGACAAAGGTGACCCCCTTCCCAGATCTGCAACCTTACACGGAATGCAGGAGGTTCTAAATGCAAAAGCTTTGATTAAATTCTGTTACGAATCTTGAATGAGCAAGTAGTTGCAGAAGGAAAGAAAGGAATTCACTCCGACCAGGCCTCATTGTCCCTGCTCCAGCTTCCAAACATCATGATCCACTTAGCAAGAAGCACAGAAAGCGAACCTGCTAAGGACCGTGTCCCGTGGTTTCCCACTGCTATGTGAGTGAAAGTAATGAACTTGAACTAGGGCAGGAAGCTGCAGGAGTGCAGGACTGCACAACATTCATTATAGCCAGCCAGCTGAAATGTTCACAAGGAGGTAAAATAATCCTTAAAAAATCACCGCAAAATCAAAGGGAGGAGAGAAATACACAGGAAAAACAGGTGGGCCTCAAAGGGTAGCAAGGAGACAAGAAAAAATGTCTATTTGAGACTCCATTCAAATCAGCTGACTAACTCCCCAAAGCAGAAGCCACAGCTCGGCTTCCAGGGGCTTGCAATCCATTACCCAAGGCGGAATCAAGTGAGTACCGTAATTGACCTAAAAGCATTGTGCTAAGGCAGGACAACGCCGGGAACGCAGGGTCCAGGGAGGTCATTCTCCACGGTTTTGCAGTGGGCCTTTAAAGGGGGGAAGGATTCTAATGATCTGCAAGGGAGATGACATGAGCTGAGCGGCCTGAGCAACGGTGAGGGTGCTAGGAAGGACGCAGGGTGCCTGGGAACATGACTGACACCCTTCAGGCTGGATTGAGGATCCCCTAGGAAATAGCAGGACAAGCCGGACCCAGAAGGTCAAGGTAGGCTGGGGGGCTCATCTTCCATGCACATTCAGTAGAACCTGCCCAGGCGTGGTATCAGAGCATCAGACCTTTGCTCACCAAAGATCAATCTGGGGACAGCATGCAGGCTGGACTAGATGGGGCAGAGCTGGCTGGGGAAGGGGTCTTAGGTAAGACAACTGAAAGGCAGCCAGGGTAGAGGATGGAGATGGAAAAGACTAGATACAAGAAAAGGGCATTTCAGAAGGAACTGACGAGGCACGGCGACTGACTGGAAGGGCAGGAAGGGTAGGAGGCAACGGTGGCGCAGAGGTGTCTGGTTCCCGACACCGAAGGGACCATGAAGCGAATCAGAAGTCAGGAGGACATACTGGGGAAACACTGCGTTTGGGGTGCAGGCAGGATGGTGTCAGGGAGTGCCTAACAGCTAAAAAAAACGCGGATTTAAAAGTCTCCAAGATGCACCTGGGCACCGTGGCTCACGCCTGTAATCCCAGCACTTTGAGAGTCCAATCAGGCAGATCACTTGAGGCTAGGAGTTCAAGACCATCCTGGCCAAGATGGCAAACCCCATCTCTACTAAAAACACAAAAATTAGCCATGCATAGTGGTGCATGCCTGTAATTCCAGCTACTTGGGAGGCTGAGGCAGGAGAATTACTTGAACCTGGAGGTTGCCGTGAGCTGAGACCGTGCCATTGTACTTCAGCTTGGGTGACAGAGCGACGGAGTGAAACTCTACCTCAAAAACGAAAAAAAAAGTCTCCAGAATCTATGGATCTATGGGAGGATCTCTAAGATCTTCAAGATAGCTTCTCAAGTTGAAGAAGCAAGGTATACAACTGTATTTTAGTATGGTACGATTTGGTTTAAAAAACGGGCAGGTCAAGGAGAATAGAGAATCTGACTTCTTGGCATAAATATTTATATAAAAATATCCAGACATGTACTCACTCCCAAAAAACAAATAATAGCAATTTATTCATCAGCCTGTCTGGCAGGTGGGGCACACAAGTGGTAGAGCATGTTCTCATGACAACTACTTTTTTTTCTTTTGGTAAAATACACGTAATATGAAATGTACCACGACAATCATCTTTAGGGACACAGGTATAGTATTAAACGCATTCATAATGTTGTGTAACCACCACCACCATCCATCTTCTGAATCCTTTTCTTCTTGCAAAACTGAAACCCCATCCATGAAACAATAGCTCCTCATTCTCTCTACCCCCCAGCCCCTGACGACCACCCTTCCACTTTCTCTCTTGGATTTTGACTACTCCAAGTATCTCATGCAAGTAGAATCATGTCTTTTTTGTGTCTGACTTATTTCATGCTGCATCAAGTCCTCGAGGGTCATCCACACTGTGGCCTATGCCAGGATATCCTTCCTCTTTTAGACTGCCTCAGGAGGAGGAACTTACTTCTGTCACTTTCCTATCTGTTTCTCAGACACCTTAAAGCTTTTGGTCCCTCATTTCCTGCATTGCTGTCTTCTTTTCTGTGTAGTTGATCTTTTCGTAGTGAAATATTTCAATTCCTTTCTCATTTCCTTTTTTTGTATATTTTATATCTATTTTCTTTTTAGTTACCATGGGGATTACATTTAATATACTAAAGTTATACACTCTCACTTGGATTTACACCAGCTTAACTGCAATAACATACAAAAATACTCCTTTACATTTCCATTCCCACTCCTTTCCCTTGTTGATGTCACAAAATTCCTTCTTTATACATTACATGGCCAAAACCATAACTAGTAATTTTTGAAAACACATTAATGTCTTAAATTATATAGAAAACAAAATGTAGAGTTACAAACCAATGTTACGATAATACTAGATTTCACAATTGCCCACATAATTGCACCTTTACTGTGACCTTTATTTCTTCGTACAGCTTCAAGTTACTGCCTAGTGTCCTCAAATTTCACCTTGAAGGACTCCCCTTAGCACTGCTGCAGGGCAAGTCTAGTCACCACAAACTCCCTCAGCTTTTGTTTATCTAAGAATGTCTTAATTTCTCCCTCACTTTTGAAGGACAAATTTTGGTGAATACTGGATTCTTGATTGATTGGCAAGGATTTTTTCTTTTATCATTTTGAAAATATCAGCCCACTGCCTTCTGGCATCCAAAGTTTCTGGTGAGAAACGTGCTGACAATCTTATTGACATTCTCATGTGATGAGACGCCTCTCTCTTACTGCTGTCAAGATTCTTTGTCTTTTGAAAGTTTGATTATAATACGTCTTACTGTGGGTCTCTTTGAGTTTATCTTACCTGGAGATTGGTAAGCTCCTTGAACATTTATATTAATGTTTTTCATCAAATTTAGGAAGTTTTCAACCATTTTTTCTTCAAATAATCCCTGCCCCCTCCTCTACCTTCTCCTCCTCTGGGACTTCCACGATAGGTCAATCAGTCCACTTGATGGTGTCCCACACATCCCTTACGTTGTGTTCCTGTTCCTTCTATCTTTTTTCATTCATTTCCTCAGTCTTGGTAATTTTCTTTGTCCTATCTTCAAGTTTATTGATTCTTCCTTCTGCCTGTTTGGACCCCTCTAGTGAATTTTTCATTTCCATTGTTATACTTCTTGGCTTTAGAATTTCTCTGTTTGATTTTAGGTTTTCTATCTTTTTACTGATATTTCAATTTGCTTCAAAATTATTTTCTTGACTTTCTCAATGTCTTTCTTTAGTCTTTGTCTGTTAGATCTGCTATCAGGTCTTTTTCAGGAACAATTTCTGTTTTTTGTGGTTTTTTTCTTTGAATGGGCCATTCTTGTTTCTTTTACGCTTTGTGATTTTTTTTTTCATTTTTGCCGAAAACTGGATATGTTAATGTAATACGTGGTATCTCTGGAAATCCAATTCTTCCCTCTCCCAGGATTTATTTTTTGCTATTGTGCTTGTCATTTTTTAATTTGCTTTGATTTACTTGTATTGTTTTTGCCTTTGTTTACTGCTTCTGTTGTCGCCCAGGCTGGAGTGCAGTGGTGTGATCACAGCTCATTATCACCTCAAACTTCTGGCCTCAAGCCATCCTCTCACTCAGCATTCCAAAGTGCTGGGAGCTAGGACTACTGATGTGAGCCACCCTGCCTACCCTTTTCATAATTTTCGATATTTTAACCATATCATTTATTACCTGTTCAAAAAAAATAAATAAAATGTAAAGACTAAATAATGGATTCAGTTGTTGGTATCCAGCCAGATGAACTCATCAAGGTTCAGAGGAAGGAAACGGTGCATTGATCAGTGATCAGAACACAGATCTCTGATATTTGGAGGACGGGATGTTTTCATTTAACTGAGTTCCCACAAATGGTGTACAAGCTACTCCTGGAATGCCTACACAGCTTCCTGAAGCACTAGTACAGGGCTGTGGGTGGGGAACGGGCAGCTGCCTTTACCACCCAAGCCTGCGTGTCTTGTCTCTATGCCAGTGATCCATCTGATTAAACTGAATGTCTCCTCAGCCCTTTTCTGTGCCTGTACCTTTCCCTGGGCATGTGTAGTCACTTTCTAGTGTTCCTTGTATACGCAATTGCTTTTGAATGTCCTACTCGTTAACGTCTGTCTCCCCAAAGGGGGAAAAGGAAAGGGGGGAGGCAAGGGGAGGGGAGATGGAGGGACAGGACACCGGACCTTTAAATCCCCTGAAAGCAACTTCAACCAGAGGGTGAGGGGCTTGCAACAGGGGGCCAGGTGCAGCAGCAATGGATACCAGCCTCTGTGTCTGTGCCTCTGTAATCAGACGCATTGATCAGTGATCAGAACACAGATTCCTAATAGTTCAAGGACAGGATGTTTTTATTTAACCGAGTTACCACAAACTATGTGCAAGCTACTTCTGGAAAGCACACACAGCTTCCTGAGACACAAGTACAATGTTGTAGGTGGGGAATGGGGAGCTGCCTTTACCCCCCCACCAAGCCTTCTTCTGGAAGTTTCAGGGCTCCCATGGACTCCATGTACGTCAGACAGATCCTGCCAGTGTAATCCTTGTCTAGGTGGGGAGACAGATTCCTGATGTCTCTCATTCTACCAGCATGGCAAAAACTGCAACTACTTTTGCACCCACCTGATAATCTATTTTTTTTTCTTTGAAATAGGGCCTTGCTCTGTCACCCGGGCAAATGGTGTAATCACAGCTCACTGTAACTTCAAACCCCTGACCTCAAGCCACCCTCCCAGAGTGCTAGTGTCAGAGGCATTTGAACAAGAGCAACACCATCTTCAATAGGAACCAGGTAAAATTCGAGACTCTCAAGCATGGGCAGGAGCAGTGGATCACATGTATAATCCCAGCACTTTGGGAGGCTGAGGCTGCAGTGAAGTCTGATTGTGCCACTGCACTCCCGCCTGGGCAACAGAGTGAGACCCTACCTCTTAAAAATGAAGAAATAAGACTCCCAAAAGGAAAACAGGTGCTTTAGCATAAACCCTATTGTTTGAACAAAAAATTTAGCCATGAAGAACCACTCTTAGAAGTTTTAGGAATAGTGAGACCCCTCCAAAAATCCAATTTTCCAGAAACCAGCTAAGGGCCAACCTTGTAAGCGTGCCATCCTAAGGATACCTTGCCAGGCCAACACTTCTGCGCACACCCCCACTCTCCTTCTGAGTTCCTGAGTCATCGAGCCAAGGCCACAAAAATTTATAGAAACAAACATTTCGACCTAGAGCAGGAATAGACGCGTGGCTTCTCATGGTTCAGAGGCCCTAATATAGCTCTTGCAGCTGCTGGAGACACAAGGTAGGTCCTTCCAGATCTGGGATGTTTAACTCTGTGCGGTGCCAGGGTGCTGCTGTCGCTCGGAAGGAACTAGCTAGCAAAGTGTCCTCGCTCTCCGCTTCTGCTCATGGAATTTTACATTCTGCAGCCTCTCCTCGTTCCTGAACTACCTTACCCTCACACGGCTGGTAAAAGTAAAAGGAAGGTCTAGACAACCCAGCGAGGTTCGCTGCCTCCAGCAATGCAGCACCCTCGGGAAGCCCATTTCCCAGGGGAGCTGAACAACAGGCTCAGAGTTTTTATACATGTTACATAACGCAGAACAATACAAACAGGGAAATAATGCTTTTATGCACCCTTTACATTAGAATGGAAAATATCAGTTCACCATGGCAAAGGAAGAAAGTCCAGCCGGGCACGGTGGCTAATGCCTATAACCCCAACACTGCGGGAGGCTGGGGCGGGGGCATCGCTTGAGGCCAGGAGTTGGAAACCAGCCTGGGCAACACGGCCAGACCCTATCTTTACAAAAGATTTGAAAACTTAGCCAGGTGCGATGGCACTATGCTTTGGTCCCGGCCACTCTGGAGGTCAAGGCGGAAGGAATGTTTGAGCCCAGGAGTTTGAGGCTGCAGTGAGCCAAGATTGTGCCACTGCTCTCCAGCCTGGAAGAGAGACTGAGACCCTGTCTCTTAAATAAAAAAGAGGTAACGGGGTTGTATTAGTTTGTTTTCATGCTGCTGATAATGACATGCCTGAGACTGGGCAATTTACACAAGAAAGAGGTTTAACTGAACTCACACTTCCACCTGTCTGGGGAGGCCTCACAATCATGGCGGAAGGCAAGGAGAGAGGGCTTTGCAGCAGAACGCCTCTTTTCAAAACCGTCAGATCTCGTGAGACATTCACCATCACGAGAACAGCGCGGGAAAGACCTGCCCATGATAAAGTTACCTCCTGCCGGGTCCCTCCCACAACACGTGGGAATTCAAGGTGAGATTTGGGTGGGGACACAGCCAAACCACATCAGGGGTGAATATGAGAGTTGGGGTGGGCTGATGGCACTTCCCAGTGCTGCTATCGTCCCCTCTCCTTTCCTCCAAAGAAGGGCAGGAGCAAATCAGATTGGGTTTGTTCTCAGGATGTGCTAAAAGTTCGTGCTCAGAGCCTAAGCCCATTCCGGGTCGTGCTTCTCATCCATGTGTTAGGTTCACCCAGAGCCGGCCTCCTCAGAGTAAGCCAAGCCAGCCTACCCCTCTCTTCCTTTCTGCAGTGGAGGATGGGCAAGGCAGGTATAAAGGGGGCTTTATTTCCCATTCCAGCTCCTCCTAAACACACATCTCCCTCAGAGATTCACATGGAAGAGAAATCATCCATGCAAGGCAGAAGCAGGCCTCTCGACTGCATCAAACCTTGTCTTCTATCTACTCCAAAGGTTACAGGGTATTTTTTAACCTTCAGAGAATAATTTCACCTTAAAACTTTTTATTTATTTATTTTGAGATAGAGTATTGCTCTGTCACCCAGGCTAGAATGCAGTGGTGCGATCACAGCTCACTGCAGGCTCGAACTCCTGGGCTCAAGTGAACCTCCTGCTTCAGGTTCCTGAGTAGCCAGTCCTACATGTGTAAGCCACCATGCCTGGCTGATTTTTTATTTATTTAATTTTTTGAAGAGATGGGGTCTCATTATGTTTCCCAGGACAATCTCGAACTCCTGGCCTCAGCTACCCTCCCACCTCAGACTCCCAAAGCAATGGGATTAGAAATGTGAGCCACCGTACCCAGCCACAGCCTAAAACTTCTGATCTGAAATATGTTGGGCGTTTTGATAATACGGAAGTAATGACTGTAGGATAACACTGACTTCCGGATTAAGAGGCATGGAGACACCAATTTCTGACGTGTTTTTCTCAAGTTCTCAATGAAGTCTCCATGAAACTAAAAAAAGACACAAAGTCACAGCAGTCTTAAAAGGTACCAAAACAGAGACATAGACCAATGGAACAGAACAGAGACCCCAGAGGTAACACCACACATCTATAACCATCTGATCTTTGACAAACCCGGCAAAAACAAGCAATGGGGAAAGGACTCCATGTTGAATAAATGGTATTGGGAAAACTGTCTAGCCGTGTGCAGAAAGCAGAAACTGGACCCCTACCTGTCACCTTACACTAAAATTAACTCCAGATGGATCAAAGATTTAAACATAAGACCTAACACCATAAAAACATTAGAAGAAAATGTAGGCAAAACCATTCAGGACATAGGCGTAGGCAAGGACTTCATGACCAAAACACCAAAAGCATTGGCAACAAAAGCCAAAATAAACAAATGGGACCTAACCAAACTCCACAGCTTCTGCACAGCAAAAGAAACAGTCATTAGAGTGTATTGGCAACCAACAGAATGGGAAAAAATTTTTGCAATCTACCCATCTGACAAAGGGCTGATATCCAGAATCTACAAAGAACTAAAACAGATTTAAAAGAAGAAAACAAACAAGCCCATTCAAAAGTGGGCAAAGGATATGAACAGACACTTTACAAAAGAAGACATACACGAGGCCAACAAACATATGAAAAAAATGCTCATCATCACTGGTCATCAGAGAAATGCAAATCAAAACTACATTGAGATACCATCTCATGCCAGTTAGAATGGCAATCATTAAAAAATCTGGAGACAACAGATGCTGGAGAGGATGTGGAGAAATAGGAACACTTTTACACTGTTGGTGGGAGTGTAAATTAGTTCAACCATTGTGGAAGACAGTGTGTTGATTCCTCAAGGACCTAGAAATAGAAATTCCACTTGACCCAGCAATCCCATTACTGGGTATATACCCAAAGAAATATAAATCATTCTACTATAAAGACACATGCGCATGTATGTTCATTGCAGCCCTGTGTACAATAGCAAAGACCTGGAACCAACCCAAATGCCCATCAATGATAGACTGGACAAAGAAAATGTGGTACATATACACCATGGAATACTATGCAGCCATAATAGATGATGAATTTGTGTCCTTTGTAGGGACTTGGATGAATCTGGAAGCCATCATTCTCAGCAAACTGACCCAAGAACAGAAAGCCAAGCACCGTATGTTCTCACTCATAGGTGGGTGTTGAACCACGAGAACACGTGGACTCAGGGAGGGGAGCATCACACACTGGGGGCAGTTGGGGGGGTAGGGGAGAGACTGTGGGGGGTGGGAAGGGAAGACGGGGGTGGGGAGGGATAACACAGGGAGAAATGCCAGATATAGTATGCACCTAAAGCTAAATTAAAAAAAAAAAAAGTTGAAGATAGGCCCAGTGCAGTGGCTTACGCCTGTAATCCCAGCACTTTGGGAGGCAGAGACAGGCGGCTCACCTGAGGTCAGGAGTTCAAGACCAGCCCGACCAACATAGAGAAATCCCATCTCTACTAAAAATAAAAAATTAGCTGGACATGGTGGCACACGCCTGTCATCCCAGCTCCTCGGGAGGCTGAGGCAGGAGAATCACTTGAACCTGGGAGGCAGAGGCTGCGGTGAGCCGAGATTGCACCATTGTACTCCAGCCTGGGCAACAAGAGCAAAACTCCATCTCAAAACAAAAACAGAAAAACAAAAGCAAACTGAAGATAGCCATCTTCATGTGAACGAATCTGGGGAAGCGTACACTAACCATGGCTCCCGTGGAGCGGATGGAGAAAGCAAGCTGGTGGTCCCTGCAGGCACTGTTGGAAAGCACCTGCCAGGAAAGGGTAGGAAGACACGTGAACAGCAAACGCTGCCTGCCCCAAGCTGGGAGACCCAGGTATGCAGATTCCGGGCACCTAGCAGCCAGCTCCTGACGACGCGTGCTGGGATTACTAGGAAGTCTGGCATCTTGTTCCCTGTCCCTTTTGTCCATTTCCTCTTGCTTCCTGGTGCCTCTGTTTTGATCTTGAGTTGCAGGAACAACTCCGCCATATTATATGGGGAGAAGTTCCAGCACCGGCAAGTAATGCAATTGCCCAGGCTGGGGTGCAATGGCACAATTATAGCTCACTGCAGCCTCCAATTCCTAGGCTAAGGCAATTCTCCTGCCTCAGCCTCCTAGGTAGCTGGGACTACAGACATACACCACCATGCCTGATTCATTTTTTTGTGGAGAGGCCAGGCACGGTGGCTCACGCCTGTAATCCCAGCACTTTGGGAGGCCAAGGTGGTGGGTCACGTGAAGTCAGGAGTTCGAGACCAGCCTGGCCAACATGGTGAAACCCTGTCTCTACTAAAAATACAAAAATTAGCTGGGTGTGGTGGCAGGTGCCTATAATCTCGGCTACTTGGGAGGCTGAGGCAGAAGAATCACGTGAACCCAGGAGGCAGTGGTTGCAGTGAGCAGAGATCGCACCACTGCACTCCAGCCTGGGTGACAGGGCGAGACTCTGTCTCAAAAAAGAAAGAAAAGAAAAAGAATTGAAAAATCAGGCCAGGTGCAGTAGCTCATGCCTGTAATCCCAGCACTTTGGGAGGCCGAGGGAGGAGAACTGCTTGAGCCTAGAAGTTTGAGACCAGCCTGGGCAACCTAGCAAAATCCTGTCTCTACAAGAAATACAAAAATTAGCTGGGCATGGTGGCACGTGCCTGTAGTCACAGGTACTCAGAAAGCTGAGGTGGGAGAATCACCTGAGCCCAGAGAAGTTGAGGCTGCAGTGAGCCAAGATCGTGCCTCTGCACTTGGCCTGGACAACAGAGTGAAACCCTGTCTCAAAAAAAAAAAAAAGTTAAAAACTAAAGGTTTAATCAGCAGAGAAGAGCAGCATTGCCCTTTAATGCACAAAGACAAAATTAACTCCTCCAAATTATTCACTGTCAGAGAGAGGAGAAAGGTTACAAAACACCTGCTTTGTGTTAGATACAGCCAGTGAAAGCAGCCTTCCACAAACAAGAGTTTGTGCAGACATATGAAGATGAAAAGACAAGACAAGAGGCTGAAACAGGAGTGGAGGGAGGCCGAGGGTGGTGGCTACCTGTACTCGCAGTGGAGGTGAGAGGCCGGGAGTTGACGACCAGCCTGGACAACACAGCAAGACCCCATCTCTCCAAAACAAATAAAAAATTAGCTGGGTGTGGTGGTGAGCACCTGTAGTCCCAGCTACTTGGGAGGCTGAGGCAGGAGGATTGCTGGAGCCCAGGACTTAGAGGCTGCAGTGAGGTATGACTGCACCGCTGCACTACAGCCAGAGTAACAGAGCAAAACCTTGTCTCAAGAAGATAAAATAAACAAAAAGGGCCTGGCTTCAGTGAGGAGAAAAAGCAAGAACAATGTCAACGCAGCGGCAAAGTGAAAGCCTAGCCGGGATGCGCTGGCAGGGAACTGCCACTTCTAACTCACGTCAGTAAACATTTACCCAAACCCATCACGTGGCAGCTGTTGTGCTCGGCTTTGGGGATACTGCAGGGAACGGGGGCATGTGGGCACCGTCCTCTCGGAAATCAGAATTCAGCTGGAGGCAGAGATGACCGAGGACTCACAGACGTGTGTGTGTTTAACAAGGGGAAAGTGCTGCCGACGGAAAATGCAGGGAAACTTGGTACTGCCTCGGACAGTGGTCTCCAAGATGCAAGCCAAGTAAGAGATGCCCGCATGCACCCATCACAGTGTGCGCACAGAGAGCAGCGCCTTCATTCATTCATATTGCTTCCTTTTTTATTCTTTTGAGACAGAGTCTTTCTCCGTCACCCAGGCTGGAGTCTGGTGGCACGATCTTGGCTGACTGCAACCTCCGCCTCCCAGGTTCAAGCGATTCTCCTGCCTCAGCCTCCCGAGTAGCCGGGAGTACAGGTGCCCGCCACCACGCCCAACTCATTTTTGTATTTTTTTAGAAACTGGGTTTCACCATGTTGGCCAGATGGGACTTGAACTCTTGAGCTCAAGTGATCTACCTGCCTCTGCCTCCTAAAGTGCTGGGATTATAGGCGTGGGCCACCACAGCCAGCCCATAGGTTTTTTTCAGCATCCTTTTGAATTTCTGTTTCTTGGCTATGAGCAGCACCAGCATGTGGCATGATAAAGAAGGAACAGGGAAGGGACAGGTCACAGGGGCTGGAAGGACTGAAAGGGAAGTCGCTGTGTAATGGAAAAGTGGAAATCTGCATGATATGAACTTTTTACTTATTCACTTCGACATCGTATACTCCTTTGTTAAGTTGCCTAAAATAGTGTATCAGTGTATTAATTATATAGAGGTAAACATAAGTGCTTTTTGAGAAACATCACTTCCTTTCTTTTCCTTCCTTCTTTTCTTTCCCTTCCTTCTTTCCTTCCTTCCTTCCCTGCCTCCCTTTCCTCTTCCCTCTCTCCTTTCTTTCCCTTTTTCCTCTTTTCTTCTTTCCTTTTTTCTTCTCTGCCTTCCTCCTTTTCCTCCTTTCCTTCCTTCCCTGTCTTCTTTCCTCCCTCCTTTTCTTCTTCTCTTCTTCCCTCTCTCCCTCCCTCCCTCCCTCCCTTATTTCTTCCTTCCTTCCTCACTACAACCCCCGCCTCCCAGGTTCAAGCAATTCTGGTGCCTCAGCCTCCCGAGTAGCTGGGACTACAGGTGTGTGCCACCAAGCCCTGGTGTTTTTTGTATTTTTAGTAGAGATGGGTTTCACCATGTTGGTCAAGCTGGCCTAGAACTCCTGACCTCAGGTGATCCACCCGTCTGGGCCTCCCAAAGTGCTGGGATTACAGGCGTAAGCCACTGTGCCCAGACTTTAATTTCTTTTGAGATGGAGTCTCACTCTGTCACCCAGGCTGGAGTGCAGTGGTGCAATCTCAGTTCACTGCAATCTCCACCTCCCAGGTTCAAGTGATTCTCCTGCCTCAGCCTCCCGAGGAGCTGGGACTAGAGGCTCACACGACCACTCCCAGATATATATATATGTTTTATATATTTTCAGTGGAGATGGGGTTTCACCATGTTGGTCAGGCTGATCTCGAACTCCTGACCTCAAATGATCTGCCTGCCTCCGTCTCCCAAAGTGCTGGCATTGCAGCTGTGAGCCCCCTAGCCTGGCTAAAGGTAGGTATTAATTGATGTCCTTGTTTTACTAAGGCATAGTAAAACAACATATTAGGTTCAGATATTGGGTTATGTGCGTAAGATTATGCCACTAATTGTAATAAATTCAGATTTGAACCCTGATTCACCTTCACTCTAAAACATTCTTTTCTTTCCATTAAGCCATGTTGTCTTTCAAGATAAGAATTTCAGCAATACAATTGTAATTATTAGATGATTAGCTATACACAGGAAAAATAAGAGGTAATATACAGAATGCTGTAGGAAAAAAAGACTATACCTCTTAAAACATTCATGAAACATTTATAAAAATAGGATTATATGCTAGATCACAAGAAAATCAACCTTTCAAAGCTGAAATAAGCAGATCTCAGGAGGAACTCAAACCCAAAGAAACTAGGATTTAATATTATAGTAAACAGTCAAGCAGAGAGCCCTAGATCACTCTGAAATTGAAAACACTCTCCTGATCAATGAAGAATACAAATGCAAGATAATATATTTTAAAGTAAATGACAGTGAGAATATTACATAATTCAAACATGTAGAGATTAATGGAGGTTGTTCTCAGAGGTAATTAGTAGCATTAAAATAATTTCATTATTTTGGGCCAGGTTTGGTGGCTCACGTCTGTAATCCCAGCACTTTGAAAGGCCGAGGCAGGAGGATCATTTGAGATCAGGAGTTCGGGACCAGTGGGGTCGACATGGTGCAACCTCGTTTCTACTAAAAAAATACAAAAATTAGCAAGCATGGTGTGATCCCAGCTACTTGGGAGGCTAAGACAGGGGACTCGCATGAACCCAGGAGGTGGAGGTTGCAGTGAGCTGAGATTGCACCAGTGCACTCCAGCCTGGGCAGCTGAGCGAGGCTGCATCACAATAAATAAATAAATATAAATAAATTGAAAAGAAGAAAACATTTTTTTGAAATTTGGAAAAGTTAGACATAAAAGTAATAGGGATAATTATATAATTAGGGTTATGGTAGAATTAGTTAATTGAGAAATTAAAAGATATATGCCTTGTATCAAAAAAAGAGAATTATTTGAGAAAACTATAAAATATATGAATGATTGCCATATCTAATCCAGAAAGATGAAAGTATAATTACAACTGAGAAAAACTATGCAGCCACAAACACAGAAGGGATAAAAATTATGAAATACTGTACTTTGTATAACCAAAAGCTAATCTGTTTTAAATTTTTTGTGAAACTAGTGATTTTATTGCAAAAGAGATTCATTCATTAGTATTGATTTAAGGAAATGTAGAAAAACAATGAAATCAGATTTATAAAACTGATAAACCATTTTTTAAAAATACCTGAAAAGCTTCTCAAATTAGGAAAAATTATATCTGAGTTTTTTCCTGTTGTTGAAGAAAAAGTAGAAAAGTCAATGTATCTCTCATACAAAAATACACACACACACAAAGCCAACCAACACATCTCACATGCAAAAGTCCTAAAGCTGCAACTGGAAAATCTAATTTAAAAGATGCTCAAAACACAGCTGACCACGGCGAAGTACAGATCATTCCACGACTTGAGTACAATGTAATACTAGAAAAATCAATCCATATATTAAATCAAATCGATAGACACAATAAAAAGTGTGGTGATGTCTATGGAAGCTGCAAACCGTGCTGGGGAAAGTATAAGATTCTTTCTCGACAAAGTAAGAGTGATCTATTTCAAGGCAGA
The DNA here is from genome assembly GCF_001604975.1 of Cebus imitator. Classification (NCBI taxonomy): domain Eukaryota; kingdom Metazoa; phylum Chordata; class Mammalia; order Primates; family Cebidae; genus Cebus; species Cebus imitator. The sequence goes on along the minus strand of NW_016107734.1, from coordinate 1,550,276 downwards.
AGCATATTCTCCTACACCAGAGGAATTGCCATTAAAAGCAGCACGCCCCAAGGACACTGGCCATCATTTTTATTCGATGCTGTTCTCCGTGTCCTGGCCAATGTTATGACTTGAGATACGAGTGAGAAAGATGCCTAAAGGAATTCAGGAGACGAGGCGATCGCTATTCGGGGGGCAGTATGATTGTCTATCTAGAACGAAAGAAATAACTCCACTGTAATTCTGGGAATTCACTAACGGTGGCTGGGGCCTGGACAAACATTTTAAAAACCTATTGTTTTCTTGTGTGGCAGCAATAACCATTTAGAAATTGGAGCAAATGTGAGGATACAACAGCAAGAACTCCCGCCTTGTTCTCCCTCCCAGCCTCCCAGCAAGTCGCCGCTGGAGGGGACCCCGGCCAAGGCAGGCAGGTCTCTGGAGGGAAGGGAGAGAGGAGATACCGAGGGTCTGACCTTCCCCAGAAAGGCCCCGAGAAAGGGCCACCTGTTGACTCCAGCAGGCTCTGCGGGGATCGGGGTTTGGGGTGAGGGTCTTGACCTCACTGGTTCCCAAAGAAAATCTGCTCTATAGCCTGTGTCTCCCTGCTCCTGTGTGGAATGTCCCCCAAAGAGAGAGGGGCTTCCTCCTTCACCTCAGGAAGGAGGCACCCTTGTTTCTAGTCAGGTGTAACACGAAAACCACTGGGCTTTCCCCAGCCAGTTGATTTGCCTTTGCCTTGACTTAGCAAAGAAGGAGGATGGAAACCTACAGCCAGGCAGAGAAATGGCACCTCACTTCAGAGTATGCAATGGCCAGAGACAGGGTGACCCAAAGAGCCTTTCAAGCACTTGGTTCCCACAAACTACAACTAAAAGAAGAAGGCCCAGGTAAGAACCTAGAGGGGGCCGGGAGTGATGGCTCATGCCTGTAATCGCAGCACTTTGGGAGGCCAAGGCAGGAGGATCACTTGAGGTCAGGAGTTCGAAACCAGCCTGGCCAACATGGTGAAACCCCATCTCTACTAAAAATACAAAAATTAGCCAGGTGTGGTGGCAGGTGCCTGTAATTCTAGCTACTCTGGAGGCTGAGGCAGGAGAGTCGCTTGAACCCAGGAGGAAGAGTTTGCAGTCAGTCAAGATCTTGCCACTGCACTTCAGCCTGGGTGAGAAGAATTAAATGGGGGAAAAAAAGAAAGAAAGAAAGAAAAAAGAACTTGGGGGGGGGCAGAAAAAAGAAGTAAAAAGGAACATGTGGTTTACCCACCTGTAATCCCAGCACTTGGGAGGCTGAGGCAGGTGGATGACCTGAGGTCAGGAGTTCAAAGCCAACCTGGCCAACATGGCAAGACCTCATCTCTACAAAAACACAAAAATTAGCTGGACATGATGGCAGTTGCCTGAAATCCCAGCTCCTCAGGAAGCTGAAGTGGGAGAATCGCTTGAACCCTGGAGGTGGGGGTTGCATTAAGCCAAGATGGTGTCACTACACTCCAGCCTAGGCGACAGAGACAAAAAAAAAATTGTGCTCCCAAAGAGTGGAATCAGAGTACACCAAAGACTCCCAGGAACTCAAGAGCATAGTTTTCAAATATGCAGATTCATAGACACTCTGAAATTACCGGCTGGTGGGTGTTAGGAACTGAGACGGTGGCCTGGAACCACAGCGCAGAATAAAAACTCAGAGTATATCCCCCGTAATGGAGCGCAGGGTTGCACGGCGGTTCTGTTTTTAGCTCTCTGAGGAATCACCACACCGTTTCCACAAGGGCTGAACTAATTTCCACTCCCACCGACAGCGTATGAGTCTTCCCTTTACTCCCCAACCTTACCAGCATTGGTGGTTTTTTTTTTAGATCTATGCAGCAACATTAGTTTTTTTTTGCAACCTTTATCGAAGTTTGTGTATTTTTTAAATTTTATTTTTCCATAAGTTGTTGGAATACAGGCGGTATTTGGTTACATGCGCACGTTCTTTAGCAGAGATTCGTGGAGACCCTGGTGTCCCCATCACCCGAGCAGTGTACACTGCACCGTATTTATTGTCTTTTATCCCTCGCCCCCCTCCCACTCTTCCCCCAGGTCCCCGAAGTCCATTGTGTCATTCTTATGCCTTTGTGTCCTCATAACTTAGCTCCCACATATCGGTGAGGACATACGATGTTTGCTTTTCCATTTCTGAGTTGCTTCACTTAGAATAATAGTCTCCAGTCTCATCCAGGTCATGGCAAATGCTGTTAATTCATTCCTTTTTATGGCTGTGTAGTATTCCATCATACATTTACTACGGTTTGTTTATCCATTCATTGTTTGATGGGCATTTGGGTTGGTTCCATGATTTTGCGGCTGCAAATAAACATGCAGGTGCAAGTATCTTTTCAAATAATGACTTTTTTTCCTCTGGGTAGATGCCCAGTAGCGGATGGCTGGATCACATGGTAGTTCTACTTTTAGTTCTTTAAGGAATCTCCACAGTGTTTTCCATAGCAGCTGTACTAGCTTACATTCCCACCAGCAGTGTAATTAGTTTTTACTTCTTCATAATAGCTATTCTGACTGGTGTAGATGGTATCTCACTGTGCTTTTGATTCACATTTTTCTAATGGTCAGTGACACTGAGCTTTTTTAATATGCTTGTTGGCTGCATGTATGTACATATATATATCGTGGAATACTATAGAGCCATGATAAAGAATGAGATCATGTCTATTTCAGGAACATGAATGAAGCTGGAAGCTATTATCCCTAGCAAATTCATGCAGGAATAGAAAACCAAATACTGCATGTTCTTTTTTTTTTTTAATTGCATTTTAGGTTTTGGGGTACATGTGAAGAACGTGCAAGATTGTTGCATAGGTACACACATGGCAGTGTGATTTGCTGCCTTCCTCCCCTTCACCTATATCTGGCATTTCTCCCCATGCTATCTGTCCCCAACTCCCCACCTCTCGCTGTCCCTCTCCTAGTTCCCCTCAACAGACCCTAGTGTGTAGTGCTCCCCTCCCTGTGTCCGTGTGTTCTCATTGTTCATCACCCGCCTATGAGTGAGAACATGCGGTGTTTGCTGTTCTGTTCTTGTGTCAGTTTGCTGAGAATGGTGGTTTCCAGGTTCATCCATGTCCAGAAAGTACCCCAAATAACTATTGAGCACTAGGCTTAATACATGGGTGACAAAATAATCTGCACGACAAACACCTGTGATACGAGTTCACCTATTATAACAAACCTGCCCATGTGCTCCCAAACCTAAAATAAAAATTCAACAAAACAAAACAAAAAATGCAGAGCTCGAGAGTGGGAGGTAAAAGCTAGAGAGGCCTGGAGACTGAGATCCCTGAGGTCTGACCTGATGACGACAGGAACTCCAAAGAAGGTGCCAAAGAGCAGATGGAGGAGAAATGCTCTTCGTGATAGCTGACATCTACGGAGCCTGTTCTGTCTGCCAGGCTTCACAGTACATGAATTAAGTCATTTAACCTACACACTAATGAGGTAGATATTATTATTATTTCTGAGGTCCACTTCCTGATTTAGAACATGGGGCTGGATGGGGCAGGATGAGTTTGGGGTTCTGAATGCGGGCAGTCTAACTCCAGGGTCCATCATTTGAACCAGGCTGGTAAAGATTAACAGAGACTGATTAAACAAGTAACAGAAAAAGTGACCCCAATGCAAAGAAAGATATAAATAACCAGGAAATTAAAACTCAGAAAAGCTAAACATAAATATGGTAATGGGGGTAACAACAGAATTAGGGGAATGGCAGAATTAGTTAAGTGGGAAATACACAAATAGATATGGTAATCACCATTCCAAAAAAAGAGAATTCTTAGAGAAAACTATAAAACATATGAATAATTAACAAATCTAATCCAGAAAGATTCAAATAAAACTACAACCGAGAAAAACTACGTAGCAACAAATACAGAAGAGGTTAAAATAATAAAATACTGTACTTTATATAACCGAAAGCAAATATATTTTAAAACTCTTGCCAAAAAATTACTAGTTTATGACATTTAGAACCAAGCTCAGTGGCTCACATCTATAATGCTAATGCTTTGGGGGGCCGAGGCCGGAGGATTGCTTGAGGTGAGGAGTTTGGAACCAGCCTAGGAAACACAGCAAGACCTCATTTGCACAAAAAATAAAAAATTAGCCAGTCTTGATGGCACAGACCCTTAGTCCCAGCTACTCAGCCTCCTCAGTGATTGAGACTACTCGCTTGAGGTGAGGAGCTGAGGCTACAATGAGCTAGGATCGCATCACTGCACTCCAGCCTGGGCAACAGAGCAAGACCTTGTCTCTGTTATTTTAAAATATATATTTTACTGCGTTTTAGGTTTTGGGGTACACGTGAAGAACATGCAAGATTGTTGCATAGGTACACACATGGCAGTGTGATTTGCTGCCTTCCTCCCCATCACCTGTATCTGGCATTTCTCCCCATGCTATCTCTCCCCAGCTCCCTACCCCCTACTGTCTCTCCCCTAGTTCCCACCGACAGACCCCAATGTGTGATGCTCCCCTCCCTGTGTCCATGTGTTCTCATTGTTCAACACCGCCTATGAGTGAGAACAAGCGGTGTTTGATTTTCTGCTCTTGTGTCAGTTTGCTGAGAATGATGGTTTCCGGGTTCATCCATGTCCCTACAAAGGACACGAACTCATCGTTTTTGATGGCTGCATAATATTCCATGGTGTATATGTGCCACATTTTCCCTGTTCAGTCTATCATCGATGGGCATTTGGGTTGGTTCCAGGTCTTTGCTATCGTAAACAGTGCTGCAGTGAACATTCGTGTGCACGTGTCCTTATAGTAGAATGATTTATAATCCTTTGGATATATACCCAGTAATGGGATTGCTGGGTCAAATGGAATTTTTATTTCTAGGTCCTTGAGGAATCACCACACTGTCTTCCACAATGGTTGAACTAATTTACACTCCCACCAACAGTGCAAAAGTGTTCCTATTTCTCCAAATCCTTTCCAGCATCTGTTGTCTCCAGATTTTTTAATGATCGCCATTCTAACTGGCGTGAGATGGTATCTCAATGTAGTTTTGATTTGCATTTCTCTAATGACCAGTGATGACGAACACTTTTAGGACCATGAAGAAACCTATACAACTTTAGTGAGATACTTTTAAAACATTTAAAGAAAACATAAAAGAATACCATGCTTCCTGGTAGAAGGATTATTCTAACAATTTTTATTCTTCCTAAATTAATGGATGTATTTAATGCAATTTCAGGAAAAATCCCTATGGAATTTTTTTGAAAATGTTTCAGTGAATCGGTCATTTGGAAGAATGAACAGGAAAGAAAACCTCTGAAAGTAATTAAGGACAGTAATGCTATATCTAGCAATAAAATCTATTATAAAAGTACAATTAAAGTACTGATGAAAGCTAAAAAGGAGATAAACAAAACAGGACAACTCAGAAATAAGCCCTAGTAAATAAGGACAATAAACACAAATAATCAAACGGAAAAAAAAGAGGCTTAGCTGGCAAGTGGTGCTGAGAAGACAGGTTGAGAATTTGAGGAAAAAATCGATTTTATTCCTCACTCGGCATTTTACTCTAGAGCATAAATTAGAGGATAAAAATTAGAAAAATATATCAGTAAAATGAAGAAACCCTATCTAAGCTTAAAATCAATAAAGGGATAACCAAAAAATAAAGATTCACAGACTTGCTAACATACTCTACCTGTTAAAAACATCAGAGACTAAATTAAATATTTAGCAATAGTCTAGGAAAAGTCTATGCAATGAATATGGCAAAAGAGCATTCTTCAAATACAAAGAAATTCATTAAAAGAGGAATACTAAAAGATATGAACAGATAGCTCACAAAAGACAAATACAAATATTAAACATGTAAAAAATGTTCAACTTCAATAATATGAAAGTAAATGCAAATGAAAGCAACGGTGAGCTGGCATTTGCCATATCCCCGGTATAGTGTTATTTCATTTTCGTTCTTGTTTTGTTTGTTTTAAAGATGAGGTCTCACTCTGTCGCTTCGGCCTGAGTACAACAGCACGATCAGAGGTCGCTGCAGCCTCAGACCCCAGGCCTCAAGCGCCCATCCTGCCTCAGCCTCCCCAGTAGGTGGGATTACAAGCACATGCCAGCAAGCCCAGCTGTTTAAAAAAAAAATGTCTGTAGAGATGGGGGTCTCACTATTTTGCCCAGACTGGTCTTGAATCCCTGGCCTGAGGTAATCCTCCCATTTTGACCTCCCAAAATGCTGGTGTTACAAGCTTGAGCCATGCAGCCTGGCCAGCTCTTATTTTTAGGTGAGAAGTCTGAGAGTACAGTTTGCTGAGTCTTCTCACTGAGGCTGATGGTAACAGATACCGGCGTGGACTTTCTGGATACTAATTTGGCAATGGCATTTAGATAAAAATTTCCTTTTTAATGCTCTTTTCTTTTGATTTAGTAATTCCTTTTCTGGAATCTGTCCCAAGGAAGTGATCAGACATTTGGACAAAGATCTCTGCAGCATGCTGTTTATCATAACATGATTTGTAACAGTGAAAAATGGAAAAGAATAAGGAGCATAAATAGGAAACGAAAAATCAACCCACCACACAGAAATAACGTATGTGCATTTTCTCCTCATTTTCTTCTAAGCAAATAAACAAAATAATTGAAATTATATTCTCCAGTCCTTTTCACTTGATATTGTATTGTCTACAGTACCCGTGTCGTTAAAACTCTTTATAATAATGAGTGCAAAAGACTTACTGGGAAAAAAATACTCTTCATAATCAAATTGGTTGTATGACATCTTACAGAAAGCCATAGATTTCTCCATTGTGTGGTCTTATCGTTTCTGTATTGGCATGAAACACGTTTGTAATAGAACAGGAAGTTACTTCTGTTTTCCATGCCTTCAAGCGTCTGCATGAAAGCATTCTTGAGGTGTCATGGTTCTGTCAAGCTAAGACTGCCGCTGAATGCCGAGGATTTCCTCTATGAAGCACGTAGCACGGTTTTCCAAGTTGTGCAGAAGTTACGATGTCACTCGGCACCCATGTTACACAGAATATACAACCACCAACCAGAGCATTTCACGTAGGATTAGAACTGTATAGAAAACTGCTCTTCTGGGGCCCTACCACTATACCGCATATTAAATAATCACGCCACATTAAACACCTGTACGTGCTACCAGTCTTATCCAGACGACGCCCTGGATGATTGCAGGTTCAATCGTTTCACCTCCAGCAATCAAGTCACTTGAGTGAACAGTAGGAGTCAATATTTCTTAGGGGCTGCTGGGGGCTGCTGGAGGCTGCAGCAAGCTGGAATCTTCAGGGAACACCCAAGAGTGTCTGTCCACACCCTGGGCAGAGGACCAAGGAGGCGGGACTTTGGAAAATGGTAAGCTCTGAGCTGAAATAGTGGAGAAGAACAACTTCACCAAGCTCTCTATGAAAAATATGCCTTGCCCCATACACATCGTAGGCATTGGGCATGCCGAGTTGTAATGCAGTGCAAAAGGACGGTGATGTGCAAAAGAAGCCATGATATTCTGCATTAAGAAAACAAAAGTTGAAAATAAAGAACTCTGTCTGGCCTTAAGACCCAGCTGTCAACAGGAGGAAGTGTAATCATTTTGACACGTTTCCATCTCATCGAAGCTTCAAGGTTTTAAACTGGGACTTAAACCTAAATGCTATGCTTCCTGGATTGTGAATATCCAATTTCATTTGTATTTTTAAACCAAAACTCTAGAAGTGGATTAAGCAGTTGGAAACCTCTGGGATTCAGCCGGACGCAGTGGCTCAAGCCTGTAATTCCAGCACTTTGGGAGGCTGAGGTGGGCAAATCACCTCAGGTCAGGAGTTTGAAACCAGACAGGCCTACATGGGAAACCCCATCTCTTCTAAAAATACAAAAATTAGCCGGGTCTGGTGGCGGGCACTTGTAATCCCAGCTACTCAGGAGGCTGAGGCAGGAGAATCACCTGAACCCGGGAGGTGGAGGTTGTAGTGAACCAAGATCTTGCCATTGCACCCAGCCTGGACAACAAGAGTGAAACTCCATC
>NW_016107734.1:1536750-1542154 GCF_001604975.1 Cebus imitator | reverse complement strand
AAGAAGAAGAAGAAAAGAAAAGAAAAGAAAAGAAAACTTCTTGGATTGACAAGAGATGTGCAGAATGATATTCCTTTTAAATGGTCACTTTCAAAAACCTTTGCCAAGGAGAATGAACAAATCACTCTTAGGAATGGCATTCAAACTCTGGTCTTCAAAATCTCCATTTATCTCTTTCCAAGATCAAAAGTAGGTCAGAGGGGTTCCTTTCTCCTGTCACGTACCGGGTCTTCTTTAGCAATGGTATCATAGGGATGGTGTATCAAAGGAATCCTCAAATGACAATATTAGGAATGAAGCTGTCTTCAATAACCCATGCCAAGAAAACGTGGGCGGATGGTACCAAACCCTGACAATCCCTAGTGCTTAGGAACTCCTAATCCTCATTCTTGCCTTGGCAAAAGTTTCCTGAAAGAAAAAGCCAATAAGTCAATACTTCAGGCTAATTTTAAAGGAAACTACTTGGAAATTACTTTGCTCTGAAATCTTGTTAAAAGCACAATATTTCCAAAAAGAAATTGAACTATAATAGATTTCAGAGCTTAGCTATTAATGTTGGGAATGAATGTCAATTGTGAACTCAGGGTACCCACAGCAAAAGACTCATGACAGCTGATATCCCTATTTTTGGCGAGTTCTTGTGGCATTTGCTCGGTATTTTATAATCCCAGTCCCCCTGTAATTTTCCATGACTTAGTGACAGTGACCTCATTTATGATAAAACATTCGATTAACCACTTAGGTTGAAAAAAACTGTGAAAAATTTCCAAGTGTTTCTGATGGGTACATGAATAACATTCCACCCAGTTTCCTCCATGGACTGCCTGCAGCCGTGGAAGGTGCAGAGCAGGCATGGAACAGCTATTTGGGGATTCTGGGAAGTAAGTGGTAGGAGCAGGTGATTTGGAGAAGAAGACCCGAATTTAAAGTACCACCAAACCAGCGAAGAGTTTACTCTATTTTTCCCTCGAGTACCCCCAACTAGATGCAGTGCTGAAGGCCCCTGGCAGTGGGCACTGGTGTGGATGGCGGAGCTCCACGAAGCCTCTGGTTCCGGCTTGAGGGGTAGGAAGAGGGTCTCTAACATTCAGAGAGAGTGGGAAACACTTAATGCCCTTCATTTCACCATTCCTTCATGCCTCAACCCATGGTGACCTGCAGGTCCTTACAAGCTCTGAAGGAAGAGAACCTTTCTTCTAATCAGTGGAACCACTGTCTCGAGTAGGAACAGATGCCTGATGCTTTCTTTTTCTTTCTGTTCTCTTGTAGCTTGGATCAGGAAGCCAACACGGCCAAGGAAAGTATGCGTAAGAGTGGTACAAATAAAGCCTCAGCTTGCTGGACATAGGAATGAAACGTAGAGCCCTAAAGAAATGGAAAGTACCAAGGAGGTTTTGGAGAGTGAAGAGGCCGGCAAAGCTACCCCGTCATTTTGTGTATAAAATCCTGAGCTCACCTGTTAGTTGCTCATGCCTGTCTAACCCTGAACAGCATGGCCTAGACTCTGAAAACTAGAAAACATGTAAGATGGTCATTCTCAGCAAACTGACAAAAGAATAGAAAACCAAACACTGCATGTTCTCACTCATAGGTGGGTGTTGAACAATGAGAACACATGGACACTGGGAGGGGAACATCACACACTGGGGCCTGTTGCGGGGTGGGGGCTAGGGGAGGGACAGTGGAGGGTGAAGAGGTTGGGGAGGGATAACACTGGGAGAAATGCCTGATGTAGGTGACGGGGGGATGGAGACAGCAAGCCACCATAGCATGTGTGTACCTATGCAACAATCCTGCAAGATCTGCACATGTACCCCAGAACTTAAAGTAAAAAAACAAAAATGTGAGAGGGTCTGGATATTTGTCCCCTTCAAATCTCATTTGAAACGTGACCCCCAGCGTTGGGACTGGGGTATGTGGGGGATGTTGGACCATGGCAATAGATCCTTGATAAATGGCTTGGGGCCCTCCCCAATGTAATGCACGGTAATAAGTTCACTCAAGATCTGGTTGTTTAGAAGAGTCTCGGATCTCCCCACTCTCTTGCTTCCTCTCTTGCTTTGTGACACGCCAGCTTTCCTTCCCTTCTGCCATGACTGAAAGCTTCCTGAGGCCTCACCAGAAGCTGAGCAGATGTGAGGACCACGCTTTTTGTACAGCCTGCAGAATTGTGAGCCAGATAAATCTGTTTTCTCTATAAATTACCCAATTTCAGGTATTTCTCCATAGCAAGGCAAAGTCCTCTATAGCAACAACTAACACAATAGAACAAAGGACTCCACAGCTTCTAGAATGGCCAATAAGTGGAGCACAAGCACAACAGATCTGAATAGCCTTGCAAAGCCTTGAAAAACTGAACAAGAAAGCTGGCCAGAATTTTCAGCCTCCACCCAACCAACTCGATTTGCTTGCTAAAATATCCACATTCTCCATAGGATTTAAAGAAGACCCAGGGTCTCATAATGTTCAAAATGTCCAGACTATATACAAAATTAATCAGTGTATGAAGAAACAGGAAAATTTGATCTGTATAAGGAAACACAACCAACAGATGCTAGTGACACAGTTGTTGGAATTATCTGAAAAAGATGTTAATGAAACCTTTAATGTTGTGTTATAATTTATACCATTTATTTATTTGCTGAGGGTTTTTATCTTTTTGTATCTTTCCACTCCTCTCATCTGAAAATTTTCGAGAGGAAAGGGAAAACAGAAAGTCTTGACAAAGAAATAAATGATGTAAACAAGACTACAACTAAAATTTCAGAACTGAAAAAAAAAACAGTAATAGCAAAGATGCTCTATAGATGGCCTCACTGTACAAATGCAGGTGACAGAGGAGCTAGTGAATTTGAAGACAGAGCAATAAAAAGTGTGAGTCTTTCTCCTTTCCTTCTGCAATTAATGTTCCTACTATCAGAGTCACTAAAGGAGATGAAAAAGGCTGTAGAGAAGAAAAAATACCAAAAGAAATAATACCCCAAAACTGTCTAAATTTGTCAAAAGAAATAAACCAACAGATTCGCCAAGCCCCTAAAGCCCCAAATGGGCTAAACCTAAAAGAATACATCTTCAGACATCTCATAATCAAATTGCTGAAGAATAAAGACAAAGAAAAACATCTTGCAGGGCCGGGCGCGGTGGCTCAAGCCTGTAATCCCAGCACTTTGGGAGACCGAGGCGGGTGGATCATGAGGTCAAGAGATCGAGACCATCCTGGTCAACATGGTGAAACCCCATCTCTACTAAAAATACAAAAAATTAGCTGGGCATGGTGGCGCGTGCCTGTAATCCCAGCTACTCAGGAGGCTGAGGCAGGAGAATTGCCTGAACCCAGGAGGCGGAGGTTGCGGTGAGCCGAGATCGCGCCATTGCACTCCAGCCTGGGTAACAAGAGCGAAACTCCGTCTCAAAAAAAAAAAAAAAAAAAAAAAAGAAAAACATCTTGCATCAGACAGAAATAAATGACACATTACCTACAGAAGGCAATGACTCCAATGACTGTAGATTGCTCCTCATAAAACACTGAGACCAAAAGGAAGTAGAATAACATGATTAAAGAGCGAGGAGACAAAACCATCAGCCCAGAATTCTGCATCCAGTGGAAACATCGTTCAGGAAAGCCGTCAACATGAAGACATTTTCCAGTGAAGGAAAGTAAAGAAATTCATTGTCAGAAGACCTGCTCTAAAAAAAATTTTAAAAGATCTTCTTCAGGGAAGGATCCAAGATGGCTGATTAGGAGCAGCTCAGGATTGCAGCTCTGAGTGAAAGCGTGGAGGGTGAGTAGACACCGCTTTTCCAGACGGATTTTTATTGCCAACAAATCAGGAGATTCCCAGGTGGAGGAGCCCCACAGGTCGCCAGCGCAGCTGGTTTGGCCCCTGCGGTTGTTTTGGCTGGCATGGCTGTTTTCCCTGGCGTGGCTGTTTTGCTGGCGCCCCAGCACGGGTGGTTCTCCACACAAAATGCACGGGTCTGGGCACTGTTTTAGCTGGCGATTGGAGCTCCTGGGAGACAGAGTAACCCATTCATCTGATTAAAAAGTGGACTGAAACAGGGAGCCAGGCCAGGAGATTCCCGGGCAAAAAAGTGCCATGAATCTCAGTGCGGCTGTTTCAGCCGGTGCAGGCACAGTGGGTCGCCGTGTGGGAAATCACACAGATCCTAGCGCCTTTTCAACAGGTGACTGGAACATCTGACTGGAGACAGAGTCGACCGTTCAACCAAAAAGAGAAGAAAAAAGGGTTCTGAGGCAGGGAGCCAGGTGATCAGGCTCTGCTGGTGCCACCACCACAAAAAAACGGCAATCATAAACGCTCTGGATTGAGAGTTTCACAGCAAGCACAGCTGAGCCTGGGACAGTCCAGTTCTGTGGGGGAGAGGTATCAGCCATTACCGAGGCAGTCCACCACTACGGAGGTAGCTTGCCATTGCTGAGGCAGCCCGCCATTGCTGAGGCAGCCTGCTATTACAGAGAGGGTCTGCCATTAGAGAGTTGGGCCACCAGTGCCAAGGCAGTCCACCACGATGAAGGTAGCTTGCCATGGCCGAGGCAGCCCATCATTACAGAGAGAATCCGCCATTATAGAGGTGGGCCACCGTTGCTGACAGTTCTAACTACACCCATATAAACAGGACTGCAGGGAAGTTCACACAGCAGCTGGGCGGAGCCCACAGCAGCTCAGCAAAGCCTCTGCTGGCAGACTGTGACTAGGCTGCCTCCTCACTGGGCAGGGCAGCCCTGAAAAAAGGTAGCAGCACAAGAGAAACTCATAAAGCCCTAACTCCCTGGGACAGAGCACCTGGGAAAAAAAAAAGAGGGGAGGGGTTTATGAGTTCTACTGCAGCAGACTTAAACATACCTGCCCAGCAGGTCTGAATGAACAACAGAGCTCACAGTTCAGCACTTGAGCTCCCATAAAGGACAGACTGTCTCCTCAAGCAGCTCCCTGACCCCCTTATATCCAAAGAGTCACCTCATAAAAGAGAGCTCAGACTGACATCTGGCGGGTATCCCTCTGGGACAAAGATAGCAGGAGAAGAAACTGGCAGCAACCCTTACTGTTCTGCAGCTGCTGCAGGTGATCCCAGGTAAGGAGGGCCTGGAGTGGACCTCAGCAGTCCTATGGCAGAGGGGCCTGAATGTTAGAAGGAGAACTAAGCAACAGAAAGAAATAACTTCATCATCAACAAACTGGATGACACTCAGAGACCCAATCTGAAAGCCAACAACTACAAAGACAACAGGTGGATAAATCCACAAAGAAGGGAAGAAACCAGCACAAAAAGGATGAAGACACATGAAACCAGAATGCCTCTCCTCCTATAAGGGATCAAAACTCCTCTCCAGCAAGGGAACAAGGCTGGATGGAGAATGACAGTGATGAATTGACAGAAACAG
>NW_016107734.1:1514062-1534790 GCF_001604975.1 Cebus imitator | reverse complement strand
AAAAAAAAATCAAAACTTAGCAGAAGACAAAAAATAACTAAGATCAGAGCAGAACTCAAGGACATAGAGACATAGTAAACCCTTCAAAAAAATCAACAAATCAAGGAGGTGGTTTTCAAAAAGATCAACAAAACAGACAGACCACTACCCAGATTAATAAAAAAAAAAAGAGAGAGAGAGAGAAGAATCAAATAGACGCAATAAAAAATGATAAAGGGGATATCACCACAGATTCCACAGAAATATAAACCATCATCAGAGATTATTACAAACAACTCTATGAACATAAACTAGTAAATCTGGAAGAAATGGATAAATTTCTGGACACTTGCATCCTCCCAAGCCTACACCAGGAAGAAGTCAAAACCCTGAATAAACCAATAACAAGGGCAGAAGTTGAGGCAGCAATTAAGAGCCTACCACCCAAAAAACGCCCAGGTCCAGATGGGTTCATAGCCGAATTCTACCAGACATACAAAGAGGAGCTGGTACCACTCCTTTTGAAACTATTGCAAACAATCCAAAAAGAGGGAATCTTTCCCAAATCATTTAACAAGACTAACATCATCCTGATACCAAAACCTGGCAGAGAGTCAGCAAGAAAAGAAAACTTCAGGCCAATATCCATGATGAACATAAATGTAAAAATCTTCAATAAAATACTGGCAAACCGATTGCAATAGCACATCCAAAAGCTTATCCAACACAATCAAGTAGCCTTCATCCCGGGGATGCAAGCCTGGCTCAACATACGCAAGTCTAAACGTAATTCACCACATAAACAGAACCAAAGACAAAAACCACATGATTAACTCAATGGATGCAGAGAAAGCCTTCAACAAAATTCAACAGCCCTTTATGCTAAAAACCCTCAATAAACTAGGTATTGATGGAATATATCTCAAAATAACAAAAGCTATTTACGACAAACCAACAGCCAATATAATACTGAATGGGCAAAAACTGGAAGCATTCCCTTTGAAATCATGCACTAGACAAGGATGCCCTCTCTCACCACTCCTATTCAATATAGTATTGGAAGTTCTAGCCAGAGCAATCAGGCAAGAAAAAGAAATAAAGTGTATTCAATTAGGAAAGGAGGAAGTCAAATTGTCTCTATTTGCAGACAACATGATTGTATATCTACAAGACCCCATCGTCTCAGCCGAAAACCTCCTGAAACTGATAAGCAACTTCAGCAAAGTCTCAAGATACAAAATCAATGTGCAAAAATCACAAGCATTCCTATACACCAATAACAGACTTAAAGAGTGCCAAATCAAGAATGAACTGCCATTCACAATTGCTACAAAGAGAATAAAATACCTAGGAATACAACTAACAAGGAACGTAAAGGACCTCTTCAAGGAGAACTACAAACCACTGCTCAATGAAATAAGAGAGGACACAATCGGATGGAGAAACATTCCACGTTCATGGTTAGGAAGAATCAATATCGTGAAAATGGCCATACTTCCCAAAGTAATTTACAGATTCAACGCTATCCCCATCAAGCTACCAGTGACCTTCTTTACAAAACTGGAAAAAAAACCACCTTAAGCTTCATATGGAAACAAAAGAGAGCCCGCATAGCCAAGTCCATTCTAAGCAAAAAGAAGAAAGTGGGAGACATCACACTACCAGACTTCAAACTATACTACAAGGCTACAGTTATCAAAACAGCATGGTACTGGTACCAAAACAGAGATATAGACCAATGGAACAGAACAGAGGCCTCGGAGGCAACACAACACATCTACAACCATCTGATCTTTGACAAACCTGACAAAAAACAAGCAACGGGGAAAGGATTCCCTGTTTAATAAATGGTGTTGGAAAAACTGGCTAGCCATGTGCAGTAAGCAGAAACTGGACCCCTTCCTGACACTTTACACTAAAATAAACTCCAGATGGATTAAAGACTTAAACATAAGGCCTAACACCATAAAAACCCTAGAAGAAAATCTAGGCAAAACCATCCAGGACATAGGGGTAGGCAAGGACTTCATGACAAAAACACCAAAAGAATTGGCAACAAAAGTCAAAATAGACAACTGGGACCTAATCAAACTCCACAGCTTCTGCACGGCAAAAGAAACAGTCATTACAGTGAATCGGCAACCAACAGAATGGGAAAAAATTTTTGCAGTCTACCCATATGACAAAGGGCTGATATCCAGAATTTACAAAGAACTAAAACAGATTTACAAGAAAAAAAAAAGCCCATTCAAAAGTCGGCGAAGGATATGAACAGACACTTTACAAAAGAAGACATACATGAGGCCAACAAACATACGAAAGTATGCTCATCATCAATGGTCATTAGAGAAATGCAAATCAAAACCACATTGAGATACCATCTCACGCCAGCTAGAATGGCGATCATTAAAAAATCTGGAGACAACAGATGTTGGAGAGGATGTGGAGAAACAGGAACACTTTTACACTGTTGGTGGGAGGGTAAATTAGTTCAACCATTGTGGAAGACAGTGTGGCGATTCCTCAAGGACCTAGAAATAGAAATTCCATTTGACCCAGCAATCCCATTACTGGGTATATATCCAAATGATTATAAATCATTCTACTATAAAGACACATGCACATGAATGTTCATTGCACCACTGTTTACAATAGCAAAGACTTGGAACCAACCCAAATGCCCATCGATGATAGACTGAACAGGGAAAATGTGGCACATATACACCACGGAATATCATGCAGCCATCAAAAACAATGAGTTTGTGTCCTTTGTAGGGACATGGATGAACCTGGAAACCATCATTCTCAGCAAACTGACACAAGAAC
This sequence comes from Cebus imitator, assembly GCF_001604975.1. Classification (NCBI taxonomy): domain Eukaryota; kingdom Metazoa; phylum Chordata; class Mammalia; order Primates; family Cebidae; genus Cebus; species Cebus imitator. The sequence continues at coordinate 1,531,985 of NW_016107734.1, read as the reverse complement.
AGAGAATCAAATGCCGCATGTTCTCACTCATAGGCGGGTGTTGAACAGTGAGAACATATGGACACAGGGAGGGGAGCATCACACACTGGGGTGTGTCGTGGGGAACTAGGTGAAGGACAGCAGGGGGCGGGGAGTTGGGGAGAGCGAGCATGGGGAGAAATGCCAGATATAGGTGATGGGGAGGAAGGCAGCAAATCACGCTGCCATGTGTGTACCTATGCAACAATCTTGCATTTTCCTCACATGTACCCCAAAACCTAAAATGCAATTAAAAAAAAAAAAGGATCTTCTTCATAAAGAAATTAAATGATACCAGGACTGGGCACAGTGGCTCAAGCCTGTAATCCCAGCACTTTGGGAGTTTGAGACCAGCCTGGCCAAATGGTAAAACCTCATCTCTACTAAAAACAAAATACAAAAATTAACTGGGTATGGTAGCAGGCGCTTGGAATCCCAGCTACTCCGGAGGCTGAGGCAGGAGAATCTCTTGAAGCCAGGAGGTGGAGGTTGCAGTGAGCCAAGATCATGCCTTGCACTTCAGCCTGGGTGAGAGAATGAGATTCCATCTCAAAAATAAGTAAGTAAATAAGTAAATAAATAAATACCAGAAGGGAACTTGCAACATAAGAAATGGCAAATATATGGGTAAATATAAGACTATTCTTACCCTGTTGTGTTCTTTAAAAATGTTCTATGGTTGAAAACAAAAATTATAACATTGTCTGGGGTGGTTTTCAATGTAGGTTGATATAATACCTAAACCACTAGCAAGAATGACAAAAAAAAAAAATGGACTCATTCTTCAGATAACACAAAACTCACCAATGAAGAAAGACACTTCCTAAAAAGTCTTATTAAAGAAATTGCATTCATAGTTTAAAACTTTCCCAAAAAAGAAATCTTAAGGCCCAGATGGCTTCATTGGCAAATTCTATCCAAACGTTGAAAGAATTGTTTTCTTTATGGATAAATAATGCCAATTCTACACAATCTCTTCCAGAAAACAAAAGAGGAAGGAACACATCTCAGGTTATTTGATGAGGCTAACGTCCTAATACCAAAACATTACAAGAAAAACAAACAAAAAAATTCAGCCCAATGTCTCTCATGAACTTAGACACAAAGACGTCACATAAGAAGGTTTTTCTGGTGTAACCAGGCTATTCTTGAGCTGTATCTTGAGTCTGTTAACCTGTATCTGTATATGAATCTACATGTGTTAAAATTCATAGAACTGTCCACCCATAAATGTCAACTGTATACTCATTCAAAATTTAAATCTTAAAAATAAACGTTTTTTAGGGCCATCACTCTCAGACTGCATTAAGTAGCCAGTTTCAACATCTGCAAAGCCACACGCTCATCTTACAAAATGGTACGGCACGCAATGCCGTGCTAAGGAAAGGAGCTGCAAGTCTCTCGGGAAAGTTCTCCTCTCACTTAAAAGGGGACAGCCCTGGCTTTGCATATTGTCCCGTGAAGATGCCATGTGTGGCAGCCATCCTGTATCCACACGGAGAAGCCGAGAGAACTGCAGAGCTGCTGCGCTAGAGGCCTGGCACCTTGAGTGGCTGCGTTCACCAGTCAAAGTTCATCGTATCTGCAGATTTGCCACAAGAGCCAGCAACGCCAAATCATTTCATGTCTTGGCAGCCAAAAAAGCCTAACTTGGTTAGTATATATGAATTACTTTACACAGGTTGAGTATCCCTAACCCTAAAATCTAGAATCAGAAATGCTAAAAAATATCTGAAACATTTTGAGTGACAACCTGACACTGAAAGGAAACACTCATTAGGGCATTTCAGATTTTGGATTTTTGGACTGTGGTTGCTCAATCGGTAAGTACAATCCAAATATTCTCAAATCTCCCAACCCCCCTAAAAAAATCCAAAATCCAAAACACTTCTGGTCCCAGGAATTTCAGATAAGGGATCCTCAACCTGCACAGTTTTTATGGATGAACTGGACATATGCCTTCTTGTAATAGCAAATTAAAAAACTTGTTTTTCTGGCCAGGCATGGTGGCTCATGCCTGTAATCCCCAGCACTTTGGAAGGCCGAGGCAGGCAGATCACGAGATCAGGAGTTCAAGACCAGCCTGAGCAACTCTCCACTAAAAATACAAAAATTAGCCAGTCATGGTGATGCGCACCTATAATACCAGCTACTCAAGAGGCTGAGGCAGGAGAATCGCTTTGAACCCGGGAGGCAGAGTTACAGTGAGCCGAGATTGCACCACTGCACTCCAGCCTGGGTGACAGAGTGAGACTCAATCTAAAAATAAAAATTAAAAACTTAAATAAAAATAAAAACTTGTTTTTCTCCGTGAAGATTCTATGACCCCTCAAGGTGCACTTGAACTTTCTGAAGAGAAAATTACTCAAAATCAATTAAGGAAATACGAAATGAATCACTTTTGGCAGGTACTCTTCTTAGCCAGATGGACAATTGTAAGCAGCTCTATCAGGCTGCGTAACTGATCCAGGTAGGTGGGGAAGAGGTCTGCAGCCCGCACATCCTCACAAGCTCTCCTGGTATACCCCCGTAAAAATCGTATATTTTACAACTACTATTACTTTAGCATAGACAGGGACGGTTGTTAAACCCTGACAGAACCTTCTAGCCCAAGGTCGTCTGTTTCATGATTCATGATGCAAGACTCCTCACCTTCCAGACTTCAGATTTTAGATTTTTGGATTAGAGATGCACAACCAGTTAGTATAATACAAATATTCCAAAATCCACCCCCACCCCCGCAAAAAAACTCCGGCCCCAGGCATTTCAGATTAGGGATGCTCAGTCTGCATAACTTTTATGGATGCATTGGTGCCTGCTCAGGCATTTAGGCTGATCACAGGTTCATCTTTTAAAAACAAATCCGAGTTCTGTTATTACGTGGTTCTGGGACCACTTCTGTGCAGAAACATAGCGGCAGTACACTTGAGCACAAGCAGACATCAGGCCGTTAATATTTTAATGACCTTTGTCACCTAGACATTTGAAATCTAGCAAAACATGGGCTAACTTTAAATCAACAATGCACCATGGCCAGCAACCATGATTTGTTTTACTAATAAACTAATTGTATTCGTTTTATTGTTCATACTACAGCCCAATCTGCTCACTGCTGGAAATTTTAGTGGCCACATAATTCTACTTTGCATCAAACTCTGCCTTCAAAGCACTGGCTTCCCTGTCCCTCACCCACTGGTCCCTGTTACAGTCTTGAGAGCCACCCCAGAAATACATCTGTTCTGCTTTTGCATGACAACCCTTCAAATACCAAGCGGCAACGTAAACTATTTAAAGACAACTGCCAATCTTCACCTATTCTATGTAAAGCGAGTGTTCCCAGTCCCATCTTGGATTCATTAGAGAGCGTGTTCTGGAGTCCCATGGAGATCCTGGTTCTTGCCTCCAAATGTCCTCTGTGGGTTCTCAAAGAGAGAAAAGCAGGACTGACCCCCATACTTCACCTGTGTGAAGGTCAGGAGTTCAAGATCAGCCTGGCCAACATGGTGAAACCCTGTCTCTACTAAAAACACAAAAACTAGCTGGACGTGGAGGTGGGTGCCTGTAATCCCAGCTACTCAGGAGGCTGAGGCAGGAGAATCGCTTAAATCCAGGAGGTGGAGGTTGCAGTGAGCCAAGATTTTGCCACTGCACTCCAGCCTGGGCAACAAGAGAGAAACTCCATCTCAAAACAAAAGGGGGAAGGCAGGGCAGGGCAGGGCAGGGTAGGGCAGGGCAGGGCAGGGCAGGGCAGGGCAGGNGGGAGGGGAGGGGAGGGGAGGGGAGGGGAGGGGGAAATGAAACGGCAAGGACAGGAGGAGAATTACTTTTCTTGATGGGATGCAATACTCTAACAGTGAAGCCGCCAAGTAAAATTCGCATTGTTGACAGTCCCGTCATTCTGTGGGTCCACATCCAAGCTCACGCCCATCACCTGCACCTGTGCTGGAAGCCGGTCCCTCCCATGTCATCCTTTTCTCCTCTTGTTTTTGTGTAGTTGGTTGTTGGGATGCAAGTGCAGGACCTTACAATCGCTTCTGCTAAATCTCATCGTGTTGGATTCGGCCTCATTGTCCCCGCCTGTCAAGGCCTTTTTGGATCTTAATTCCATCATGCCCTGGCCTCGGGGAAGCACGGCTAACATTTTCAACACGGTGGGGTGGGGGGCAAAACCCTGGGGCATGTTCCTGGGAGTCTTCCACGGGGCACAATGATTCACCCAGTTCTAATTCTACCTAATTGGAGTAGCATCTGCCTCCTATTTTTCTATATTAGCCACACGCATGCTAAATTCATCAGTGTAAACTTGTCGAATGCTTTGGTGAAATGCAGATACACTCTGTCGAAGGCACACATTTTCCTTATTTTTCAGTACTTTTTTTTTTCAATAAAAGTGGATGTTTCCAGGAACCAACTGGCCCTGTCTGCTTACTACTTTACAACCACATGCAACCACACCTGCCTCGATCTGCCTTTGTAGACAGCTTCTATATGCATGAGTATTATTTTTCTTTCAGGTGGAGTCTCACTCTGCACACAGGCTAGAGTGCAGTGGCATGATCTCGGCTCACTGCAACCTCCACCTCCTGGGCTCAAGATATTCTCTTGCCTCAGTCTCCCCAGTAGCTGGGATTACAGGCACATACCACCATGCCCGGATAACTTTTTTTTTCATATTTTAGTAGAGACAGAGTGTTACCACATTGCTCGGGGTGGTTTCCAATTCCTGAACTCAGGCAATTTCCCCGTCTCAGCCTCCCACAGTGCTGGGATTATAGGCGTGAGCCACCACACCTGGCCCCGGCTAGTTTTTTAATTTTTAGTTTTTTATAGAGACAGGGTCTCACCATGTTGCCCAGGCTGGTCTCAAACTCCTGGCCTCAAGGGATCCCACCACCCAGGCCTCCCAAGGCACTGGGATTACAGCCATGAGTCACTGTACCCAGCCTACATCTGTGCTTTTTAACAAGGATTCAAATCCTCAATAAAATCAATACTAAAATTATGTTAGGATTCAGTGATTTGACCTCTGCAAACTCCAGTGAACGTGCCAGTAAGTCAGTAAGGACCCGCCTTTGAGAATCCTCTGCTCTTGGACATTGGTTTGTCCTGGAAGCCTGACGATCTGTAAGAGCTTTTTACAGAATCACGGGTGTCATGATGGACACTGCACACCACTGGTGGACAGGAAAGGGAGACCTCAGTATCTGAGGAGTTCGGGGTCAGCGTAGTCCAGGCACCTGTTTCAGAAGAGGGCTCCCCAACAGATGGAAGAATTAGGGAGCATGTCAGCCTTAAGTCTGTATCTTTATCAGTCCTGCAGACAGCAGCAATAGCAACATGGGCTTACACGTTTTCACCACTGATTACGTGGCAGACACTATTCAGAGAAATTTAAACACACAGTTCACCGAATCCTCGTGGCACCCCTATAAGGCAGGAACTGTCTTTTCTTCAACATTTCAACTGTTTTATTTATTTATTTATTATTTATTGCCTCATACACTGTTTTCTTTTATTACATTTTTGGCAGCGTTAGGGTTTTTAATTACTATTTCGACCCTCCATTTCATACACAACAAAACAGGAACAGAGCAGTTAGAAGCTCTTAAGTAAGGAACTCTAACTCTTAAGTACTTATTTCTAAGTAGGACTGGTCTGACAACAAAGGAGAGGCTTCTTCTGTGTTTTGGCCAGTGATGCAGAGATGGGAAAACAGAGGCAGAAATTTAGGTAGAGGCTGACATCTACAGAGCCAAAATGGGTCTCTCCACACCTGTTCTTACAGACAAGGTCTCGCTCTGTCGCCCTGCTGGAATGCCGTGGAGTGATCACGGCTCACCGCAGCCTCTACCGTCCAGGCTCAGGCAGTCCTCCTGTTTCAGCCTCCAGAGCAGCTGGACTACAGGTGCACATTACCATGCCCAGATAATGTTTTTTATTATTGTTGTTGTTAATACAGACGAGATCTTGCTATATTGCCCAGGCTGGTCTCAAACTCCTGGCCTCAACTGATCCTCCTGCCGGAGCCTCCAGAAGTGCTGGCATTACAAGCATAAGCCACGGCACCCACCCACTCCACCATTTTTCCATGGCGCTCTCAAGCCTCCAGGGCACTCTCGACAGCAATATCTTATAAAGAAAAATTTAAAAAATTATATCAGGCATCTCTCAATGAAAAAGGTATGGGGGAATTGGTCAATAAGTTACAATGAATTGCTTTGCTAAGGAGGAGTCCAGTGAGCTGACTGGTCGTGCCCCGAATGGTGTGCCTCCGTCACGCACCTGGGCAGCGGCACTTGGTATGCTTGGGCCCTGGGTCCAGCAAGGGCGACCACAGACCACCTTCTGCTGTCCTCTTCATCTGCATTTAGTGGCGGATACAGACCAGGGAGGAGTCAAGGGCAAGGAAAGTCAGCTGATTCTATGCTGCCTTGCAACTCTGCAGAATACTTTAATTTTTCAACAGTTATTCCCTCTGTCTCTGCTTCCGTGTGCTTTGTGTGTTAGTCATTGTTTACAATGACTGGCTCCCTTACCAGATAATAAGTTAAACTAAACTAATTCAGTAATCTCATTATCACCAACCAATTTGTGTCCACGTGTTCATGCATAAATATCATCCTCAATTAAAGCTTAAATCGTCAATCTTGGCTAAAACCAACAATGATGGGGCAGGCTTGGGGGAGAGCAATTTCCCCACTTTTTAAATGCATGTGCCTCCACCAGCAAAATATTTTAAAATATACATGACATTCATTTATTTGCGAATTACATACACACACTACTTCCTCATCAAATATTAACAAAGATCAATTCTTCTTAGTTTTAGATGAGAAATATATATGAGAAGGTTCTAATATTTTCTTTTTATACCACAATGGATTTTCCCCACAACCTCTAACTACATGCACACCACTCTGAATCCCAGTGGTATCAACTATGATGAAGTTAAAGGGATCCTGGATGATAACCACGGCTTGCTGATCTACATCAAGTCATTCCTCCTCTTTTGGCCTCTTATTTGGGGCCTCCTGTTTTGTTTTGAGATGGAGTCTTACTGTTACCCAAGCTGGAGAGCAGTGACATGATCTTAGCTCACGCAACCTCCACCTCCCATGTTCGAGAGATTCTCCTGCCTCAGCCTCTCAAGTAGCTGGGATAACAGATGCCCGCCACCAAGCCCAGCTAATGTTTTTTTTTGGATTTTTAGTAAAGATGGAGTTTCACCACATTAGCCAGGGTGGTCTCGAACTCCTGGCCTCAAGTGATCCACCTGCCTTGGCCTCCCAAAGTGCTGGAATTATAGGCGTGAGCCACTGCACTGGGCCTGGGCCTCATTTTGCGTATTTTTTGTTGGATTAATAATTGTCACTTAGCTATAGCTACCTCACACAAGATGGTTAAGGAAAAAATCTCCCAATGGCTAAATCATCATATAGATTTTACATATGATGGTTTATATATATTAATAGTGTTTGTATATAATTCACGGTAAGATAGTCACAACAATAAAAATAATGCTGTTGTTATTATGGTGATTATCTTATTGATTGATGGTGAAAAAGCTGGAGGAAAAGGCATGATGGAAACCTCTGGAAGCAGATGTGGACTGGTTCTAAGTTGCAGTAGAGTTCAAAACTGTCTCTGAGTATGATGAAAAGCACTTTCGTATCAAGAACAATTTGGCCGGTCAACCAGAGGAGCAGAGGTCAGTGCACACAGAGAGGGCGAGTGACACTGTGGAGTGGCCGGAGATGTCCACGCGGAATCGCAGACTTCATGAGAACCACGGCAACTGTCAGAGCGCTGACCTCAGGAGGGGCCGTCACAGCCAGGTGACGGGTCCCAGCTGCTCAGGCAGACACCTGACAGGGACCAACCTCATGGGACACTGGCCTGGGTAGATGGGTGTAATGAGGTGACATCTTGGATTAGTTTCCTGAGGCAGCTGTAGCCAACTATTATCCACCAGGTAACTTTAAAAAAAAACAAAAAAACACGACCTAAATGAATTATCTCGCAGTTCTTGAGGCCAGAAGTCTGAAATCAGTGTCACTGGGGCCAAATCTAGAGCACTGTCTCTGGAGGCTCCAGAGGGCATGCGTTCCTGCCTCTGTGGCCTGTGGTGTCTCCAGCATCCTTCCATCTGCAGCTACGTCACTCCAATCTCTGCTCCATCTTCACAAAGACTTCTTTTCTCTGTGTGTCATCTCTCCCTGTGCCTCCCTTCTATAAGGATACATGTGACAGCGATTAGAACCCACCCCGATTACCCAGGATCACCTCCCCCACAGATTCTTAACTTACAAAGAATTGCAAAGGCTTCTTTTCCAAATAAGGTGACGTTTACAAGTTCAAAGAGGGAGAACTTAGTATCTTTGGGAGGCCATTTTTCAGCCTCCTGTGCCCCTCCCCAATCTCCCTATATCCTGATATTTCAGGATCCTATGGTTTATAAATAAGCAACAGTGTTCAGTACAAATAAGGTAAGGGATTATATAAGAGGCATAATGCGTGCAAAAGCAGTCAGAAAAGGGAGGGAGAGCCCAACTAAGACCTCTTGGGGATGTCCTGAGGTCCTCACCACGAGTGTCCCTTCCCAAGAACACATCTGTCCCCAAACCCTATGGGGTACAGAAGAGAGACAGTCCCAGCGCCTGACAGTCTCCAGGCAACTGCCTCTAGCCTTGATCCATCCTATTCTCTCTTCTACCTGATCTTTTCTAATTGCTTTAGGAAAAAATCCTTGCCACTGCAGAGAAAACAGCCTCTGTCAGAACTAGTTTGGCCAGTCAACGGTAAAAACACATATGAAAGGGAGGGCAGAGGAAGGTGAAATGCCCTTGGGAGTGCAGAACTGTTACGGCATTCTCATCTTTCTCGCTCCCAAAATTTAAAACCTTGCACTAGAAGAACACTTGCGCTAGGTCCTCATGTTTACATTGCTTCCTCAGGAGCCGAGGCCAGAGCATAAGAGGCGTGTTCTGAGACAGAGAATTCATCCAACTACTACAGGTCCACGAGGCTCTGCCTGGCCCAGCATTCTGCTATTTACGGAAACCTCAGAGACTCAGCCAGATTCTCCTCCCTGATGGTAACCTCCGATATTAAATGTTTTCCACCTGCTCTTCATAATTATGGTGATTCACGAATCTGCTTGGATCCTTTTGTAATTTATTTATTTCTCCCACTTCTTTCTTCTTCAAGGGATAGAAAGAGTTCCCTGAGTGTACTGTGGCTCTATAAATTAGGATTTAATTTTGTATCCAAAACTTCTCATCCAAGGCGAAAGGGACCACAAGATATCAATGTTCAAGTCTGACATATAATCCTGGGCTAATGCTCTGTAGTTACAACGTTACAGATTTTAATGTTGGTCCCCTGTTAGACTTTACCATTTCAGTCTGGAAGGACTAAGCTTCCTAGTTGTTGTAAGATCTCCTCCACTAACTATGATTCAATTTTTTAAGTTCTGTTGGACATTTGGTTCATGAAGCCTGCCGTGAAATAAAACAGAAGAGCTTGCAATGCAAAGGCTTAACTGAGCTCACCCAGGAAGTCAAAACCAAGCTGGATGGGGAAGATGGCAAAGCGGGGGCACTAGGAATCTGTCTCCCCACTGGGACAATGGTCACGCCGGCAGAACTTGTCTGCATGACCACTTTGAGACTCCAGGCTACTGAAGGCTTGCCACTTCCAGGGAGAGGCTTGGCTGGCAAATTGCAGTTAATTTTCATCAATTTCAGCTCTTAGCACCATGGCCGCGATCGGTCCCTGACTCCCAAGCCCACGGCCGCGATTGATCCCTGACTCCCAAGCCCATGGCCGCGATCGGTCCCTGACTCCGAAGCCCATGGCAGGGAGCTGTGCACATGTTCCTGGGGCAGCTTGCATGCAGCCGGCAGGAATCGGGTTGGGTAAAAAAAAAAATACCCTGTCCTCCAAAAACCGGGGCTCTGTGCTCTGATGAGAGAGGCGCAGACCAAGAGGCAGGGGCCACCATTGCTACTCCTCTACCCATTGTGTAAGCCCCACCCCACCCGCAACCCCCGACCCTGCCTAGCAGTTAACATGATTTCCAGAGAATTTCCAGTCAGCACTATTTTTCCCCTTTCATTCTTCTCTTTCCCTCTTTTGGAAGTCAGACATCAAAGACTAAGATACTTAAAAGTACTCACACATACAGGAGAAATTAGAAAAATCAAATGTAGACCCATGAAAAGGTGCCGGCTCAGAAAAGACCTGAGAAGACCTTACATTGACACTTCAAACTCATGACTGGCCCAGAGACAGCCTTTGGCAATTAAAGAACAAAAACAATAACAAAAAAATGAATAAATCTCGGAGAATGGGGAAAAATGAATTTCCACAGGTACTATATTATTAGATTCAAATGTCCCGTTTTCTACCAAAAAGTCACAAGACATACAAAGAAACAGGAAAGTATGGTCCATTCAAAGGCAAAAAAAAATAAATCAACAGAAATTGTCTTTCAAAAAGACCTACTGGTGAAATTAAGAGAAAAATACTTTAATACAACTGTCTTAAACATGCTCAAAGAAGTAAAGGAAGACATAGAAAAAGTCAAGAAGACTTAAAATTCCATTAATGGTTCATTGCTAATTCTAGAATTGAGTTCAAATTTAAAGACATGTAAGATCCCTATAATGGACTTTGTCTATTCCCCCTTCCATTGTAATCTCCCATTTTTTTTACTGAACTGTTTCAGTGAGCATGGGTCTTTGGAAACCTTGATTTACAATTCTCCTGGGGCAGGAATACCTTGCCTTCCTCTCCTAGCTTACCACAATTATAACTCCATTTTAAGTCTCAGAACAAATCTGACTTCCACCTTGAAGTCTTAATCTACCCTTTTTATATCCATGTGCCTACTCCTCCTCTGAAATCTTCTATGATGTCTTTTTATTCATTTAATATTCCACTAATTTTATTATTTTTTTATGCTTGCATGTGGTCTCTCTAGTTACAGCAGTGCATACATAAATACACATACACCTATGCAAATGTGTGTCGGGTGTATGCATGCACACACGTACATATACCCCAAGGGCCATGTGTCATCTTTAGCAATACTTAAGTACTGGAATTGTTTTGTTTGCCCCCTACATCATGGAATAAATGGTAAAGAGAGCCATGCTATTGCTGTAAGTGTATTTCTCATTACATTAATATTAGACATTAGATAGAATGTATTTTGTTTTATTCACTATTTGTAAGATACAAAGGTGTATAAACTGACTTCTACATCAGCCTGAAAACCTGAGATAATGCTAAAATGTTTTAGTTATTTTAAATGTTTAAAGAGGGAAGCGTATTATATTGCTAAACATAAAAAATGTTATCAAGTAGAATAAAGAATAGTTGAAGTTAAAAAAAAAAGAAAAAGTCAAGAAGACAATGTATGAAGATAACGGGTGATTTGAGCAGGTAGAAGAAAAGAAATCTGTAAACTTGAAGATAGCCTAAAGGAAATTATCGCATCTTCAGAATAGAAGAAAAAAAGATTGATAAAAACAAACAGAACATAAAGTATGTGTGGGACACCATCAAGCGGACCAGCAGATTTCCATAATGTGTATGGAAATCTCAAAAGGAGAAGAGAGAGAGAAAGGGATCGGGAAGTATCTGAAGATATAATGGCTGAAAACTTCCCCAGTCTGATGAAAGATATTAATATCAACATCCAAGAAGCTCAATGAACTTCATGTAAGATGAACTCAAAAACACCCACATCAAGACACATTATAGTCAAACTTTCAAAAGACAAAGAGAAAATCTCTAAAGTAGTGACAGGATATTTCTACACAAGTTCCTCAATATGATTATGAGCAGATTTCTTACCAAAAACTCTGGAGGCCAGAAGGCAGTGGGCTGATATAGTCAAAGTGCTAAAAGAAAAACCTGTCAACCCAAAATCCAATATCCAGCAAAACTGTCCTCCAAAAGTGAGGGAAAAATTAAGGCATTCCTAGATAAACAAGAGCTGAGGCAGTCTGTTATCGCTAGACTTGCCCTGCAGCACATGCTACAGGGGAGTCCTTCAGGGTGAAATTTAAGGACACTAGACAGTAACTTGGAGCTACATGAAGAAATAAAGATCACAAAAAATGTGCAATTATGTGGGCAATTGTGAAATCTAGTATTACTGTAACGTTGGTTTGTAACTCTACATTTTGTTTTCTACACAATTTAAGAGGTTAATAATTTTAAAAAATATACTAGTTTACGGTTTTGGTCATGTAACGTATAAAGAAGTAATTTTGTGACATCAACAAGTAAAAGAAGTGGGGACGCAGTTACAAAGCAGCATCATTTTTATATGCTATTGCAGTTAGGCTGGCATACATCCAAATTAGAATGTGTAACTTTAGTATGTTAAATGTGATCCCCATGGTAACTATAAAGAAAGTGGTCATAAAATATATACAAAAAGGAAATGAGAAAGTAATTTAAGCATTTCACTACAAAAGGATCACTACACACAAAAGAAGACAGCAATTCAGGAAATGATGGACAAAAAGCTTTAAGGCACATAGGAAACAAGTAGGTGAATGACAGAAGTAATTACCTCCTCATCAGTCAATCTAAAAAAGGAAGGAAATTCTGACATATGCTATAATATGGGAGAAACCTGAGGATTTTATAAGCTGGTCATAAAAAGACAAATATTGCATAATTCCACTTACATGAGATTCTTATAGAGCAGTCAAATGCATAGAGACAGGAAATGTCTATGGTTGACAGGAACTGGGGGGAAGGGAGGATAAGGAGTCATTGCTTAATGGGTATAGAGTTTCAATTTTGCAAGAAGAAAAAATAGTCGTGATGCTTATAAGACAATATTTACTTGCTTATTACCACTAAACTATATGCTTTTAAACAGTTACATTGGTAAAATTTATATTATTTTTATTTTACACAACAAAAATACTGAAAAAAAAAACCACACACAGATGTAGCAGTTCCAATAAGATCTGCTTTCTTTCTTCTTTGTGGCTTCAAGAACCTACAATTCCAGACTACAAGTGTGGTTATTAAACACCAACCTGGAGGTAGGCGGGAGTGTTTATGTATGTGGAACTTGGGCTGCATCTAGTCTGTCTTTCTTTCTTGCTTGCTTTCTTCCTTTCTTTCTTCCTTCCTTCCTTCCTCCCTCCCTCCCTCCTTCCTTCCTTTGTTCCTTCCTCCCTTTGTTCCTTCCCTCCTTCCTTCCTTCCTTCCTTCCTTCCTTCCTTCCTTCCTTCCTTCCTCTCCCTCTCCTTCCTTCCTTCTTCCCTTCCGTTCTTCCCGTCCCTTCTCGCCTTTTCTTTTCTTTCCTTTTCCTTTTGGGGCAGGATGTCACTCTGTCACCCAGGCTGGAGTGCAGTGGCACAAACATGGCTCACTGCAGCCTCAACTTCCTGGACTCAAGTGATCCACCCACCTCACCTTCCTGAGTAGCTGGGACTATTTGTGTACACCACCATGCCCGGCTCATTTTCCAATTTTTTTCCAGAGATGAGGTCTTGACATGTTGTCCAGGTTGGTCTTGAATTCCTGGGCTCAAGCAATCCTCCTGCCTTGGCCTCACAAAGTGCTGGGATTACAGGCAAGAGCCACCATGCCTGGCCTAGCACCTACGAGGTATAAGGAGTCAGTTAAGAACTGGGGAGAATCAAGTGCCTGGTCCCTTCCCTGAAGAAACAAACCATCACACAGCAGGCGAAAACATGAACACAACTACTGTATCAGTCTTTTTAGATGAGACAGTCAAAACCAGCCTTTAGTTGATTAACTGAGACGGCGAACCAGTGGGGAGACATAAAAGATCATGCTGTGGGTTCAGAGAAGAAAAATATCACATTGGACTCATGAATGAAAATGTTTCCAGAGAGAAGATGCGGTCTGACAGGTCTCAGAGGAAACACGCTGCCCTGGTCATAGCGCAGGACCTCTCAGCGCCACCTCAGTGACTCTTTGTGATCAATTCTCTCTGTCAATAACAGATTAGCAAATCCACCTTTTTTTTTTTTGAGACAGATTCTCACTCTGTTGCCCAGGCTGGAGCGCAGTGGCACAATCTCGGCTCAATGCAACCTCTGCCTCCCGGGCTCAAGTGATTCTCCTGCCTCAGCCTCCTGAGTAGACAGAACTACAGGCACCCACCACCACTCCCAGCTAATTTTTGTATTTTTAGTAGAGATGGGGTTTCCCCATGTTGGCCAGACTGGTCTCGAACTCTTGACCTCAGGTGATCCACCCACCTTGGACTCCCAAAGCTTTGGGATGACAGGTGTGATGCACCTGGCCCCAAATCTATCCTTTTTACAGGAATCCTGGCATCAGATTCAGTGCCCAGACAACCTACTTGCCAAGCCCACAAACGTTCACTTATTCCACCAATCAACAAATACTTAGGCAATTTCTACCATGTGTAGGGCACTAGGCTGGGGGCCTGCGGAGCCAAATACAGATTGGAGTAGATCATACCTCAAAGAAGTTAGCAGTCTCATGAGATCAGATCTACAAATATACGGAAGTCAAAGACTTATGAGTTAAATGGCATGAAAATGAAGAATGAAAGCCTTACTTCCAGCCACACTGGAGACCCAGGAGGGCCGATGGTGTCATTCCAGTCCAAGAGTCTCAGGAGGGCTGAGGTCCACGAAAAGCGGAGATTTCAACTTGAGTCCAAAGTAAAGACAAGACTGAGGTCCCAGCTCAAGCAGTCGCACAGGAGGTGCTCTCTCTAAGTCAGGAGATGGTCAGCCCTTTGTTCTATTCAGGTCTTCAACTGCTCAGATGAGGCCCACCCACTTGGGGGAAGCTAATCTGCTTTACACAGCCTACCTATTTAACTGTTAATGTCATCCTAAAGCGCCCTCATAGCAACACCTGGGTTTGACCAAATATATAACCAAATGTCTGGGAACCCTGTGGCCCAGTCAAGTTTACACATAAGATCAACCATCTCAAGCAGGAATAAAGACAATCGGGCTGCAAGTTAAAATGCATAGGCTGCAACATCTCACCTTTTAGTTCAGCCGAAACAAAATCTCTGCCTTTTGGGAACTTTGGAGCTTACCTCTTTTACTGAAGTCTTCTGTCTACTGGTTGAACCTGTGCCTTACTCCACAGCCCACCTTGAAGGGTGATGGCTACAGAGAAAGTGCTCGGTAAACACCTGGTGGGAAATGAGCGCTCCTCTTCCAGCCCTGTGTTGACCGGCTTTGTCCCTGTCTTGGCCTGGGTGACACTGCTCAAGGCCAACCCTGGCCCTGCCCCGCTCCATCCCTGCACCAATGTATTCAGATTCCCCGGGACACTGGTGGAGTCTCACCGTCAAGCATGCTCCTTTTCTGCCCTATCTTCAAAGCCCTCAGGCCATGGGAGGTTAGGTCTCAACAAACAGAGACATCTGGGTGCCAGAGGAAGCTAAACAGCAGACAGAACAAACATGAGGGAGGAAGGCTGGAAGCTCTCAAGGATCTCGGAGCAGATGTCTCTCCGGGGCACAGGGCATGGGCACTTATGGGCATGGGGGAGGGGGGTGTCAGGAGGAGAGGAAGGATAGAGTCCAGCAGAGGATTCATTCACTCCATAAATACTTCTTGAGCACCCATGACAAGCCAGGCTCTGTTCTAGGCTAAAAGAGAAGCAAGTTCAGCGAAAATCTTCAGGGCTCCAAAGCTCACAGTGGCCGAGGACCTCCCTTCAAAATGTGAAACTGCAGCAGCTGAAAAGAGCTAATGCCTGCTGGGCGGAATCCCCAGGTGACAGGCTGTTAGGTGCAGCAAACCACCACGGTACATGTTTACCTACGTAACAAACCTGCACGTCCCGCACGCGGACCCCGGCACTTTTAAATAAAGACGCAAAGACATGTGCTCCATGCTGTGCCTGTCCAGTTGACACCCACTTCTCCAGAATGAAAGCAGCAATGGCAGCTGCTCCTCAGGGGCTATGTCCTGTCCCTGGGAAAGTTCTCATTTACAAATCGGAAAGCAATTCCAGGCTGGGTGAAGGGAGCTTTGAGAAGGTCGCTGGATTGGGTCGGGATACTGGACCAGCGAGGTACAGAAACAAGTTGAAACACATCTTTCTAAGTGTTTCCAGTATCCTTTCTCTCTTTTTCTTTCTTCTGCTTTTTTTTTTTTTAGACAGTCTTGCTCTGTTGCCCTGGTTGGAGTGCAATGGTGTGATCTCAGCTCACTGCAACCTCCGCCTCCTAGGTTTAAGCAATTCTCCTGCCTCGGCCTCCTGAATAGCTGGGATCACAGCTAATTTTTGTATTTTTAGTAGAGACGGGATTTCGCCACGTTGGCCAGGCTGGTTTCGAACTCCTGACCTTGTGATCGGCCCGCTTTGGCCTCCCAAAGTGCTGCGATTACAGGCGTGAGCCACCGCGCCCGGCCCTTTTCTCTCTTTTTCACTCTCTCCCTCTTCCCAACCCGTCTCTCTTCGAAGGAGTCTTGCTTTCCCTGGAAAACATCTGTAGGGATGTGTTTATATTCATTTGCAAATTGGGATTTCACACGGATAGGTGTGTGTCCAAGGGGACAAATGACACTGGAGAAGTAAGACCACACCCATTGTGTTTGCATTTGATGTCACGCTCCCAGAGACAGGCAGTCAGGAAACCAGCGCCAGCAGTTTGCAGACAGTTTTCCAGCAAGATCCTTTCCTTCCTTCCGTCCTAGGCCGGGTGCCTTACAGACTATTGGAAACATGCAGGCTCCTCCTGCCCCTGAAATTAAGCTCCTCACCTGTCAAACGCTGAGAGAGAGAGCACAAGGCTTCTAGACAGTTTCCAAAATGAAGTTGTGCTGGGCCCACAGGTCTCTGTCTGGAAGGTACAGTTGCCATGGCAATCCCCGCTAATGAATAGGTATGTAAATGAGGGAAGAATCTATTCATCATTTGCCAGTTGTTCTAAGTGTTTGCCCTTCTGGAAGCTTGGGGGAGTGAGGAGTGGTGTGCTGGAAAAGCGTATGTTTAGAAAAATTTGGGGATAAATGTTTGCTTTCAAGCTCCCCATGAGAAACGATTATTTTGGGTGGTATCCTCACAGAGCAGTTGACTCTGCTGCTACCCTGAGAAGAAAGTGGGGATTAAACCAAAACGCACACGTCGGTCCAGCCTGTATGCTGGGCCCCCCTGGGAAAACGACCGCCATCACTTCTCAGGCAGTGAGCCCAGATTTTTGGTCCTGTTGGGTAGCTGGAGTCTTAAGGCATCAGAGACTCCCAAGCTGTCCCTGGCAGCAGATGAGCAGTATCTGACTTCTCCTCCCCTGATTCCTAATTTAAATGCCCATGAAAACCCATGAACAGACAAAAACTGGCAACAGTAACTGATAGACAAGCAAAAACTGGAGCCCAGACTCCCCGATTCTCAAGAAAGTCTACTACCCAAGAGAGGGGCTGAGAAGGACCTCTCCGTCCTCTGAGTAAGAGTTCTGTCAGGGAGGGCACAGTGGCTCACGCCTGTAATCCCAGCACTTTGGGAGGCCAAAGCGGGAGGATGACCGAGGTCAGGAGGTCGAGACCAGCCTGGCCAACATGGCGAAACCCTGTCTCTACTAAAAATACAAAAAATAGCCAGGCATGATGGCAGGCACCTGTAATTGCAGCTACTCAGGAGACTGAGACAGAAAGAAAGAATGTCATGGCAAAAGCCACAATTACTCTTGCACCAACCTAATGCATGCTGAAACTTAACAACGCTTAAGTGAAGACTGGCTACTTTATAGATAACATTTCTAGGTCACCATGGTAATGATCGCTTCCATTGTTTTTTAGAAACTTGGGCCAGCTCCTGACCAATTCAGACCCACTGAGACCACCAGCTGTTCAACTAGGCCTGTGCAAGGGCCAAGAGGTTGCCTTTTTTTTTTTTTTTTTTT
>NW_016107734.1:1480892-1513826 GCF_001604975.1 Cebus imitator | reverse complement strand
ACGCCACCATGCCTGGCTAATTTTTGTATTTTTAGTAGAGATGGGGTTTCACTATGTTGGCTATGCTGGTCTTGAACTCCAAACCTCAGGTGTTCTGCCCACCTCCGCCTCTCAAAATGCTGGGATACAGGTGTGAGCCACTGCATCTGGCCCAAGAGGTTGCCTTTTGACATCAGTGGGTGAAAAACTCCACCCTCAGATCATGCTAATGCCACATTTTCTGTCCATATGTCCTATGAAATGCTATGAACCCAACTACACCTGTGCAGAATGAACCTGTGACTTCATTTTTTCCCCACCACCTTTCCCCAGGTCTTGAACCATTCCACTTTCCTAACTCACAAATATCCCTCAGCCTTATCTTCAGGGAGGCGGATTTGAGAGCTGTTCTCCCTCCTCCTCGCTCAGTGCCCTTGCAAATAAATCTTTTCTCTTTTGCAAAACTCGTGTCACAGCGATTGATTTGCTACATGCAGGCAGAACAGACCCAGACCTGGCGGGCAACACACTGCCAGAGATTTTGTTTGTTAGTTTCGTTTCTGGATCGATGCCAGGTGCCTGGAACGGCACGTGGAGGGTGTTCAATTAACGTCTGTGGAATGAACGAGCCGGATGTTAACTGTGCATGTGGCTGTAGGGGTGGAAGGAGGGTAACAGCGTCCGTGAGGTACTGTGCCCTGGGGTATCTGGCATAAAAGGAAAGATGTCAGCACAAGAACGAGGAAGCGTCTGCTGAACAAGGCGTGCCAGGAGGGGGGTTTCCACACAGGCTCCGGGCAGGGAGGCGCCACGCACCTGTGTGCTGGGATGGGTCAGAGAGCTGGACAGAGGTACCTGGAATGGAAAAGACGTCCGCTAAAATCAGCAGACCACTGTCTGGCTAGTACAGGGCGGAGCTGACGGCTGTTCTCAGCAGGTTTGGATCATGTGAGTGTGCGTATTACAGAAAGGTCACTGGAGACACCCAGAGAGGTGCGTTTTCAACTTGTCCCTGTTCGCTGCTGGTCTAGTATCTTGGCCCAATCCAATGACCTTCTCAAAGCCCCTTTGCCTAATCTGGAATTGGTTTCAGATTTGCAAATGAGAACGCTCCGAGGAGCAGCTGAGGACAAGCGACATCCCCTCTCTTTTGGCAACTGATCAGGTCAGGCCTGGTCACTCGTTCCTCACTTAAGGACTGACGTACAGCAGTGGTAGTGTGCTATCCATACGGTGTGTGAAGACTTTGCTATGGGAAAAATAATCTCCAGAAACTACATACTCTTGACACAAACTGTGTAAGAGAAATCACCAGAAACATGCAGGAAGGGTCTAGGTTATGTTTGCAGAAACTTCTAGAAAACATGAGCTGCGAAAGAAAAGCCTAAAGAAACTAGGAGAAATTCAATTATAGTTAGAATTGTAGAAAGTCACAAGATGCTATTTCATCACCCCAACAATGAGAAAAGTTGGCAGAAGACATAAAATTATAGTTTGGGGGTTTTTTTTTGTTTGGTGTGGGTGTGTGTGTGTGTTTTGAGACAGAGTCTTGCTCTTTTGCCCAAATTTGATCATAGCTCACTACAGCCTCCCCTGGAATCAAGCAATCCTCCCACCTCAACCTCCCGAGTAGCTGGGACTACAGGTGTGCACCACCATGACCACCTAGTTTTTTATCTTTCTGTAGACACAAGGTCTCACCATGTTGCCCAGGCTGGTCTCAAATTCCTGGGCTCAAGTGACCCTCCTCCCTCAGCCTCCTAAAGTGCTGGGATTCCAGGTGTGAGCCCTACTAAGAAACCTACAGAGAACAGCTTTCAGCTCCTTCCTGGACTAGCCAGAACTCACCCAGATGCTTTCCTAATTGGAGTGGGCATCTTGCCTATCCCAGATACCTCTGCCCAGCCTCCTTTATCTTTCTCATCCATCAAAGAGCGAAGAAATCAAAGGAATCTAAAAGAGATAAATTCTACAAAGTGATGAGGCCTTCCCAGGAGGGAAGAAGTTCCCAGAGGCTTTCATCCATGGCTGACATGGGCTTCAGGAGGAGGCTGCCTAATCTGGAACAAAGTGGTTTTTTGTTGTTGTTGTTGTTTTTGAGATAGAGTCTCACTGTGTTCCCAGGCTGGAGGGCAATGGTGTGATCTTGGCTCCCTACAATCACCATCTCCCCGGTTCAAGCTATTCTCCTGCCTCAGCCTCCCGAGTAGCTGGGATTACAGGCATGTGCCACCACACCTGGCTACTTTTTGTATTTTTAGGAGAGACAGGGTTTCACCGTGTTTGCCAGCCTGGTCTCGAACCATGATCTCAGGTGGTCTGCCCACCTCACCCTCACAACGTGCTGGGATTACAGACGTGAGCCACCTTGCCCAGCCGGAACAAGCTTTTAACAGATGTGGTGACAGGTTCACATTCCAAAAGCCCCAGCTGAAGAGCACCCTTGGACCTTAACTGGGTGCAGGCAATTAGCAGGGTGAAGACAGGCAGGAGAGCTGAGGAACCCCCTCTGAGACCCTCCCTCCATGGCTGAGGTCCCACCTGCACCTGCTCTTTGAGGACTAGAACTAGAATGGAAGGAGACCTCCTGAAAAACCAGAAAACCATGGTGGAACTGGACGGAAAAGACAGGGAGCAAAGAGCCAGCGTGGTTCAGAAAGCTTGGCAGCTCCCCTGCAGAGCCAAAGACATCTGCAGAGTCTTCTCATTGCTCCCATGACAAGCTCAGCCACACAGAAAGTCCCGATACTACCCTCGAAATCTTTGAAGTTGCTGTGAGCCAGCTGCAACCAAAGCTTTAACAGAACCCCGTCCAGCTCAACTACAGACGACGCTGCGTGGCAGCCTGGCTCCAGGGTCTGCCAGGAGGGTCCTGCCACTCTTTGGTGGGTAAATTTTATTTATTTTAGACTTGCAGGGTTTTTTTTTTTTTTTTACAAGCAATATCTGGCATTCAATTGGGAATTATAAGAAGATGCAAGAAAACAGGCCAGGCGCGGCGGCTCACGCCTGTAATCCCAGCACATTGGGAGGCTGAGGCAGGCGGATCACATGAGGTCAGAAGTTCAAGACCAGCCTGGTGAACATGGTGAAACCCCGTCTTTACTAAAAATACAAAAATTAGCCGGGTATGGTGGCAGACACCTGTGATCTCAGGTACTCAGGAGACTGAGGCGGGAGAATTGCTTGAGCCTGGGAGGCGGAGGTTGCAGTGAGCAGAGATCGTGCCACTGCACTCCAGCCTGGGCAGCAGAGTGAGACTGTCTCAAAAAAAGATGCAAGAAAGTGTGACTGATATACAAGAGAAAATGTCACAGAATCAGACTTAAAAGATGGTCCAGATGTTGTGATGATCAGAGTTTAAAATAAGTATGATAAATGTGTCCAAGGATCTCCTGGTGAAAACAGAAAATGTGAACAAATGGGGAGTTTCAGCAGAGATATGGAAATTATTTAAAAAGAAATAGTGAGACCCCCCCCATCTCTACAAAAATTGTTTAAATCAGCCAGGTGAGGTGGCATGAGCCTGTAACCCCAGGGCTTTGGAAGGCTGAGGCAGGAGGGCCGCCTGAGCCCAGGAGATTGAGGCTGCATCGGGCTATCATCACGCCACTGCCCTTCCGCTTGGGCAGCTGAGTAAGACCTCACCTCTAAAAAAAATAAAAAACAAAAATAAAGGAAAATGCAAGGAATAAATATATATATATAATATAGAAGTGGAGAACTCATTAGATGGACTTAAAAACAGCCCGGATGTAGCTAATAAAAGGCCAATAACATGTATCCATTTCATCTGTATCCACACAAAAAAGGAAAAGGGAAGTGGGGGAAGAAAAACCAGAACACAGCATGTAAGATCTGAGGGGCAAGATCAAGTGGTCTAAGGAGTGTGTAATTGGAGGACCAGAAGCGGGGGAGGGGGAAAGGAACAAGAAATCCTTGAAGACATCACAGCTAAGCATTTCTCAAAATCAGTGAAAGCAGCCAACCAACAGACCAAGAAGCTTGGCACACATCGAACACGATGGATGCAAAGAGGACCGTACCTAAGTACAGCACAAGCTGCCAAACACTTGCAAGAAAAATCTTAAAGATGTCAGCGGAGAGAGTCACTACATAATGATGGCTGGGTGGAGGGGCTCACGCCTGCAATCCCAGCACTTTGGGAGGCCGAGTTGGGTGGATCATTTGAGGTCAGGAATTTGAGATCAGCCTGGCCAACATGGCGAAACCCCATCTCTGCTAAAAATACTAAAATTAGCCAGGTGTGGTGGCAGGCACCTGCAGTCCCAGCTACCCAGAAGGCTGAGGCAAGAGAATCATTTGAACCCGGGAGGCGGAGGTTGCAGTGAGCCGAGATCATGCCTCTGCACTCCAGCCTGGGTGACAGAGCAAGCCTCAGTCTCAAGAAAAAAAAAAATTAAAAGACATACTACATAATTAAAAGTAACGTTAAAAATGTTTGTGAATGTCTCAGAATTAATGAAGGCCAGAAGATAAAATATCTTTAAGATACCCAAAGAAAATCAGTTAACCTAGCACCTGCATGTTAAAAAATAAGGGCAAAATAAAGGCATTTTCTTTAAGAGGCACTTGGATACCCATGTTCATTCTAGAGTTATTCACAATTTCGGAAAAGATTAACAAAATTTCAGGACTTATACTGCCTGATTTCAGGACTTAGCATAAAACTACTGTCTTCAAGGCAGCATGCCATTAGTGTAGAAAGACAGCAAAGATATCCAAAACAGAGACTAGATAATCCAAAAATCGCCTGCCACATGTATGGTCAGTTGATGTGCAATCAAGGTTCTAAGTCAATTCAGTGAGGAAAGAAGAGTGGCATTAGCAGATTATGCTTAGAATAACTAAAAATTTGTACAGAGCAAACCAAGCGCCAACTTCTACCACACTCCACACATGAAAACTAATTTCTCATGGTTCACAGACATAAACGTAAAAGCTAAAACCATAAATCCTCCAGAAGAAAATGCAGTAAAATATTTTTTTCTTCTATTTTTTTGGAATGTAGTGGCCTGATCTCAGCTCACTGTGACCTCTGTCTGCTGGGTTCGAGCGATTCTCTTGCATCAGCCTCCCGAGAGGCTGGGATTACAGGCACACACCACCACACCCAGCTAATTTTCATATTTTTAGTAGACATGGGGTTTCACCATGTTGGCCAGGCTGGTCCTGAACTTCTGACCTCAAGAGATCCATCCGCCGCGGCCTCCCAATGTGCTGGGATTGCAATATTTTTACAACACTGATGCAGGCAAAGATCTTTTTCAACGGGAACCAAAGAGCACTGAACATGAAAGAAAATAGTGCTAAACGGGATTTAATCAAAGCTTCAAACGTCTGCTCATCAGAAGATACTACAGCGGCCCCTCCTCATCTGTGGCTTCACTCGCTGTAGCTTCTGTTACCCTTGGTTAACCAGTCAACTGCAGCTGGAAAATACTCAGTGGAAAATTCCAGATATAAACAATCCATAATTCTTCAATTGCACGCTGTTCCGAGTGGCGTGATAAAATCTCACGCCATCCCACTCCATCCTGCCAGAGACGTAAATCACCCCTTGTCCAACATGTCCAAGCCGTCTATACCACCTGCCCGTCAGTCACTGCTGCCATCTACTTTTGACATTGTCACAGCTCCAGGATCACCAGGATCACCTGAAGCACATGACCCTCTTTCTGACTTACGAAGGTCAATGGCAGCCAAACGCTGTGTCACCACGCCCATGCCATTCAGCTCCATCTCATCCCACAGGCGTTTTACCATCTAATGTTAACACAAGAAGAACACGGCGGCTCAAGCCTGTGATCCCAGCACTTTGGGAGGCTGAGGTGCAAGGATTGCTTGAGACCAGGAGTTTGAGACCGGCCTGGGCAACATAGCAAGACCCCATCTCTACATCTGATTTTTTTTTTTTAATTTAAAGGAGGAGCACAGTATAAGAAGATATGTTGATAGAAAGGGAAATCACATTCATATAAAATGTTTTAGAGTATATTGTTAAGATTGTTCTATTTTGTCACTAGTTATTGTCATCTCTTACTGCACCTAATTTATAAATTTAACTTTATTATAATGTTATTTATTATGTGCTGGAGAAAGCATCGTATTTACAGGGATTGGTCCTATGCACAGTTTCAGGCGCCTACTGAAGGTCACCAGACATATGCCCCTTGGATAAGGAGGGGTTATTGTATTAAGAAATGAAATGTATGCCACAGAGTGGGAAAAATTATTTGTCAGCAGACTACTTGAGCTAACAGAAATGTTTATACATTTTACTGCTGTCTATAATTGTCAAAATTCATCAAACTGAACACTCAAGAGCTTTACATTTTATAGTATTTGAATTATGTCCCACTTAAAAGGTAAAAAATCAGGTGGTACAGACTGAGATGAAAAGGAGGCTGAAGAAAATAAAGAAAAAAATACAACAAACTAAAATAATTCCTAGCAGAAATAAAATCCACAGTGCAAATCTTCCCTCCAAAACTCGACCTAATACCACTGTTAATCAAGACAGTGATATAATTCTCTGGGTAAAAATATATGTATAAGGAAAATCATCTGAAAGTCAGGTTAACGAAAAAGAGATAAAACAAAAATATATAAAGTCAGAAATCTCAAAGATGGTATATTTACAGAATTAAAGGGCACTAAAATATAAAAGAACAGCAGGTATACATTTATGTTAGTAAATTTGAAATCCAAAAGAAATGAGTGATTTCTGAAACGAATAGATCATTGAATCCACTAAAGAAAATGATCACTTATGTCAATTAATAAACATGACATAAAATATTGTTAATCAACTGCCCTAAACTGTTTTAAATTTTACATAATCTCATAGAAATATGTGTTCGAATACTCAAAAATGGTTACTATGTAACCTTTTCCAGTGCTAAAAAAGATGGAAAAGTGCAAAATATCCTATACATTTAGCTTAACTCCAGTATTAAAAACCTGAAAATGGAAAGAAAATGAAACGGGTCAATTATTGTTATTATCATATTACTATTTGAGAGGAGTCTTGCTCTGTTGTCCAGCCTGGAGTGCAGTGGCGCTATCTCGGCTCACTGCAACATCCAACTCCTGGGTTCAAGTGATTCTCCCACCTCAGCCTCCCGAGTAGCCAGGGCTACAGGTGCTTTGCTGCCATGCCTGACTATCTTGTATTTTTTGGTAGAGATGCGGTTTCACCACATTGGTCAGGCTGGTCTCAAACTCCTGACCACAAGTGAGCCGCCTGCCTCATCCCCGCAAAGTGCTGGGATTACACGCATAAGCCACCATGTGATCCCAGCACTCTGGGAGGATGAGGGACTGGAAGGGGATTCGGCTGATGCCCTGGGTCCATCTGTGCTACACCCCAGCATCACCTGACCTAAGCCTACTCTAGACGAGCTGGGTCCCCCTCTACTAGGAGAAGCGAGAGACTTGGGAAAAAGGTATCGCAGTTCAAAAGCCACCGCCAATCAACCGTCTGACTCAGCAACTGCCCAGCTCTGAAGCAGATCCACCACAGAGAGTTAGAAAAGTGTCTAGTTTATGTCCTCCACAGCAATGGAGAGATGTCACTCAATCAAATTACAAAAGGGACAAGAAAGAATTCCACAGAGAGGAGAAAGCATTGGTACAGAAATGAAGACCAGTGATCAGTGGACAGTCGCTGGAAAGCCTCAAAGCAGTGAAGCAGAGAATATATGTATGAGAATATAGAAGGCTGAGGAAAAGCACGGAGAAAGAGCAGCGGTGGGGGCACTGGAAGGCCACGGCCCAGGATCTAAGCTGTGGATAGGGCCAGCAGACAGACTGACACATACAGAGCATTAGAAACAGACGCTCGGGGCCGCAAAGAAAAATCAGCACCGAGACAAAAGATCTTCCAGCAACGGAATGTTTATTTCCTGGGCTGCAGGAGGGGTACTCTTGCTAACCATCTTGCCACGACAGCAAAAGCAGAAAACAAAACAGGGTTGAACAAACGTTTTCCAGGAAGAAAACCCGGTCTAAACATTGAGAGTGTGGGGGGGCGTGATGGTACAGGCTTGTAATCCCGGCACCATGGGAGGCAGAGACAGGAGGACGGCTTGGAGCCAGGAGTTTGGAAACAGCCTGGGCAACACAGGGAGACCCCACCGCTACAAAAAATGTTCACAACATTTGCCAGGTGTGTTGCACACATCTGGAGTCCCAGCTACTCCGGAGGCTGAGGCAGGAGGATCGCTTGAGCCCAGGAGTTTGAGGCTGTGGTGAGCTCCGACTGCACCACCGCACTGCAGCCTGGGCCACAGAGTCAGGCCCTGTCTCTAAAAATAAATAAGTAAATAAACAAAAACTGGGACTGTGAATCATATTCCAAGGAACCACAACAACAGCACAACAATAACACAAAGCGCCACCACAACTACAGCACAGAGATGAATAGGAACCGGCGACATTTTCAAACTTTCTGGGTCGTGATTACATCCTAAGTCAAATTAGATTATTCACAAGGAAGGAAAAGTGGGTTATCACAGACAACAGTATTCAACCCCACCAATAATGAAGGAGCAATCGCAGACCTTTAAAAATAAAGGGTTACAGGCCAAGTACGGTGGCTCACATCTGTAATCCCAGCACTTAGGGAGGCCCAGGCAGGCAGATCACCTGACGTCGGGAGTTCGAGACCAGCCTGGCCAACATGTTAAACCCCATCTCTACTGAAAATACAAAATTTAGCTGGGTGTGGTGGTGCTCAGATGTAATCCCAGGTACTCGGGAGGCTGAGGCAAGCCGAGATCATGCCTCTGCACACCAGCCTGGGAGACAGAGTGAGAGGAAGAAAGGAAGGAAGGGAGGGAGGGAGGGAGGTAGGGAGGGAGGGAGGGAGGGAGGAGAAAGAGAAAGAAAGAAAGAAGAAAAGAAGAGAAAAGAAAAGAAAGGAAAGAAAAGAAGAAAGGGAAAGAGAGAAAGAAAAAAGGAAGGAAGGAAGGAAGGGAGGGCGGGCGGGCGGGCTATAGTTCAAGAATTTTATATCTAACCCAGCTGTTTATGTGTGCTAAGACAGCCCCAAATTTGTGTGAATATGTGTGAAAGATATTCTCAGATTTATAATACCAAGAGGATTAAAGCTTGAAGTAAACTTCCCAAAAAAAACATAACGATGAAATTTGGGGATGTTTCTGCAGGAATAAATATGTATTAATTAAAAATAAGAAAGAGAAAACGAGTAAAAGATGGCTAGGTGTAAGCACAATAGACAGCTAAATATGCAGGCAAGGTATGTGCTCCTAACATTGTTCTAAAACCGGTCATATTTTTAAATTGAAAATAATAAAAGTTGTAAAAAAATGGGAGGAGCATATTTATAACCACCATATATTAAAATGAGCAAAGAACGGAAAAGAGAAAGAGGTAATATTCGACTTATTATCTTCCATAAAAAGGTATTATTCGTTTGTAACTGATGTTAGCTGTCAGAGAAGCTCACAAGAATCTTTATGGCCATCACTAAACAGAGTAAAATAAGACATCTACCTTCCAAGCAGCTGAGTGGATAATATCAAAAACAGAAACAAGATCGTAGTCACAAAAGAATAACTGAATAGCAGGTGCACAGGAGAACCCCCGCAAAGCAAAATGATGGAATTAAATCTCAACCTTAATGCTGGAAAAATAATATAAATAGTCTACCGATAAAAAGGCTCTCAGAATCATTAAAAATTATAACACAATGACATATGTTGGGTAAAGGTTTCACCCCTAACAAAACCACAGCAAAAGATAGGGCATCATGTACCATATTCCTGGAAGGAGAAGAAGCTGAATAATTGTGAACAGGTCCAGTGACCACAGCACATAACGATAAATGTTATGCAAACACAAGCGAAAAGGTTATGTGGCAAAAATCAACAGGACTCAAAAGCATTTAAAGAACATTTGCACTGATAAAAGGTGAAATCTACTATGAGGGCAGAGCATTGAAAATTAAAATAAAAACTGTTGGAAGTAAATCCAGGAAGTAACAACATCAGTACATCACAATAATTTATCTTGGACAAAGGAACCAAAAATAGGGCTCCGGAGCACTGGGTAATGGAAGATAACTTCTATACACATACAAAAAGCCTTGCAGCATGGAGCCGACACCGTTATAAAAGTTCATCTTATTTTTGGTTACAGAGAAAAATCTTAGCAAATATCAGGTTATACTTACTTTCCACAATGCAATGAAAATAGAAAATTGGCTCATGCCTATAATCCCAGCACTTTGGGAGGCTGAGGCAAGTGGATCACTTGAGATCAGGAGTTCGAGACCAGCCTGACCAACATGGCGAAACCCCGTCTCCATTAAAAAAATACAAAATTTAGCCGGGGTGGTGGCACGTGCCTATAGTCCCAGCTACTCAGGAAGCTGAGGCAGGAGAATCGCTTGAACCCGGGAGGTGGAGGTTGCAGTGTGCTGAGATTCTGCCACTGCACTCCAGCCTGGGCGACAGAGCAAGACTCCATTTCAAAAAAAAAAAAAGAAAATTAAAATGTAAACTAGGAACTTAAAAATTCCCGTGACTCAGAAATTAAATTATAAGATACTTTCCTATAAAATTTATAAAGTAGCAGACAGAACTTTAAAAATACCATAAAATATTATAATGTAAACACCAAAACTATCTAACAAAATGTGGGAGATATTACTGAGGCTTTTCTCAGGGTCTAATTTCCCATCCTGGTTGCCTTAATTATTAAATAATAAAGAATTAACATAAAATAAGTAATCTATTGAAGGAGCTAGTAATGGTAACAAATACGCAACAAAAGGCCACAAAAATGTCAACTCCCTAATCTGCACTCCCATGTTTACACCACCATTATTCACAGCAGCTAAGACATGGAATCTATCCAAGTGTCCATCGATGATGAATGGGTTTTTTATTTTTTTGCCTCTTTTTTTTTTTTTAACTGAACTTTAGGTTCTGGGGTACATGTGCAGATCATGCAGGATTGTTGCATAGGTACACACATGGCAATGTGGTTTGCTGCCTCCAACCCCCTGTCACCTGTATCTGGCATTTCTCCCCATGTTATCCCTCCTCGAACTCCCCACCCACCCTCAGTCCCTCCCCGACCTCCCCACCCACCCTCGGTCCCTCCCATAGCCCCCACAACAGACCCCCGTGTGTGATGCTCCCCTTCCTGTGTCCACATGTTCTCTTGTTCAACACCCGCCTATGAGTGAGAACATGCAGTGTCTGATTTTCTGTTCTTGTGTCAGTTTGCTGAGAATGATGGTTTCCAGATTCATCCATGTCCCTACAAAGGACATGAACTCATTATTTTTCACAGCTGCATAGTATTCCATGGTGTATATGTGCCACATTTTCCCTGTCCAGTCTATCACCAATGAGCATTTGGGTTGGTTCCAGGTCTTTACTATTTATTGTAAACAGTGCCACAATGAACATATGTAAAAAGTGGCACATTTACACAACGGAATATTATTCAGCCATACAAGGAAGGAAATCCTTTTTCTTGCAACAACATGGGTTGAACTGGAGGGCATTACATTAAGTGAAAGAAGCCAAGTGCAGAAAGACAAACACTGCATGTTCTTACTGATCTACGGGAGCTTTAAAAAACATACTGAACTCACAGAGAAAGAGAGCAGAATGACGGTTACCGGGGCTGGGATGTGGAGTGCGGGATGACGGGGAAGGCTAATGGGTAGAAATACAGTTATTTAGAAGGAATCAGATCTCGTGTTCAGGAGCACAACAGGGTGATTATTATTAATAGTAATTTCTTGGCCGGCCATGGTGGCTCACACCTGTAATCCCAGCAGTTTTGGAGGCCGAGGTGGACAGATCACCTGAGGTCAGGAGTTTGAGACCAGCCTGGTCAACATGATGAGACCCCGTCTCCACTAAACATACAAAACTTAGCTAGATGTGATGGTGCACATCTATAATCCCAGCTACTCGGGAAGCTGAGGCAGGAGAATCGCTGGAACCCAGGAGGCAGAGGTTGCAGTGAGCCGAGATCTTGCCACTGCACTCCAGCCTGGGCGACAGAGTGAGACACCATTTCAAACAACAAACAAACAAAAAAAAACCCAGTAACTTATTGTATATTTCAAAATAACTAAAAGAGTGCAACTGGCATGTTCCTATCACAAAGAAATCACGAATGCTTCAGGTGATGGATACCCAAATTACCCTGATTTGATCATCACACATTGTATGCTTGTGTCAAAATCTCACGTGTACCCCATAAATATGTACAACTAAAATATATTCATAATAAATAAAAATTAAAGACTGGAAAAATTAATTCCCTATAATTAAGCGAACTGATGAATGAAAATACAATGGTAAAAGATTCCTTTATAGCTGGTCCATATAGCTAGGGTTGACAACTCCAAAGCCCACAGAGAGCAAGCCAGTCCATCAAAAGGGTATAGGCAGGCCTAAAACACTAATGAACAGTGGAGGCTGTGGCATATGCCCCACCCAGAGGGGACAGCCACTCAACGCCACCAAATTGCAATGAAGGAATGTAGGGTTAGTCTTGCCAAATTCTCCAGTATTTTAACAGGAGAAATGTATATTTTTAATGTGAGATTTTCTGCTTTATAAAATGGTGTATGGGCCAAATATAACCTGGCCACAAGTCGCAGTTGGCCGGTAGGCTGCAAGTATGCAACTTCTGATTTCGACTACTGGCTCCAGCTCGAACCAATTTCAGTAATTTACATTTTCCCAGAAAAATCTCCATTTCATGTAGATATTCAAGTGCATTAATATGAAACTGTGTCAAGTATTCTCTTTTAAAGTTGCCCATATTTACTTTTCATATCTAGTTTTAGTGGTAATGCTTTCCTTCTTAATTAAATAAGCTATCTTTGTGAATTTGTTGCTTTTCTTTTTCAAAGAATGGGCGCTTGGATCTCTTGATGAGACTGAATGGTTTTTGGGTTTTAATTTTTAAATTTCCAAGTGGGTAGGATTCTTGATGAAACTTTTGTTATTAATTTCTGGCTTATTGCCTTGTAGTCAAAGAATGTGCCTGTAACACTTGTTTTTGGGATTTAATTAGGCTGTCTTCGTAGACTAATACATAGCCATGTTTTATTTAATGTTCCAGAATCACTTAAAAAGAAAGCTACTGTCTTTCTAAGGGTGCAAAATTTATATCACGCACATGTGTGCGCACACAGACTAATACACACACATTCAGTGTCATTCAAACTGTTACTTCATTTTGTCCACTTGATCAAATGGAAAGGAATATATAAATTCTCCCGTAATAATTGTGTTTCACCCCTCTTCATGGTACTTCTAAGAACCTTCCGAGATGAAACTTTTGCAATGAATATGGTATTTCAATTTAAAAAAAGGAGAAGCCTAAAACTGTAAGTTATCATTGGTGTTGTTCAGCATAGATTTCCAGTTTACTCCCTTCTGAGCATATAGTTGGTTGTGCTTCTCAATGCCCTTTGATAACAGTCATGGCCATCTTACATGCTTTAGCCAATGAAATGTGAACAGAAGTGACAAAACCCTTAAGAATCACAGTGTGATTCTCCAGATCTCTTTCCCCTTCCTTAGCTAACACCGAAGCAGAGACGGGCCAGAGTCTCTTTCTGCCAGAACTCTTGAGTGAGGATGACGCGGACAAAAGACCCAACCAACTCACAGGGAACACACAGTCTGTGTGAGAGCTTTCATTTTGTGGTTTTAAGCCCCTGCTATTGGTGGGTATGTTTGTTACTGCGGCATAACTGCGCCTATCCCTACTGAAACAGATCTGAAAACAGTAGGCAAACTGCAAAGGGGAAAAAACTGGATAACCAATCAATATGTGAAAAAACTCTTCCTCTCACATACAAGTGAAAGCAAAAATGAGTTGCCACTTTTCACCATCCTATGACTCATGATTTTTAAAATTTATAAAACTCAATATTGGTCAGAACGTCCCAAGACAGGCATTCTCATACATTTCTTTTGGTAAACATTGCCTAAGAAGATGTTATTTAGCATGAAGGATTTTAGCAACTTCCTCTATTTCACATAGTAATCTCACTTCTAAGAAGCCAGCATGGTTTCTGCATTCAAGACGGCACAGTACATTCATACCAGGGGGAAAACAAACGTCCTGAGTGGGATTCTGAGATGTTTGTTTGCCTCTAACCTTAAATGTAGTGCTGACCTCCCGGCCCATGGAGAAGAGGATACTACTATCTACAGCGTGTGTTAGCATCATGATTAATTAAATGTCATCTGTGGTTTCTTGGGATAAAATAATTATTGAAAGCAAGGCTTTGGAAGACCCAAGTGGCTCCACGGTTTGACCTTCATGGTAATGATGATGCCGGCCAGGACTGCCAGCTGGGACGGCTGTTCCCGAGCACCCTCGAAAGAACACACAAGCTCAGACCTTTAAACTCTCAGCTCAAGACACAGAGAACTAGAGTGCTTCTACGGCGGCCCTAAAA
The DNA here is from genome assembly GCF_001604975.1 of Cebus imitator. Classification (NCBI taxonomy): domain Eukaryota; kingdom Metazoa; phylum Chordata; class Mammalia; order Primates; family Cebidae; genus Cebus; species Cebus imitator. The sequence continues at coordinate 1,499,353 of NW_016107734.1, read as the reverse complement.
TAATCACTTGTTTCTTACAAACCTGCAGGGAAGATGCCAAATTTAACTGTGAGCTCTGTGAAATTATAAGCTGAAATCACAGACTCATCAAACCTCTTATGTGAAGTTTCAGGTCCTGATTGAAAAGGAGTGGGACCTGAGATTCAGAACAGGAATTTTTTAGGTGGATTTAGAAAACTGATTACCCAAGTCTCCCTTACGTCCTCTCTGACAGCTCACACAGGATCAACTTGAAGTCCGTGAGGACCTGTAATCAACACAGCTAAGGTGGTTGCCTGGATAGGGGATGCGTTTCTTCAACGCCTACTCCCACCGGGTTTCCTTGTCTCTAACCCGGTCAACGTGGCAAATCCCTGTCTCTACTAAAAATATAAAAATCAGCCAGGCGTGGTGGTGCGCACCTGTAATTCCAGCTACTCGTAATCCCAGCACTTTGGGAGGCCAAGGCAGGAGGACCACTTGAGGCCAGGAGTTCAAAGCCAACCTGGCCAAAATGGCAAAACCCCATCTCTACTAAAAACACAAAAATTAGCTGGGCATGGTGATGTGCACCTGTAATTCCAGCTACTCGGCTAGAATCAGACTGGCGTATCCCAAGAGGAAACATTCTAGGTCTGATGTGAAAGAACAGAGTTGCAAGATGTTACCCATTTACACCCATTTATATCAGCATACATCCGGGGAACAGGTGTAACAATGGATGCTAGGGTGTTACACCAAAGAAGACAGACTGTAATTTTGATGAGGCTACTCTTATGGAAATAGTTGCACATATTGGAACTTTTATTTTAATATATTGGCTGGAATAGCTAGAAAGGACTCAAAGAGTCTATTGGTCATTGGCTGAAACTTGAATTCAACGTTGTCAATGTCAGTAAGATTGAGATGGCATCCCTTTCCGGGCATGCTGGAGAGGACGGACTTGCTTAGGGAGATAGGAATGGTGGAGAGGAATGTGATGATCTTCCACTACCGTTCCATGTCCCAAGCAAGTCTAAAGAACTCACCCTTCACCAAAACAATGAGAAACCCAAAGACTGTCTTCAGCTCACATCCTCTGCTCTCATACAAGGATATTCTGGAGAGCGGCTAGGGGCTTTCATCCAGCCAAAGGTAACCTCATCAGGACCCCGTGTTTCTAGAAACGATTCTGGAAAGCAATTGGAAGCCAAAACATTCACACATAGGTTTGAAATACCAAGGTATTTATGATTCGGGTGTGTGCATGCGTGTGTGTGTGTGTGTGCGTGTGCGTGTGTGTGTTCAGTTACAGTTTCAATGCCTTGTTGTCACCCGCAGTGATGTATATTCACTAAAATTACAAAAAGAATACTGTATTTAAAAGCAATCTCGTTAAGATCTTAGAGTCATGTGACTCTTACTAGTAGCAGGACCTGTGCAAGCTTCTTGAAACCTTGGTACTTTGTATTTCTCATCTACAAAATGAGAATCCTCACAGTTAGCACTTGTGGCTTTTGTGAGGACTAAGTAAGTTAATAAATAACGTGCTTAGAACAGTCTTTGGCACGCGATGAAAACTGCATGCATAGCTAGTATTACTGTTATCCAGTGTTATTATTGGGGCCCTGGTGAGCATTACATAAGTGTTATTTATCATTAATTTCCCAGTTAAAACTTGCCACAGTAAGATCAAAAGCATGCAGCCATAATTCACTAACACAGAGTGGAATACAAAAAGAGTTTAATGCCAATTATGCTTATTCAGAAATGCAAGCATTTGCAAAGACGTTTTTCTTTAGTTGTTCTTCACCAACACTAGTCACTTTATGAATTACAACCTTTGTGAACTTACAAATCTCCAGGCACTGAGTTCCCTGCAGGAGACTAGGGAAGGGCTTCACTCTCTAGAGAGACCCTCAAGGAAGGAAACATAGTTGGGTTTGCTTTCCATTTGTCAAAGTGTGCCCCAGACCAGGGTATCTCCAACTTCAATGTGTATATGAAACACCCGGGAATCTTGGTAAAAGTAAAATTCTGGGCTAAGCATGGTGGCTCATGCCTGTTAACCCCAGCACTTTGGGAGGCCAAGGTGGGAGGCTGCTTGAGACCAGGAGTTCTACACCAGCCTGGGCGACATAGCAAAGCTTCATTGCTACAAATAATAAAAAATAAAAAGTAGACAGGTAGACAGGCATGGTGACAGAATGCCAGTAGTCCCAGAGACTCGAGAGGCTGAGGCCGGAGGATTGCTGGAGCCCAGGAGACAACACGAATTCCAGCATCTCAGGAGGCTGAGGCTCAAGAATCGCTTGAGCTGGGGGGGGACAGAGGTTGCAGTGAGCTGAGATCATGCCACTGCACTCCAGCCTGGACAGCAAAGCAAGGCTCTACCTTAAAAAAAAAAAAATAGAAGCTACAGGCTCCCAGGCTATACCCTTGGGCCCTTGGAGATTCTGATTCTATCAATCCGTTTTGTTTTGTTTTTCTTTTTTAGAGACAGAGTTTCACGCTGTTGCCCAGGCTGGAGTGCAATGATACAATCATAGCTCACTGCAGCCTCTACCTCCCAGTCTCAAACAATCCTCCTTTCTCAGCCTCCTAGGTAGCTGGGACCACAGGTGCATGCCACCATGCCCAGCTATTTTGTGTGTGGGGGGGATGGGGGTGTGGTGTGGTGTATGTTTTGGTGGAAACGGGGGGAGGCTCACTGTGTTTCCCAGGCTGGTCTCAAACTCCTGGCCTTTCAAAGTGCTGGGACTGCAGCTGTGAGCCACTGCACCTGGCCCTGTTTTTGGTTTTAATGCACACCCCATGTGTTTCTGATGTGTAATCAGGTTTGGGAACCTCACTTCAGGCTGAAGCTCTCCCCCTGGCTTCCCCTCTCACCAGGCAGTTCCATTTTCTGGCCGTCTGTGGGTGAGCATCTTGCCTCACGCACAGGAAAGAAGTGTGTGTTCTCTCTCACCAAAGACCGAATGCAAGTTCCAGCGCATTCTGACCAGCACACTGATGTGTCTGAAGGTGAAATGGAAGCGAGCACCGTTTGGCAGTATAAAAACTGTACACCTTTTCTGTCTCCCACGAGATCGGGAACAAAAACAGAACAGTCACATTAACGTGACGCGTCAGTACAGGACAAATATTCTTAGTGAATGGGTGATTGAAAGGGAAATGGTGGGGACACTGGGGCTGACAATGAGGACACCACCAACTATCTTTCCTGAGACTCAGGCCACGATTTTGTTCCTATGCAGCTCAGCAGCCTGTCTCAAAACACACCAAGAGTGAATCTTGCCCACATAAAAATAAGCAAGTTCACACATAATGGCCCCCAAAAAATCCTCTTTCGATTGCACTGAACTGGATCCACCTATCCAGGCAGTGGCAAACCTTGAAAAAAAATTACAAATGTGTTGAGAAATGAGGATGAATTTCCAAACTCCAACACACTTGCTAGAATTGCACCGGATTTACATCTTTGAGGAGCAGAAGGTAAAAGAAGGGGGAAGAGGGCAAGATCTTCAATGTTTTTGAAAGAAGGATCTTTGTTCTCCTCTCAGAGGAGAGGTGAGTGCGGCTTGGAAGAACAGAGAATTTTCTTAGGAAACATGGTGGGGCTGGTACAAGGACCCTTGTGCTGCGAGAATGTTTCCCGGTTCGATTGTTTCAGGAAATCATTTGCAAAGCTAGCTGGATTCACTCCAGATGACCTAGTAGTGTGGTTGTTGAACCCACTGAAAACGCAGAAAGCAGTCAAATACGCCCCTTAGGTCTTGAGGATGCCAAGCCTTTGTTCCCCAGTAAATGGTGCAGGAAGCGCTAAAGTCATCCCAACAGCTGCTCTGGGGACTACAGAGCTAAGGCAGAGCACATAGGGCCCAGCACAGCCCACAGTGACTTCCAAGAAGCCATTCTTCTCAACTGGCTTCTATAATTCCGCTTTGGCTGGGTGTGATGGCTCATGCCTGTAATCCCAGCACGTGGGGAAGTGAAGGTGGGAGAGTCACTTGAAGCCAGAAGTTTAAGACCAGCCTGGGCTACAAAGTGAGACCCCCCGTGTCTACAAAAAAGATAAACAAAATACAGCTTTGGAGACAATTTTTTGAGTGACTTTTTCTTTTTTTTTTTTTTGAGATGGAGTCTCACTGTGTTGCCCAGGCTGGAATGCAATGGCATGATCTTGGCTCACTGCCACCTCGAACTCCCAGGTTCAAGCGATTCTCCTACCTCAGCCTGCTGAGCATCTGGGATTAAAGGTTTGAGCCCAGGCCCAGCTAATTTTTATATTTTAGTAGAGACAAGAGTTTCACCATATTGGCCAGGCTGGTCTCAAACTCCTGACCTCAAACGATCCGCCTGCCTCAGCCTCCCAAAGTGCTGGGATTACAGGCATGAGCCACTGCACCTGGCCTTTGAGTGACTATTTTATCAACCAGTCCAAGGATGATAGATAACTAATAAGAGGCATAGGAGAGAAGTTGACTCCTGACATGCAAAGGATACCTTGGGAATTGGGCTTAACAGTCTTGAGGAGCCTGGTGGAAAAGAGCTGCAGGCTTCTAGAATCGGGGCTGATGGAGAAATCCTGGCAAGAAAGAAAAAAAAAAGGATCCAGGAAAGGTGAATCTTGGTCCTCAGCTGGTACTTGGTAAAAGTCACCTTAGCTACAGAGGCTGATGAAAGAGAAATGGAACACTGACCACAAGGGAACAAAGATCTGAGTTAAAGTTCCAAGAAAGAACTTTTGCAGTGATGAGCCAAAGAGGAGATCCAGGCATTGCGCAGAAGTTTGGGCTTTTTGTTTATTTAACTCTGAATAGTTCAGGCTGGGCACACTGTCTCACGTCTGTAATCCCAGCACTTTGGGAGGCCAAGGCAGGAGGATCCCTTGAGGCCAGGAGTTTGAGACCAGCCTGGGCAACAGAGTGAGACCCCGTCTCTGCAAAGAATAATGAAAAACCTAGCTGGGTGGGGTGGCACATGCCTGTAGCCCCAGCCATTTGGGAGGCTGAAGTGGGAGGACAGCTTGAGGTCAGGAGTGTGAGACTGTACCGTGTAGTGATTTGCACACGGCCCTCCAGCTTGGGTAACAGAGCAAGGCCCTGTCTCTATAAAAAATAAAATAACTGTGAGCAGTTCAGCCCATTTGACACACACACACACACACACACACACACACACACACACACACTACCACCACTGCGGACAAACTGGCAACAGGCCAGGTGTGCAGTCCCAGACCCTCCTGCCTGCCTTCATTCTGTCTTCTGGAAATGTCTGGCTGGATCCGTGTCCAGGAAATCCAGGCGAGACCCCTAATCCAGGGAGATGACTGTTTCATGAGCAGCCGGCGAGGCACCCCCCGCCCAAGGAGCCACCTAATGAAAACCTCATGTGTCAACTTGGGTTACACAGACAAACCCAGGCGAATTCCAGCCGGGCCCCGTGCCGAAGGTATGACCTCACCGTTGGGCAAAGCGGCAGGGACCCCAGAGAAAGAAGGTTGGTGTGTGGGCCAGACCTGCGTCTAATCACAGCCAGCTGGGATGGATGGAGGCACCACTGCCATCCCTCCCGCTGCTGCCCGACACAGGCTGGGATGGGATAGGAGCCACGGCCATCCTACAGGGAAGAGTACCAAGACCTGCCCCAAACACTCCTGTTTTCTTCCTTTCTTTGGCGTCACCCACATATTAGTTTGGCGCGATTACTTTTGCACCAACCTAATAAAAATCTCTGCCATTCCACGTGTTCCACACCAAAGCGAAACTTAATTAGGTAGGCTGGACTCTCTGGAGGATCCCCAGTTACAGAAGCGAGGAAGGAAGGATATAATTAGAACCTGAGTTTTTTTCTTAACAGAACAGCTTGAGAGGCCCCATTAAGAGAAGGATAATGAAATGCGGTCATTCCGTCCCTAACCAGAACCTGGCACCTGAGAAGCTTCACTCACTGGCCGAGTGAGAGCGGCAGAACACCTTCGAGACAGGCACTTCAGCCTGAGACTGGGCATTTTTCGTTTAGCTCCTTCCACACGTAGGGATTGTGTCCATTTTTGTGGAGGCAATTCCTGTAGCCTGCCCTGCTGCCTCATTTTCATGCACTTTGTACTAAATCTTTTGTAGGCAACAGAACAACACTTCAAGGAGGCTGAGCTTCAGAAATAAATAAATGTGCTTTTACCTGATGGGCCACCATGCAATAGTTGATGACTTGAGTCTTTGTTAAAAGAATGAATAGAAATTCACCGCAAGATTCGCTCATAAGTTCTGCTTTCGGCGTTGGTAGCTGAATATGATGACTTCCAAATAAATTGGTGAAACTTGAAATCTCTTAAACCGCATCACAGATGCCTGAGCCTCAATGAGCGCTTTGAACAATATCAGAAGGCCCGAAGGGACTCCAAGCTCTCATGGAAGCAGGGAGGATTTGCAATAATCTAAAAATTCCCCCATGAACTGGGGTCTGATGAGAGGATATAAAAACAAGCATGAACTTGGGGCTGAAGATGCTTAAATCTTTTTTTTTATTTTTTTTTTCATTTTTGTTTTTTTAGAGATAAGGATCTAGCTCTGTTACTGGGGCTGCAGGGCAGTGGTGTAATCATAGCTCACTACAATCTTGAACTCCTAGGCTCCAGCAATCCTCCTGCCTCAGCCTCCCAAGCAGCTGGGACTACAGACGTGCGCCACCATCACTAGCTAATTTTTTCTACTTTTGTGGAGACAGGGGTCTTATTAAGTTGCCCAGACTGGTCTCAAATTTCTGGCCTTAAGCGATCATCCCACCTTGGCCTCCCAAAGTTCTGGGATTACAAATGTGGGCCAGGCATCCAGCAAGATCCTTAAATCTTACAGGAAGAACTCTCCCACAATTATAAGAATAACTTCTAGACATAACTAGGAATAACTCTCCACAAGAAATATGAGCCCAGTCCATGTATAAAGAAGTTGCTAATTCCATTCACATTTAGTCCATTTGACTAGGTGTTTTGTTTGTTTGTTTTTGGTTTTTTTTGAGATGGAGTCTTGCTTTGCCACCCAGGCTGGAGTGCAGCGGCGCAATCTCAGCTCACTGCAACCTCTGCGTCCTGGGTTCAAGTGATTCTTGTGCCTCAGCCTCCTGAGTAGCTGAGATACAGGCATGGGCTTCCATGCCCGGCTAATTTTTTTTTTTTTGTATTTTTAGTAGAGACGAGATTTCACCATGTTGGTCAGGCTGGTCTCGAACTCCTGACCTCAGATGATCAGCCCGCTGCAGCCTCCCAAAGTGCTGGGATTACAGCAGTGATTGACTACGTTTTATTACAAGAGTTGTGTGAGCAGAATCAAAGACCCAAAGCCTTCTTAGTTCCAGAAACAGAGGTGTAGATCAAGATTTCTTATTTTAAGGAGGAAACCCTTTTTCCTGCAGTTGTATATCTGAAATAATGATGGAAGTCACCGGAAGTGAGATCTTGCTGTAAAAGCTGTGCTTTGCTCCAGCTTTTCAGAAATACCTCTAAAATATAAAGAAAGGTCAAATCAGGCCCACGAAGATACGGTGAGTCACCATCAATCAGAACTGAGAGGACAGGCCGAGAACCGCTCATACGACTGAATACCCTGGATAAAACATCTCTATCCTGAACCAGAAAATAAATGTCTACAGCTGCACTTGGCAGGTGGCCCTACAGTCCAGTCACCATAAGATCACCCTTATTATCATCCTCCCAGCAAGTCCAGGAAGATGACAGGCGGGAACCACGCTCTTGCAACCAGCTTGCAGGCGGAGCAAGCTTCTCCTTATCACGGCCCTGCTCTGTTCCCCCAAAGAGCCTTTCCGCCCATCTCCTCTGCTACTGCTTCTTGGTCTATACTTCATGCTCAATTTGGGCATGCCAAAAGCCCAGCCCTCTGGTGCCCGACGCCTAGAATTGAGCTGCTTTTCAGAGGGGAAGAGAGCGTGTTAACAAACAACAGAAGGAGCCTCTTTCCTGGACCTTCAAGGCAGGATCTAGCTGGTTTGGGATAAAACTTGGATATTTAGAGTAGGGAAGAACCTTACAGATTATCAAATGTAGTCATTTTTCAAAGCTTTCTAAACACTATAAGGGCTGGGTGCGGTGCCTCACGCCTGTAATCCCAGAATTTTGGGAGGACGAGGCAGGCACATCACTTGAGCTCAAAAGTTTGAGACCAGCCCGGCCAACGTGGTGAAACCCCGTCTCTACTAAAAATACAAAAATTAGTCAGGCATGGTGGTGCATGTCTGTAATCCCAGCTACTCAGGAGGCTGAGGCAGGAGAATCACTTGAGTCTGGGAGATGGAGGTTGCAGTGAGCCAAGATCGTGCCACTGCAGTCCAGCCTGGGCGACAGACAGAGTGAGAATCTGTCACAAATAAAAAAAAAAAAAAACACAACAAGGTTATGTTTTTTTTCCAGTGAGGTTGTATGCAGGAACTCAATAAATAGAAACGGGCAGAAAACAAGCTGTGATGTCCACACAGTAGAATAGGAACATGGCCATCAAAAAAAATGAAGTCACAATAAATGCTACAACACGGTGAGCCTTGAAAACACGATAGTAAGTGCAAGAAGCTAGTCACAAAGGAAGGCAAATTCTATGATTCCAGGTATAGGAAATGTCCAGCAGAAGCAACTCTAGAGATGGAAAGTAGAAAAGGGCTTGCGTAGGACTCGGGGAAATACGGGGATTCAGAGATGATGGCTAACAGGTGCGAGGTTTCTTTTTGAAGCAATGAAAATGTTCTAAAATCTGCTGGGCGCGGTGGCTCACGCCTGTAATCCCAGCACTTTGGGAGGCCGAGGCGGGTGGATCACGAGGTCAGGAGATCGAGACCATCCTGGCTAACACAGTGAAACCCCGTCTCTACTAAAAATACAAAAAATTAGCCGGGCGTGGTGGCGCACACCTCTGGTCCCAGCTACTTGGGAGGCTGAGGCAGGAGAATCATTTGAACCCAGGAGGTGAGACCACGCCATTGCTCTGCAGCCGGGGTGACAGAGCGAGACTCTGTCTCAAAACAAAAAAAAAGAAAAAGAAAATGTTATAAAGTGGGTTGTGGCATGCATTGCACATCTGTGAACTGGTCTGGCCTGGCTGACTTGGCAGAGCCTCTACCTACTCCTCCTGGAGGAGCCCACCAGTCACCTGGCTACTGAGACCATCGACACCCTGGCCGGCACTGACAATGAATTTGAGGGTGACATGAAGCTAGCTGGCCATGACTTCAAACTCATTCAGCAGGTGCGGCCCTGGCCACGTGGGAGGCGCAGCAGAGTGTCTAGGTGGCCTCTGAAGGGGCGTAGTGCTTGCTTGCTGAATCCAGACAGGAGGCTCAGAGTGTAGACACCGGTGGCCAGGACCAGATGCTAGGGCTGTAGTTATGGAGCTTCTTGGAAAGCCTTAACCGAAACTCTTCGCTTCTTCAGTAGCTACTTGGAGATGTGAACCAACGTAGGATTGCTGGGCCAACTGGGGGAGAGAGCTGGGTGGAAAACAGGATGCTTTTTAATTTTAATTTAAAAAGTCTTTAAAAAGATTTAAGGATCCTTAACCCCAAGGTTTTGCTTGTTTTCACATTCTCTCATCAGACTCCAGGACATAGGGAAATTTCTAGATTACTGCAAATCCCCCGATTCCATGAGAGCCTGGAGTCCCTTCGGGCCTTACGACGTTGTTCAAAGAGCTCACCGAGGCTCAGGCATCTGGGATTCGGTTTAAGAGACTTCGAGTTTTTGGATTCTACAATCCAAAGACAGGATTCTACTAAGAAGGGCGTGGGCTCATCGGAAGGCCGCCACAGTCACTGGAGAATAAGGGGAAGGCCGTCTCTCGGAAACTTTGGAGAAGATGGAAGTTGAGAAAAGAGAGTGAAGTCTCTGAACAGATCTGGACGATGGGAATGTCCGGACGAAAAGCGGTGACAATGGGAACGACACAGCACCTCCAGCTAAGAAGGCTCCAAAGCCTGCGGGTTACGGTGTCCTCGGGTTAGACCTTCCCAAAGAACGTGGAGGAAGTGAGGCAGCGTGCAGGCTGTGGCTTGCGGGGTGCGGCAGGGGGATAATGCCGTTTTCTTCCTGGAAGCCCCTTCCGTCGGTCTGCCGGGCAGGAGTGGGGACAGTGACTGGCCCAGGGTTAAGTCCAGGATTTGTTTTGTAGGCTGCGTAGGAAACGCTGGTGTGTGAGAAGCAGAGAATCACTGAGTGATTCCCTGGCCAACAGGAAACACCTCAAGTCCAAGCTGGTGGATGAGAATCCCCAGCTCACCAAAGGGACGTACAACGTGTGAGCCTAGGGCTTAGGGGGACAGCGTAATGGGGAGGTGATGGCTAAGAGATGTGGGGTTCCTTTTTGGAGTGATGAAGATGGTTTTTTATTCCTTCAGCTTCTAAGTTCCGTGGTCCGTGTGCAGAGGCGCAGGTTTGTTACGTGGGTAAACGTGTGCCGCGGTGGTCTGCTGCCACATCAACCCCTCACCTGGGCGGTGGTCTGCTGCCACATCAACCCCTCACCTGGGCATGAGGCCCAGCGCCCGTTACGTGGGTAAACGTGGTCTGCTGCCACATCAACCCCTCACCTGGGCAAGAGGCCCAGCACCTGTCAGCTCTTCCTCCTGATGCTCTCCCGCCCCACTCTGACCCCAACAGGCCCCGGTATGTGCTGTCCCCCACCATGTGCTCACTTGCTCTCATCATGCAGCTCCCACTTATAAGTGAGAACGTGCACAGGTATCTCACATGGCAAAAATAAAAAGTGAGAACGTGTGGTGCTTGGCTCTCCGGTCCTGCGTGAGCCTGATGAGGATGACGGCTTCCAGCTCAACTCCACTGCGGTATGTGTTGCACGGATCTGACTCTCATCTGGCCACACTGGGGCCGCACTCCGCACTGCGCCCACTGCTCCCGGCGTCTCCCTGCCCTTCCCCTGCCTCAGCCGCGCTCCTTTCCACCACGGGGCAGTCACCTGTCTCCTTCACTTCCTCCTTCCAGCTGCGTCTGCCATGTCTGTCTGGGCTTGGCTGGCTGCCCCCTGCAGCCCCGCGCTGGTTGACTTTTCCTGAGTGTCACGCAGCCAGAGACACTGAGCGTTAGCCCAAGAGCGCAAGCCCTGGCTCTACTCTAGGCAAGAGCTGGGGCTCCCGTTTGAGGGGTTTTGGTGAACTCACTGCCCCGATTCCTTCCTGCTTCTAGCGTGGAGCTCAGCAAGGTAACTTTTAGATCTGCGTGACATCTACAAAGCATCCGATAAAGAAACAGGAAAGAAAAAACGTCTGTGCATCCACTAAAGACCCCTAATTGTGGACTTTAAATGGTGGCTCTTAGAGTATGTGAATTCTACATCAATAAAACTGTCATTTAATGGAGGAGGAAGAAGAGGAAGGAGAGGAAGAAGAAGGAGGAAGAGGAGGAAGGAGGAGGAGGAGGAGGAGAAAGGGGGAGGAGGAGAAGGACAAGAGGAGGGAGAGAGGGAGGGAGAAGGGGGGGAGGGGAGGGGAGTAGAAGAGAGAAGGTGCTAAGCGTCCCAGCAGCCAGGCCTCTTTCCTCACCCCACCCTAGAATGGTCCAGAAACCATCTCCACAGGCTCCTAGAGCCCTACAGAAAGTTACTGAAACAGCCTGTTCTAGTCCAAGTCTCTGCTCCTCAAACGGAGGCCAAGACCGGAATCCAGTCTCCGGGCTCAAAGTGCAAGGCCCTGCATAAACCCAAGGCCTCAGTGATGAGACAGGGGCGTGTCTCCGGGTCTTACCGTCCATGTCCAAGCGCTGCATGATGATGGCCAGCTCCACCTCGCTTGGCATGTACCCCAAAGAGCGCATGGCCATGCCCAGCTCCTGCTTGGAGATGAAGCCGTTCCCATCCCGGTCCAGAACCCGAAAGGCCTCTCGGATTTCTACAAGGGAAAAGCAAAGAAAGGCCAGTGGTCACACGGCTGGCTTTGTTGCACTGCAGTTATCCGTGCCTGAGAACTTACCCATTCTCAGTAATATCCGTTATCCATCTTCTGAGAACCCCTGACCGCTTTACAGTGATGTGTTAAAGCTCTTTAATCAATAAAAGGAAGGACAGAAGGAGAATGTAGAAAAAGAAAGGAAGCAAAGAAAAGGGAAACAGAAAAAAGGAAACGGAAGGGAGGAGAGGAGAAGGGAAAATGAGAAAGGAAGAGAAAGAAAAGGAAAGGGAGGGAGAAAAAGTGGAAGGTGGAAGGGAGAGTGGAAGAAAGGAGGGGTGGAAGAAAAAGAAGAAAGAAAGAAGGGAGGAGGGAAGGAGGGCGGGAGGGCGGGAGGGAGGGAGGGAGGGCGGGAGGGGGCAGCTGGGCCTGAGCATTCTCCAGCTCTCTAGGAGGCACACAATTAGACAGTGGTCCCAGCAGACAATCATGTTAACCAAGGACACTTTCTGAGCAAAGACGCGGCTTTTGTTTCAGCTGTGAGGAGAAAGCTCCTCTTAACTGCAGTCCTCGGGAGGAAAGGAGACCGCAATTCCCCTCTGCAGACGCATTTCGGATCCCTGCTGCTGTCGGGGCTGTACAGAAAGCTCTTTCAGCCTCACAGGAGGAGAAGAGTTAAGGATCCTGATGTTTTTATTCCATTCTCCTAATTTACAGGTGTTTTGTGGCTATAAACAACCTCAGATCAATAAGAACACCATGAAAACTTAAAAGACACCTTTAATCACTTTGTCCCTAAGCCAGCAGAGAACTTGCCTCTGCGGTCAGTGAGGACTGTTTCACTTGGCAGACAATCTCCTCTCCTCTTCCCCTAAATCTGAGTTGCCCTAAATTCCGCCCAGAGTCCCCTTCTCCAGAGCCACTGCAGCTGTCAGTCCTGATTGGATTTACAACACGGGGAATTGGAGGTTACAGTTGGAAGATGAAAGGTCCATTAATTGTACCTGAGCATGCCAGACCTACGGCAGCTTTGACTTCTCGTCAGTAAACCCAGTGCAACCCCTGATATGTCAGCTGCCATTATTCACCATGCCATGTAACGAGTATTGAATTTCTATCATGTGAGGAGCACAATGTTAATACATACGGAGAAATAAAAATGATCCACTAGGCACTGGGGTTCTCCCACTCAGCCCCAGGCTCCACTCAGGATGGTAAGATGCATGCAGAAACTTTCTATCACTCTTCAGATGCAAACAAGCTACTTGGCTCTGACTCATTTCACTGCCTCACTGAATATCTGACCATGCTCCTGGCACGGTCATTACCCCAAACTTGGTGACTTAAGACAACGGAAATCTATTGTCTCGCAGTCTGGAGACCAGAATTCCAAAGTCAGCATCATTAGATCACAATCAACATTTTAGCAGAGCTGTGCTCCCTGGGAAGACTCTCCGGGGAAATCCATTCGTCTCTTCCAGCTGCCAGAGGCTGCTAGCATTCCTTGGCTTGTGGCCCCATCACGCCAATCTCCACCTTCTCCTCTTCTGTTTGTAAATCTCCCTCTGCCCTGCTCTTATAAGGACACTTGTGTTCGCATTTAGGGACCACTCAAATAATCCAAGATAATCTCCCCATTTCAATATCCTTATCTTCAGCACGTCTTCAAAGATCTTTCTCTAACGTAACATTGGGGGGCTGCTTTTCAGATATCTTTGGGGGGCTGCCTTTCAGATTGCTACACTATTCCATGCAGCGCTTTTGCCTGAAACATCTTCCCTTCTTTCCTTGCCCAAAATTATAACCATCCTTCAAGGCCAAGTGTGGAGGCTAAAGTGACTCCATCTTGGATGTTAATCTGCCATGCTGACTTCTTCTAAACTCTAGTTCTGGGAATGCTTCCTAACCTTCTATTTTATCTACTGTTCCTTGCGTAAGAGCATGTACTTACCATACATCCTGCCCTTAGGCAGATTCCTGCCCTTCCCTACAGTCGTCCCACACATTCCCTCCCTGTGGTATAGAAGTTCTGGGTCTGGCAGGTGATGGCCGGGGAATCCACCATCTTGTCTCACCGCCCCACAAGACACAGACGTAGCTGTGTCCCTATTAAATGTTTCTTTCTGAGAAACAAGATATGTCAGCCTCCTTCTTCAGCCTCTCAACTTCCTTGGACTTTGCGAGTAAGTCTGGATGGACCTGCCCACTGGGAAACACGAACAGGGGTCACGGATTCCACAAAACTGTCTTTGCTCCCCACAGCCAAGTTATCTCCCTTTCTGCTGACGGTTCACAGCGGGTCATTCATTCCTCTCTTGTGACACCGGCATGCTCCCTCTGGAAATACTATGACTGGCTTCTTTTCTGAGCGGTAAGCACCTCCTGCCCTTCCTTCATCTTAGCGCGTTCCCTGCCCACACTGTAGGAGACGCTAGACAGGGGGTGTTGAAGGACTCAAGCGCCTGAATGGGTAAGGATCATATATTAGAAGTCACTGTCAGTATGAATCCAGCATGCTGGATTCCTTCTGTGACAAACCGTGAGCTCCAGCAGCGAGAAGTCCAGCCTGTGCACCGGGACCCCAGGCTCCCAGCCAGGCGTATCAGCTAATTAGGTCTGCGGCCAAACCCTGGAGGCCTCAGTGTGTTCACGCATGAAATGAGCTGTGTGGGCTGCGAGGCTCCCTCGGGTCCCCCAGTCCTTCTTTCTGTGGATCCGCAGACATCGCTGAAGTGTCGAGGTGAAGAACAGAAGCGTGTGTTCTCTGACATACTCTATTCATCTGCCGTCCAACACCTCCTCCCCTTTCCTTCCATCGATGGTGCAGAAACAAAGTTTAGTCCAACCCAAATTCTGAATCAAAGCGCTTGTCTGCATTTGCGCTTTTCTCATCAACGAACTATGCCCAGGTTACCTAAAACAGCCACGTTTTCCTACCAAGGCCCGAGTGCCCTGGGAGGGGCTTGGAGCCACTGCTCAGCTTGAGGTCATGGTGCACCAGGCCCAAGGACACTGGGGTGGAGGACATGGCCTCATGTGGCCTGAGCTCAGATCCCCCATGGCCAAGGATGGAGGAGGCAGAGGCCGGGCCTCCCGGCGTGAGGGTCAGCCCATGAGGCAGTGAGCACCAGCTCTGCCCTGCAAGCTGCTGCAGGCTTCCCCTCAGCCTCAACTTACCCATCTGAAAAAGTGGGTTAGGTCTGAGCTGCCAGCCTCTAAAGCAGCGGGTGTTTACACTGGGGCCGGGACATACCATGCAACAGGAGAGAATGTCAGAGGATGACCGGGTCTGCGGCCGTGGCCACTGGAGAGCCAGCTGTGAGTTAAGCCTCGCTCCTAGTTCTCCGGACCACTCCTTCCCCAGGCATCATCTCCATTTCCCGTTACTTCTACCTCAACCCTGGACTGTGCAGGCCACTGATGTGGCTAGGCAGGGTGGGTCCCTTCCTTTGACAGGCTTGGTCCTGTTCCTGTGGGGTCTCCCTGCATGCCCTGGGTCTTACAGCTGAACGTCAACCTACCTCCTTACACTGGACGACACCCCAGAGGGCCCTGGCTGGGGCTGTTTGAGAACACGGCCTGGAAGTGAGAGGTAAGCACCTTGTGCCCTTCCTTCACCTTAGTTCCCTGCCCACTGCAGGAGGCACTTAGCGAGCTACCAAAGGACTGATGTGTCTGATGGGTAAGGATCATATATTAGCAGTAAATTCATTACCAGTACCAATCCAGCATGCTGAATTCTTTCTGTGACCAGCTGTGGGCTCCAGCCGCGAGAAGCCTGCCCGTGCACCAGGACCCTAGGCCTGACCCTAGGCCTCACGACAGCGGAGCCCACAGACCTCCGAGGTGCCCCACCTTTGAGGCTATTGGATTTACCAAGTCAGACCGTAGACAGAGGTCAGAGGTCACTCCAGTACTTCCCTGCTCTAAAGGGACCTGCTCCTCCGAAGCCTTGCAGGCCTGTGGTTTACTCTGTCTGTAGCCTGTAGCAAGACTGGCATCCTCCAACCAAGCCCAGGACAGGGTCGGCCACACATCAGCTCAGGGTTCTATTTTCTGTGGCATGCAGGTCTTCTTTATTCTGTATTTGCACAGAGGGCTCCTAGTTGCCAGGTAGAGAATTCATGTCAGTGTGTGCGTGTGCATGTGTGTGTGTGCGTCTGTGTGTATGCATGTGTGTCTGTGTGCATCTGTGTGTGCGTGTGGGTGTGCACATGTCTGTGTGCACGTGTCTGTGTGCATGTGTCTGTGTGTGCGCGTGTCTGTGCCTGTGTGCATGTGTGTGCATTTCTGTGTGTCTTTGTGTGCATGTGTGTCTGTGTGTGCACGTCTGTGTGCATGCATGTCTGTGTGCATGTGTCTGTGTGTGTGCGTGTCTGTGCCTGTGTGCATGTGTGTGCATTTCTGTGTGTCTTTGTGTGCATGTGTGTCTGTGTGTGCACATGTCTGTGTGCATGCATGTCTGTGTGCATGTGTCTGTGTGTGCGCGTGTCTGTGCCTGTGTGCATTTCTGTGTGTGTCTTTGTGTGCATGTGTGTCTGGGTGTGTGCATGTCTGTGTATGTGTGTCTGCGTGTCTATGTGTGTGTGCATGTGTGTCTGCATGTCTGTGTGTGTTTGTGTGTCTGTGTGTGCGTCTGTGTGCGTGTCTGTCTGCAGAAGCGGACAAACCTCACTAACCTCTTTTTTTTCTTTTTTCAAAGTAGCAGAAAGGGGAAAAAATCACAAAACTAGAAATCCATAATAGGAACCTCTGGAGGTTGCATCTTTCTAGGGTAAGGAAAACCCAGGCGAACCAGAACTTACAAGAAGGAAACAGGTCTGGCATTCTGGGAGAGACGTGATATGTGCCTCATTTTATGTTTAATAGCAGAACAGGGTGTGACACATATGCCCATAAAACCCGCAGAGACACTGGAGCAGGCAGGATCCCCTGGTTCCAGGAGGACGGCTTGCAGTGCTGAGTGGGCTTTGCCGTTTTCCCACCCTTGGGAGCTGAGGACCACAGACCAAGTTTTCAAGAACAGCCGGTAACGCTGTGCGCTTTTCACTGACATTTATTCGCTCTTTGGGCCGCGGTCTCTGGTGCTTCAGCGCTACGTGAGCACGCGGCGGCGCCTTTGGTCTTTACTTAAACTCGACTCCTCCACCTCGTGAAACGTGCACGTTAGACACCAGTATGCCAATTTTAACCATCTCCAAGATGCCGCTGTGGGCCACAGCCATGCTATCTGCCATGGAGGCAGGAACCTGTCCAACTGTCACTGTGTGGAGCATGAAGGGACACACGGTAGTACGCGTCATCTGAGGGACTCCGGTCTCTGCATGCCTATGGAATAGCCCGGAATCAAAGTCGGCGTTCTTGCAGGGATCTGAGCCTCTCCTCCCTAAAGCAAAGTAGAGAGTCTTGAGCCAAGCACGGACTTGGGAAGAAATGATCCTGTTCTCCAGCCCGAGATTCACTTCTCATTCTGCTGGAAAACTCTTTTTTTTTTCTGAGACAGTCTTGCTCTGTTGCCCAGGCTGAAGTGCAGTGGCGCCATGACAGCTCACTGCAGCCCTGAACGCGTGGGCGCAAGGGAGCCTCCTGCCCTGGCCTCTTGAGTACGCACCATCATGTTTGACTAATTTTTTATTTTTAATATTTCGTAGAGACAGGGTCTCACTGTGTTGGCCAGGCTGGTCTGGAGCTCCCAGCCTCAAGCAAACCTTCTGCCTCAGCCTCCCAAAGTGCTGGGATTACAGGTATGAGCTGGTAACTCTTTTTTTCTTTTCTTTTTTGGGAGACAGAGTCTCACTCTATCACCCAGGCTGGACTGCAGTGGCATGACCCCAGCTCACTGCAACCTCCACCTCCTGGGTCCAAGCGAATTTTCTGCCTCAGCCTAACGAGGAGCTGGGATTACAGACACGTGCCACCACACCAAGCTAATTTTTTGTATTTTTAGTAGAGATGCAGTTTCACCATGTTAGCAAGGCTGGTCCTGAACTCCTGACCTCAGGTGATCCACCTGCCTCGGCCTCCCAAAGTGCTGGGATTAGAGGCAGGAACCACCATGCCAGGCCCTCTTTTTTCTTAAAAAATGTCTGCAGTCACCACAGGTACCGCCTGCACTGGGACCTGGTGTCCTCTGAGAATCAGGCCTCAGCTCCACCATGCTTCCTAATGACACAGCCGATTCCAGGAAGAAACAATGGCAAAAGCAGAGCTACCCCAGGGAGCAGACTCGTTTCTCAGACACTAGCCAGCACTGACATTCGTTGGCTGATGTTCTGGCTTTGAAGAATCAGCTGAAATTTACAGTGCTAACTTGCCACCTCAAACTGGTCATGAAGAAAAATTTCCCCTATCTCAGTATGGGTACGACGCAAAATCTGCTTATTCTCCACAGAAATAGATCTCAGAAATAGAGCTCAGATGTCCGAGTTTGGGACAGGGGTGATTTGAAAGACAGCACTGGAGGGCGGGGCATGGTGGATCTCGCCTGTACTCCTGAGATCAGCAGTTTGAGACCAGCTTGGCCAATATGGTAAAACCCTGGAAAGAAAAGAAAACAGAGAAAGAAAGGGAAGGAAGGGAAGGAAGGGAGGGAGGGAGGGAGG